>NW_026555339.1:3600041-4090195 GCF_029017545.1 Prosopis cineraria | reverse complement strand
TAAAAATGTTTACGATGTTAAATTCTCTTGCACGAATAATCCAAAGGAAAAATAATATTTAATTTTCTGACAATGTATAAGAAAACATGTCTAGATGTATTTAAATATTGTTAGAATTATTGCACAATAAGTATTAACATCAGTTTTTATAGTATTATTGCAGAACTCGTCCAATAAAAAGTTTACACGTTCAATCCAACTCACAGCTGAACTCAAATTCAAATTAATCAAAATTCAAACGTAGCTTTCCCAAAAAAAAAAAAAACAACGGGTATATGACACACACACACACAGAAGAATTTACTGCGTAAGAATTAACATAAAAAGCATGGGTCTAGCTAGTATCTTAGAATGTAGAATTTGTTTGTTTTAAAACTATAAGATTTTTCTTGAATGTTATACAGGTTACAAATAGTAAGTACTATTTACGGTACCCACATGATCATGATATTAATTGATTAATTATGTTTATGATAGCTGTATACCTGCACAAGGAAAAGATTCTCTTCGTCAATCTGCAGTGTCTTAAAAAAGTAGGACGTTGTCTAATGATTATTTTTGCCTGAATTACTTAATGATTGTATCGTGTTAATTCTTAAAATTAAGTAGAATCTTATTATTAATTATATTCCTTTCTCATATATTTTGCAATGTTCATTACTTAAGGATTTTCCATTTAGTGAGATTCTCATATTAATTGACCAAAAGAAATACGTCACTCGTATTTTACCAGGTTTCTAAGTTTGACTGGATATGTACTATTGTCCAACTGCAAAAGATGAGTATGAATGTATGGCATTCTAATCCAATATTCTATGTAATTTTATCACAAGAGACTCGTTCACATGCATTTTCGTGGCTACTATTTCTCTGGTTAAATGAATATTATCAATAATTATTTTAAATTTGAGGCTTATTCAACTCCATATATATCTTCTTTATCAAAATACCAATAGTGATTGAATTAGCAATGAAATGGACAAATGGTAATATAAAAATTTGAATATTAACTTGTTGATGGGAAAATTATTGTCAAGAGAGAAACTTTTATTAAGCATATAACAATTCTCGATTCTAGCATGACGATAACAAATATCAAATAATTATATTTAAAAATACCAAACATGGAAGTTTACGTTACGATTCACAGGTTATAAACGTACACTTGTTGTGTCAAAAATATCTTCACACACACAAATAAACCAATCACCATCCTCATTTATTCATCATTATTTATGCTGCATATCAAATTCCCAGATTCTCTTTATCCTCCACCCATTTTCCTACTCATATTCACATGCACGCTTTATATCTTTTCTTGACTTATGTACATGTATAGAGTACATCCTTCTAGCAACAATCACACATGAGATATATTTTTTTTAATTTCACATATATCCATTAATTAGGACATTTAAAAAAAAAATTGTAACGGGTAAGGTTTAATCAAGTCGCATACATGTAAATGTACAAAGTATCAAAATTAGTAATTACTGCTTAATTAATACCATAAATGAATTACTAAAATATTAATTTACACCATACCAAACTGGACTATAAATACCATTCACTGTTTGGGGTAAGAATCACATAACAGAAAATTTTTCAGTTTCCGTTTTTCTCCATCTTCCTTCCCAGTCACACAATATCACCATGACCAGAAAGAAGGTGAAGCTCGCGTTCATAGCGAACGACTCTGCGAGGAAAGCGACATACAAGAAGAGAAAGAAGGGTCTGATCAAGAAGATCGACGAACTAACCACTCTCTGCGGAATCGAGGCTTGTGCCATTGTGTACAGTCCGTACGATTCTCAGCCGGAGGTTTGGCCTTCTCCGTTCGGAGTCCAGCGAGTTCTGTCGAAGTTCAGGAGGATGCCGGAGCTGGAGCAGAGCAAGAAGATGGTGAATCAGGAAGGATTTCTGAAGCAAAGGATCATGAAAGCGAAGGAGCAGCTGAAGAAGCATAGGAAGGACAATAGGGAGAAGGAGATGACGCAGATCATGTACCAGTATCTCAGTGCAGGAAAGGTTCTTCATAACATGACGATGATCGATCTCAACGATCTGGCTTGGCTCGTGGAGCAGAATCTGAAGGAGGTTAATCGGAGGATGGAGACGCTGCATAAGACGGCTCAGAGTCAGAGGGCGGTGGACGTGGCGGCCATCGCGGCGGCCGATGTGGCGGCGAGGGGCAGAGATAAGGCGAAGGTGGAGCAGGTGGATGCGCTGGAGGTGGCGGCGAGGGGAAGCGATGCCAAAGCAGCAGTGGTATATGGACATGATGAACGGTGGTGCTGATGAAACGCTGTCGTTTGGGGATGTGGGCCATTCCAATGCATTCTGGCATAATCACTACTTCCCTTGAGGAAGGACGTGCTTGGGAGCTGAGTTAATTGGGGTTCGTTTGGGTTTGGTTTGTTGTCGTTTTGTGTTTCGTCTTGTTTGTCTCTAACTTTCTTTTTATTTTTGTCTACTGTGTGATGGGTCAATATGTATTCTCGCCTCATATATGCTGTTTATATATATATATATATATATATGGTATTTTATATCAATAAAATAAATGTCCAGTGGTTATTTGTCAATTTGAATGGCTCCTTCTAGAAATTTATCGGTTAATTATGTGGAGCTAAAGACTTGGATCTGGAAGTACCAAGTCAACAGTCATGGTGTTTGTTTGTTTTTTTTTTTTTCAGCAGTTCAGACTATTGAAATTGAGAGTGTTGTTCTGTGTAGAATTGTTTCCTTCTCAATTTTGCTTGTCACGACATCGTGAAGTTAAGACAGTTAAGACATGGAATGTGCATATTTGATTTTTTTTTCTTCTTATCTACAACTATCTTTAAATTCTTTAAAACTGGGATTGGTGGATTTAGATAAAGTGTTCATTTTTTAATATTTTTGTTATTGTATTATTTTTTATCAAATATAAAATATTTTCTCTTTTTTTAAATACAAAAATTCATAAAAATTCACCAATTACAATTTCAAATGACTTAAATCTAAATACAACTAATACGTTTCTGGAAAGCCAAAAATCTTTTTTCACGTTGACAAATTAAAAGATCGAATAAGCCTTAATAGTTTTGGCCAAAAAAAAAAAGCCTTGATACTAATTGATTTTTTTATGGGCATGAGAGAGTTTCTGTGTTATCCTCCCTCGAAAACTGATTGAACTAAACTTGGTAATTTTAGACCTTGTGACTTTTTTTAAAATCTCCATTATCATTTTAAATAAATTTCAAGCTAAAAATTATTACAAATAATATATACGTTATTTTTTAACTCTGAGCCACTGCCCACTGAGGAGTTACCTGCTCGGATCTCTTAACAATGAAGCATCTTCATCATTTGATTCAGAACTCAAAAGCGTTAGTTTGTGTTTATCCTAGAAAATTTGGATATTATTATTACCCGTCTAGACTAATTTAAATCCTATATATTATATATGGGATTGTTATTATCAACAACAATACTATAGTACTTCGAAGATGTCTTTAATATTTTTATTTAATGTGATTGTAAATTTTAAGGCTTGAATTTGAAACTTGTTAATAAACTAATTCAATTTTTTCAACTAATTAAAAAATATTAATTTTAATTTGGCATGATGTCCTTTCTTATATATAAAATGTTTTAAACGAAACTCTATTGTTTATATACCAATAAAATTTTATTATTTAGTTGAAAGTATGTAAAACTATAATAAATGTTCAATTTTGTCTCAATAATGTGACAATTATATCATGGTGGTGGAATCAATATTTCTCCCCCATTTCAAGACTTATAATAATAAGGGCCAAATTGTCAATTACTCAAAGTTGTTATGGCACATTTATATTTGTAGACAAAACAAACTTCTGAAAAAGCACCTAAGGACCGAAGTAATTCACATTTCACCATATTTTTTCTATACTCAATTAAGACTATTATCAAGCCACCAAAATGGACTGCCTCAATTGAACAAAAAAAGTTGACAGAAGTTATTGTAATCATTTATCATGTGCAAGAGATAAGTTGGAATATTTTATGGGCAACAGCTAATAACAAAAACTTGTGTGGCTGATTATTTCATCGAAATTTCAACGGCTGAGAAAAGAGCTTGAGCATGTCACTAATAGCACGTTGAAAGTCTAAATGACTTGCCACGATAATCAATTGTATTTTGAGAAAATAAAGAAAGAAATTAAAAGACGTGGATAATATATCATCGTTCTTATCATCAAGATCAGCAAATTAAATGACGACAACGAATGTGATTATGATCATTAAAAATGAAACGTACGTGTTAAAAAAGAAGCAAGATTGTAGCACCAGAACATAAATCTCTCAAATCCAAAGTTCCCTGAAATTGAAATTCAAAACTTTAATGGAAAGATTGACTATATAACTTGTATATTCTTTGAATCCAAGTGTCGCAAATTTGTACAAAGTTTCTCTGATGAATCTATACAGAAAACAAGTCAGGATCAATGGATCAATCAAAACGGCTTCTTAAGGTACTTCAAATCCAAAGACGAATCAACACACTCCACTGTGTTCTTATAAGCATTCAGCAACTTCAACAAATCAGTGGCCTTCCCCTTCGTGTTCTCACCACACCCAACCTGCAACAAAACCAGAACCTTCTGAAACGCTCCCACTTGAAGTGCCTCCTTCACCACAGTTTCCTCCATCTTATCACAAAGCTTCCAAAGAATTGACACTCCAAAATCAGAAGCCAAACCAGATACTCTCAGTATCTTCTTCACCACGATAGGCAAAGTTAACATATTAGCCTTGGCCACTTCCTTCCCTTCACCGTAATCACATATGCAATCCAACGTACCCAAAGCCTTCTCACTTGTCCCTCTATCTCCATCCACTAGGGCTTCCAGCAACAACATGACCAGACTTAGTTCCACACATCTTTTGATGATCCTCTCTTTCTCATTTGATGAGGAAACCATCTGGAAAATTGCTTTCAGGCATGCTTTTGTTGCAGAAGGGCCTACGGGTTCTTTGATCATCTTAACTAAAGCTTCAATCATACCTTCAGTCTTTGCTAATGGTTCTACAGGCACTTGCTTCAGCACCAAAGCTGCGTTTTGCCTTGATGAGAGATCTTTGCTGTTGAGGAACCAAACCATGCAACTTAAAGACGCTTCTGAGCTCAACAGTGATTGAGCTTGAATTTGAGAATAACCATCCTGTCGCTTTGGAAGAATCCATGTTAAAAGCCCCAAAATCTCGTCTAAAAGGCCAACGTTTTTCTCAATCGAAGCGCTTGAGAAAGAACTGAAGGCGTTGGCCAGTGCAACAGCAGCGCCGTTTTCAACTATACACTTCTTGTTCCTCTCGCTCTCTCTGCCCCAGATCTTGATCTTAGCCACCAACTGTTGGCACTTGTTGTCGTCCCCACGTTGCGTCGCCGACATTATTTTCCCACAGATATCGGAAACCTCGTACTGCGTGACTGGAATTCTCGGGGTGGGGATTCTCTCGACGCCGTAGGAACGATGCTCGACGCACCATTCTTGGATCATCCTACGGATGGCGTGGTTGGGGATCACGTCGAAGCTAATCAACGACTGGTTTGTGACGGGGCAGGTCTGGTTTCCAGATTCGACCCACTTCTCGATGCTGTCTCTGTCGTAGGTGATCCCGGTGGATAAAGTGACCGGATCTTTCATCAAGTCGAGAGTAATCGGGCATCGGAAGTGCGTCGGAACAACCACCTCGACATCGACGTCCAAGTCACTGGCGCCGGCTGGGCCGGGAACGTCTTTTCCTTTGCGCGCACGGCGGAAAACTCTTCTTCTGGACCAAGACAAAACCATGTTTGTATGCTTGAGTAGAAGCAGAAGAAATCTGGGATTTGAATTGTTTGTTTGTGGTTCTGTGAAGAGATACAGGAGGAGGATAGGAGGGAAAGCCACTTGCGTTGGTTTTATAGATTTAGAAGTAGAGGAGGGTGGGGGAGATGGTCAAAGGGAGCGGGAGGGAGAAGGTTGAATAGGGGAAGGTTGACCGTTGAAAGGTGGAAGATATGGAGAGAGAAGTTGGACGCAATTGACACACGAGGTTTGTGAATGAAGAAAATGAAAGTAATGGACTATAGTAGTGTACTTGTATGATTTAGGAATTTGATTGGAATTAGATTAAGGACAGAGAAATGACTAATTTGACGGCTGGAGGGTTGAATTGAACGGCGGGATGCTTGCTCGGACTGAGTCAGCTGGTCGGTGTGCTGACCCGCCTTGAATTTTGGACCTGCTTGCCTGTTTGTTTGGTTTGGCAGGTTATCTTACTTACATCTCTCTCTTTCTCGAATATTCCGTCCACTGCTCACTAACGTTGTTATCTTCCCTCCTTACTGAACGTGGAATATTAACATTATTTAAAATAGACTAAAGTTAGCTTTACATAAAATTTTGATTTAATTTCGTAATTTTATAAAATATTTTTTAATATTTTAATATTAATGTATTTAATTTTAAATAATTATTTTTATGTCAATTATTATTATTTTTAAAAATATTAAACTAATGAATATGGTAATATTTAAGAATATTTTGTTAATATTAAAAAGTTTAACATATAATTTTTTTGTGATAAAAATAATAGTATTGAAAATACAAGATTAAAAAAATATTTTATAACATTAAAGAGTCAAAATAAAATCTTGCATAAAATAAAACAACTAAAGGTATAATTTTATCCTTTAAAATAAAATTTGTACTTTTTGAGGTTGCAAAAATTACTGATCAGGTTTACAAGACTACCCATTTACCGTTTGTTTTTTGGGGAAGGATTCTAGCTTTAAAAATTTAAATTTTTTTATATGAAAGGGCTCCACGGCCCGATTTTTCTAAACCCTAATAAGAAACAAATTCGGGCTCAAGGTTTCATGTTTGAGTTTTTTTTTAATCCGTACGAATAAAAAGTTTTTAAATTTTAAATTAAATTTAAATTTTAGAATAAGCGTTTGTGATTTAAAATTAATATTTAAATTATATATTTTAAAATCTTAAAGATTATAATTTATATTTTAGAAAATGAATTTGTAATATTATAATATAAAAATTAAATTTAAAAAGTAAAAAATTAAAAATAAAATTGAATACAAAGATGGGCTTCTGATCATAAACCGGATTGATGATAAGTGTAGGACTTTTGAAAATTAACTAATTTTAAGGTGGCCATGTTTTTGAACCTGAACTCAAATGGATTATGCAACAAAACTTTTTTGACCTAATAATGTTATAAATAGGACTCATGGACAATCTCACTTAGAGCTCTAAAAACACAAAAATTTACATTGCAAGCTTAATAGAATTTAAAAATATACTACAAGTTCGATGACCTTTCTTGCAAATTTTATTGTGGACAAAAAAATGCAATTGCTTTTATCTTTAGGGCATGTCCATATATATACAATATGACGTCTACAAATTCTCAACGCAATATTCATGAATGCACATCATATCAGGTAAACATGATTTAACTTGAAGTGAAATGTACAAATGAGCAAATGATAAACAACACAATGTCTATGAATACATAATACCATACCCATCAATTCTCAACATAATAAACAAATGTAAACCTACAATATTTGTATAACATAAAGTTCATAAAGAATAACACTTTCATTAAAATAGCATATTTTAAGTTAATATTCACATGATATATCACGTATGCATAAATATTATGTTGAGAATTTATAGATATTGTGTTATATATTTATGAACACTCTATAAAGATGAGGACAAATATATCTTTTTATTTACGACAAAATTTGTAAGGAAGACTCTTGAACCTATAGTATATTTTTAAATTTTATTGAATTCATAATGCAAAATTTTGTATTTTGAAAATTTTAAGTGAGATTCTCTCTAAGAGTTATCTAGTCACGTTTGCTCGAGAGAAGTATAAACGTAACATTTTTTTTCTTTTTTTGGAACAAATGAGAGTTTCTTTGTGTATATCATTAGCATCTATAGTTTACAATTATAATTTGTAACGAGTTTGATTTTGCTATACTATCCCGTTCGTGCATAGAATCGAGAATAAGGGTTAGGCTTGAAGAGCCATCCGTTTAAGTCCATTGTTATAAGGATTCAAGCTTGAAAAATAATATTTTTTAAAGAAATCAAGCTTTTAAGTCCGGCCCTGATAGATCCTTAAAAAATGGGCTCGGGCGGCCCTTTTAGACCCATTTTTGTTTCTTCTTTAAAAATAAAATATTTTTAATTTTTAAATTAAATTTAAACTTTAAAATATATGTTTATACTTTAAAATTAAAATTTATATTATTTATTTTTAAATTTTAAATATTATAATTTATATTTTGAAAAAAATATAGGAAATATTAAAATAAAAAATTTTAATTTTTAAAAATTTTAAAAAATAAAAAAATAATAATAAAGGTTTATAGGCTTGACTTTAAATCATTTATATAAAAATTGAGCTTTAAAAAATGAGATATTTTAAAAATTAAATTTAAAAGCTCAAATTCTTAAATGTTAAGTCCATAAGAATTGAGCGCATCTTTTTTTTAACTCTATTTGTACAGTTTCTTTACATTTTTTTTTTTTGGGGACTGACAGTCTGTACATAATTGACTTTTGATATCATTGTAGAAATATTTTGGCACTGCGAAGTCCCCATCTGACCCTTCGATTCCAACGAACTGACAATCGATTTCTTGTTCATCAGCCCCGTCCTTCATTTCCAATATGGTCCTTCACTGTGAGATTTAACATTCATTCAACACACATGCTCTTTGAATTTCAACTCGGCTTCATTAGCATTTATTTCACTTTTTTCGATGCATTTGACCATACCTAAAATGACACGTTAAATCTTCGCTTATATATCTTTTAATTTTATAACTCATTTTCATAAGTATGGGTTTAATAATATCAAATCCATTTTGTGAATTTGATATCTTTCGTTCAATATTTAAATATGAATATTATCATATTAATACGACAAAGTAATTTATTTCAAAGTTAGCTAGCTAGGCAATGTCATTACGTTCATTCATCGTAGATGAAAAACAAACGCTTATGCTGGGGGTGCTTTTATCTACTTGAAAACTGAACAAACTCGAATCCAAATTAGTTTAACGATGTTAAATATCAAGAAATTAATTTTTTAATAAACTGAGTAAAGACAATTTTATTACTTCCAAGAAATTTTAATCTTCCCCCTGCTTTACCCAACTAAATGACTCCCTTGTTCAAGCGGTGAGGACAACATAAAACGACTTGCCATTTATGTATGCTTAGCAATGTTTTGAGTTGAGCATGACTTCTGAGGATTAGATATAATGAAAAAAGCTAGTCTTTAGTAACATGATCAACTAAGATTTAAATTTCTATTAAGAGAAATATCCACACTTAATGTCTAACTGTGTCTTGAACATGATATAATAAAAAAGATATTTGTAAGTAATAATATATATATATATATATATATATAACATACCGAAAAGCATCTTTGGAATCACCAAAAGAAAAAAAAAATTATAAGAAGGGAATCGCAGATGCAGTATCCAAGGGAAATTAGAAAATCTGGAAGCACAAGTTCGAGTTGAGAACATGGAGAGAAAGTGCAAAAAACAACGAGTGACAGTAACATGCACATTAGCAGGCGGCCAATGTCCATTATGTTAGGTCAAATTAGAATTTTAAAAGCATACTCCATTTGTTTCTGTATATAACAAAAAAATATACCATACAGTTTTTAAAAATTTAATTGATTATAATAATTATATCTAAAAATAAAGTAATTAGATACTTTGTGTTAATCAACATAAGTATGCATTAATTGTTTATCATTAATGTCAATTATGAGAAGTAATTTAAAAAATTATAATAAATGCTTATTAAGATATACAATTTCACTTATAAAAGACAAATCAAAGCGATAATTTCTTAATAGAGGGAGCATCTCACTTTGACATAAGCTATAGCTATCTTATTAGGAGAGAGTATTGACAGATTCAATTAAGAGTAATTCTCATAAAGACTTTTTTACATTCATAAGAACTCTAACTCAACATCTGGGCTTAAGTGGGCATAACTCTTTTTTACATGATCAATGCATGTTGGTTTTAAAAGCATACCTTTATCCTTCTACTTTATTTTTTATTTTAAAAAGAAATTGAATTGAAATGTGGAAAAGATGACATTTTATAGTGATTGATGGCAGGCCGCTGCCAGTTGGAAAACGGCGAGTCGTCTGCGATGTTCTTTTGGCCAAACTTGAAGTTGCTTTTGGCCACCCTGTCGCCTTCCTCAGTATAAAGAAAGCTGCAGCACCAAATACTTTGTAATCTCTTTTTTGACTCTTTCTGTAGCCACTCATCTCTGTTTCGATTCACTCACGGTCTATTTTGCTCACTCTCTATATAATTTCATGCTTCCTCCAAAACTCTATCTTCATACCCTCCACATTATATTTTGTGGACCTTTCAAATCATACCTAGCCACCTTACTTACATCTCACGGTAGCGTTATATATATTCCATGTATTTTTAAAATAATGAGATATATTTTTGGCATATCTACCTATCGGCATGTTTTCCGCGCTTGTTCATGTTTTTTGATTTTTGAGTCGGCTAATTTGAATTTCATCTCTAACAACCAGTACAAGTGGGAAGACTTAAATCTGAGACGGTTATAGGAAAATTGATTCTCTGCTGTGCTGAGATTCCCTTATGATCTGTTTTTCTGCATAACTAATACATATAACAAGAGGATATCACGCCATAAAAACTCAGCCGAAAGAAGAAGCAAGAGAATGAATAATGCAATTATCCGTGCATGCATGTTGTTACAAGGATCTTGGAGTGTCCTCTGGGTGAGTCTTCTCGTCAAGATCTTTATTCCTTCCAGTTATCAGCTCCATCATAAGGCAAAGTTTTGATAAAAAGTAAACACAAGCATGTTAGGAATCAGAATGAATGGAATGAGGATTTTCTTTAACTTTGTGGAAGGATAAAACTCAAGGATAAAACTCAAGTATATATGATAATTCTCTATAATAGCAAATTAAAAAATAATTGCCAGGTAACACATACAGATTAAAAGCGTATACATATTGGAACGATCAGATAAAAAGCATAGGAGCTGATGGGATTATGGTTACCATTAATTGAAAAGCTCATTCAACCAATTTTAATATATAAGTGAGATAACATGCATGCAGATGTACCAATAGCCACTTGTAAGTTGGGTAAGTTAGGTTACAGTTAATTAATCTTGACTGACTTAATGACTTGGTAAAAGAAATTTGCCTGGCTCTTTCAGCCAAGTCTGTCAGGTATCATCATAGAGCCAGAAAATTTCACCTCATTGAACTGGCCTAATCTCTTGACGTAACATTCAGATTACTATAACGTGTGCTTTTATGATCAAAACTAAAAAAATCCATGTGATCCGTTGGTCGTCAGATCAGAACCTGATTCTATTTCCAAAATTCCAAGGGTGAAGATTTGGTAACTAAAAAGAGGAGAGGTATTTGGGAATACCTCATTTGATGAGATTGAGTGAGGCAGACGAAGAAGCAGCGTCTGTGGATTCGAACTCGTGACTTGACAGGCAAGGGCAACGTGGCCTGACCAGCGAACCCCGGGTCCAATGGCAATTAGAATTGAAGTAGCGTATGCTGAAACATTAAACGCATCTGGGTGTGGATACCCTAAACATTTAACCAGTCTGCACATTTGTTAGCCTATGTGGTCAAAACGTGATTGTTTATTTTCACATGGTGAGATATCTGATTTTATTGATAATTTCAAAAAGTGAGTGGATAGTAGAGAACTCATCGTGGATTATAAGTTTAACTTTTTAATACACATGCCTCACAAGAATATAACTCATCGATATGTGTTCATTTCTCTCCTCACTTTCGAGGAAATCATAAACCAATTTGAGAATATTGTGCATGCGTGTGCATTATAATTTTCTTGTATGTGTCAACTTGGGTTCCCCTGTTATAATTGGGGAAGATTTATTAGTCCAATCCAGATTTTGAATAGAAGGCCCAAGCCCTGTGATAATCCAAACGAATGATAACTAGGTCAACTTGATGTTCTCTGGATGGGCCTTCAGTTGATGTAGTGGGCCTTCTATTCGGGCATAAACTTGAGAACACTTTAAGTTAAACGTTGATAAACAGCAAAGACAAAACCAGCATTTTAGGCCCTTGGTTTGGCATGGTGAGGTTTCTGAGAAGTGATTATTTATATAAAGAGAGGTAGGATAAGCGAGAGAAGTAGAGAAAGCAGGATGAGAATCATGTGCAATAATGGAGGTAATAAATAAAAGTGAGATTAGAAATGTGGGACAAGTGGGGGTAGTGGGGGACCAGTGGGGAGGCAAAGATTTGTGGAAGCTAAGGTGGACGAGGAGGGGCTTCTCGGGAACTCCCAACTGCTCTCAGCGGCGGAAACATCAACCTGTCTCTCTCTGCCATGACACTCCTTCACGTGCCCTCTGCCCCTTCCTTAAACCCCACACCATACTTCATTCTTCCTCTCTTCTCTTGATGGTGCAGAAACAAAGCAAAACTATGTCAGATCATCCGCTAATAACTAGTGTCCATACCTTGGGTTGCGGTGGATCATTATTGTAAGATAGTAGCTTTAATGTTGTCTTGATTAGCTTGGTGAGCTAATCAATTGGCACAAGTGTTTGTCCCTTTAAAGATGTGACCGTTTGTGTTGGTCTTGTTATGTATGATGAGCTCCTTAATAGTCCTAATGTGTTTAATTAGGGGGTGATTGTCTGAGTACTCATTGTGAATTAGCAAGATTACTTCAACTGAGTTACAATGTATTTTGACTTTTGTGTGTTTTTCTTTCTAATAAAGAGATAGGTCTTTTTAAATACTTAAAATTTAGGCAACAATGCTATGTTAAAATCATGAAGAAATAAAATAAAATAAGGTCAAGTAAGCTAATAACAAGTTTTAACACCTTGGAAGTGAATTATTGTAGGATATTAGTGTCTGAATTATATTTATTAACTTGTTTGTTTTTTTTTTTTAATATCCTATTTAGCCCTTCTCCAGAGGGAAGGGGATCCCACGCGCACATTTCCCACACCGCATAACAATCTCACACACACACACACTCCTTTAATCGCATGGGGTTTGATCCTTAAGCGTCTTGCATCAAGAGGTAGAATCACAAGGATGGGTGCCATTTGACCAAAGAGTCATTGGCAAAACAAAACAGTCTTAATTAGTTTGTTGAGCTAAGCACAGATGTTGCTTCTCTAAAGATGTGACTAATTGTGACAGTTCAGTCTTACACTATGAGCTTCCTAATAATCTTGATATATTTTATTAGGGGTTGATCATCCAAGTGCTCCTTACAAGTAAGCAAGATTGCTTCAATTGAGTCACAATGAATTTTAACTTCTACATGTTTTCCTTCCAATCAAGAAATAGGCTTTCTTGAGTACTTAAAATTTAAGCGGTAGTGCTTGGGTGGATAAATGTGCTCTTATTTTAATTTCCTCATTTCATTCATGTGTTTAGCATTGTAGGTGCGATGATAGGTGCAGGTTTCACTTTTTCTTAGGGTTGTCTGTGGAACATTACTTGTGAATGTCTTTTAGCAAATCACTAATCTGCTTTGGACGTACGTGCATAGACCTTCACGGGCTAATTGGTAGGAATGTCCCCATTCTATACCAATTTTGCGTTCTGTGTCTTTTTCGGTGTTCAAACACTAATCCCATTTGAACATGCGCCTTAACCTTCTGACTCCTCCATTACAATATTATTATCAGTGTTTCACTTTCGCTTAATTTTATACACACACAATCAAAAAGCACTTTTTGCAAGATATCATATACGGTATATGCTTCTTTATCAGCCCCGCCTCGTCACCCCCATCACAAAAAGTAGTGCTTCTCTCTTTAAAGTTGATATTCTTTCTTCTGTTTTTCTTTTGATTTTGAGCGGCAGTGTCAAGTGTGTGTGTATTATTCTTAGGCGAATGCAATGTGAGTACTTTAAGGAATAAGGATTACGCTGGAGAAGCATAATCCTGATTCCTGACACCACATGTATATATTAATATAATATACAATGTTGCAGAAGTTCTCTCAGTATCTGAACTCTGGAGCTTCTGTCACTTGGCTTCAGATGGGTATATCATTCTATCTATGAATTTATCTAATTTAGTTCATTGCGGATATTAAAATAATATTTCTAACGGATCAATAATTGTCGTTGATAATTTTTTACTGGTGATTCTGCGAGGAGTGGAACCTTAAAGTAAGTTATCCTTGATTTGTCAAAAAAGAATTCATTTCGCGGAAGATTTATTCGTCCGATCCAGATTTTGATTCACCTTCAATGGAAAAGAATAATATTTTTCCTGTTTTATTGCATAGTATGTCAGAGCAATTAGGGATGTTCACGGGACGGGACGGGACCGGGACGCCCCCGTTCCATGTCCCGTCCCGAAAGTCGTCCCGTCCCGTTAAGAGTCGGGACGGGACCGGGACAAGATCGGGACGTCCCGCCGTCCCGATAAATGAAATAATATTGAAAAAAGATCTGGATAATAACATTCATTAAAATTTTAAATCATATAATTTATTAAGTTTAAAATCAAAACAACACAAGTACATAAATAACAATAATTTAAAATCAATTATTGAATTATATTAATCATAACTACACATTATAATAATAAACACAAATGATCTTTACACTGTAAGATTAGTAACAACAGACAAGTCAAACATAACATCAAATCATTGTTATTCTACTTTAGTGAAGATGTACTAAGCTAATTACTCTTCTAAAAATAAGCAAAAAATACGTTGTAAATAAAAGTTATTAAATAGATATATATAAAAATAAATTATATTAATATAATTAATATATTATAAAGAAAGATATCGCCATGTTTACTCCATGCCATTAAAATTATCAATATAAAAAAACTTTAGTTTTAAATAAGAATTGTAAGTATTAAAATTATAATTGATATAATTAATATAAGTATAAATTATATTAATATAATTAATATATTTAAAATAAAAAATAATCTATATAATATTCGGGACGGGACGGGATGTCCCGATGGTAATCCCGTGTCCCGTCCCGTCTCGAACCTCTTTCTCGTCCCGTCCCGATTAGTTTCGGGCCGGGACAAGACCCGTCCCGATATGATCGGGACGATACCGGACCAATCGGGACGGGTCCGGACTGAACACCCCTGAGAGCAATTCGCGGAGTCCGTATAGGTCACAATGTGAAAAGAACATTGCTCCTTGCACTCAATTGAAAGGACGAAATTTATTTGAACTCCCTTTCATGGGCGAATATTTGATTTTCATCTAATTTGCTTGGAATATGGCCAATTTATTTTTCACTATAGACAGTATAATAAGCCATTACAATTGCTTTCTTGAATTTGAAAGGGTAAAGAATTAGGAACGTTTTGATGGGCGTTGGATACCTGAGCATCAGGGATTCGTGATGACCAAGCAATTGATGTTACTGTCGAGGCTGGAATAAAAGATCAAATATGTTTGGATTTAGCGCCATGATGCTCCTCTATCTTGGTGCCTCGAATAATGGACCAACCATCCCATTATCTTCTACGAAGAGAAAGTAAACTTCAAGACGGAGACCGGAAGCCACGATGGTGCTTCCCCACCCTCACTCTCATTACTCGATTGGTAAACTGACTCAGATTGTTATCCTTTTTGCTATAAGAAGATTTGCACGCTCAAATTTTATTTTGGCAGGCTAGGTGTTTGAGGATATTCCCCAGGGAAACCCTTTGATTGAATAGGGTAATTTGTGAAATTTTGTTGCTATGATGGAGACTTTTTTTTTTTTCATGCGAAATAATGAAAACAAGATTCGCCAAATCTGGAAATAACTATTAGAGCATGGACGCTATATTTTTTATGATTAGCTGCTCAAACCGTGCTATGCTTTAGTGTTTTAATGATGACTTGTTCCCACTGTTGTCTCATCTCTCTAAATGGCATCTTAAACTTAAAGACATGAAACATATGACTAGGGAGGAAAAAAATTGCCAGGCAAGGGATATAAAGATTAAAAAGAAAAGGACAATAATTGAGAATATAAAACATGGGTTTGTTGGGAAGGACATGTGCTGTGTTATTTATAGTGAGTGGGGTTGTTAAAAATAGGAGAAACAAATGATGTTGTAGGGGGTAGCATAACATGGACTCTATGGATATGAATAATTTATGTTATGATCTGAATAAGGTGAAGGGAGTGGTTATGCTGGACGTGACCGATGGAAAACTATCTGAAATATGGAGTAAGAAAGGCGAAGCAGACCCCATGCATGGTGGAGTTATCTGAAACACTTGTAAAGTGGGGTTGAGAGAGGTTAGAGAATCTTTGGAGGTAATAATGGCTAGCACCTTTTGCTTGCTTTTGGTTCTATTCTTTCTCATGTTATGTACAATCATACTTCTGAACCAGTTGTTGTTTGTTTGAACTTCGTAGGTGGGGGAAGCAGTTGCTTCCACCAGAAAGAGGCACATAACCTTATTTTTTGTTAAATTCTAAGATAACATTATTCTTTTTCTCTGGCTTCTTTGACGTCCCACCACTGTCCCCCCAACCTTTCCCACACTTACTGCTTACCTTAGCTTTCCCATAATTAAACATCAATTATTATTATTCCTTTTCGGTGATTTTTTTTTTGTTATTTCTTTTTTTTTTTTGAAAATCTCTTTGTTCTCACCTTACCCTCTATTAGTGTTTCAGAAACATAGAAAGCCACAAACCTGTTTTGTCTTCTACTAATAATCTGCCATACGAAGAAAAGCAAAGCTAGAAGTAGATGTCTCCAATTCCAAAGCGCTTTTTAGGTGATTTCAGGAGAAAGCTCGTTCCACTTGATCCTGAGACTTGAGAGAGGGTAAGTAGGACTCTTTTCTTCACTGTCATCCCCATGATAAATATTTAATTGTTTTAGCTTTCCTTGCCTTCTATAAAATTGAGAATCATTGGATAAACGAAATGGTTTGTGGATTTTGCCAGTTTTGCCTTATTTCCACACCACTCAACTCTGACTCCTTCGCCAAGCGTTCTAAGGCGACGTTGATCTCTAAATATCCCTTGTAAGTCTCTGTCGTAAATTTGTTCATATATAATGACAAATCCTGATAGAATTAGTAGAATTTTCAAGGACTGCCAACAAACACCTGCATGCATTTCTCTGTTTTATAATATATAGCTATTAGTTCACCGTATTAGTATTTTCTGTTTTCTCCTCTATTTTGTGCGCTTTCATGATGACTCTTTCTCCTATTCTCCCTCAATCTTGCCCTGGTCTCACAAGCTGATGGATCATGGAGTTTGAGTTCAAACTGGAAAAGTTGGCGCTCTTTCTCTCTCGTTGAGTTCCCCCCGAGTGTAAAGGATTGAAACACACTCTTGTGATATTCAATCTTTAAAGCCTTATGGTTTCTTGTGAAATCATCTATTAATCTCCTTGCAGGATTCTAGACTGATTCAAGATCAGAAATGGGCAGGTTACTAATCAGAGTAATTCACGACAGGAATTTGATTTCCTGAATCATTGGGCATACTCTAGCCACATTGAAATGTGCACGCACGAATTGTTATAGATTTTCAGGGCTTCCCCCTTGCTATTTTGCTCCAGCTTTTCACATGTTTGTGTGTGCCAGAGGAGGCCAGATACAAAGCATATGGGTCAAGATTCAGGAGCAGTTCCACACAGAGAGTACTGTTGGATTCTCTCATTGAATCGCCATCCAGCTCTAGTTTCATTTTCTACCTTTGGTTATATAGTAGAATAGATTCAACATGTTTGAATACATTTTTGTTGATTGGTTCTTAAATGAGTCAAGAAAACCAGATAAGCTTTGGGACTTTATGGAAGAATTACGTGTTGCATATAATTCAATCAAATCTTTGTCCATGGCATTTTATTAGTAGATCCACCATGATTCTTGAATTTAGTAATTATTAATCCTCCTCCAGCTATGTTAAGGAAAAACTGAAACTAAAGAAGGTGCACCTATGAATTGCCTGTTTTTGCCCCTTGGTGTATGTCTGGTCATCCTTTTGCGGTTTCAATAGAATTCATCTGTTCTGTCTACACTCCTATCAGATTAGAAGACTGTAAAATTATACCTGAGATCAAATTGTTTTTCCGCTATGCTTATTAAATATGAATTGAAGGCATTTCATTGCAGGACAGAATAACTCCTTTGCTGCAAGCACTGAAGCAGATCTCCCTTTGATGGTTAATAGCTGAAAACTAGGCTGCAACTTTAAGCACAGCTAAGTCATGAAAGCAAACTTTGATCTCGAAGTGGAGGCCTCCGCAGACAGTGAATTTGAAGTTAACAGCCAGGTTGCTTCTAATATATCCACTCAGGAAACCATCGCAGGTCCTTGTAGCGATCAAACCCTGACAAACTCTTCCAAACCAGGAAATTCAACAGAGATACTTGATGCAAATTCTAATCCCGTTTCACTTGACCTGACTCTCAACTTAAATAATAATGAGTTAGCAGGGTCAAGAGATTCTGTACGACTCTCATTCTCAAGCACTAGCGAGAGTAGCAATGAACCTGTCTCTCAGACTACAGAAGCGACCATTGCCAGAGTTTTCCCATGCAATTACTGCCAACGCAAGTTCTTCAGCTCCCAGGCTCTTGGGGGCCACCAAAATGCACACAAGAGAGAAAGATCATTGGCAAAGCATGCTATGAGGATGGGTTTTTTCTCTGAGAGGTATGCAAGTCTAGCATCTCTCCCTCTAAATGATACCTCCAGATCTTTGGGAATAAAAGCGCATTCTTCACAGCACTATGGCTTTTCACCATCAGTGAAGCTTCAAGAGATGAAAAACAATACTAGATTTGAGATAGGATATTTTGGCCAGCCAATTTTCTTGGAGGAGAATGAACCAGGACTTATTTGGCCTGGTAGTTTCCGTCAGATCGCAGAGATAGGTGATGATCATAAGAATTTTCTGCTGACTGAGAGTTCTGGTTTGAGTTTTACGGAGGTGAATCCACCAGTGGACATAGAGAAGTCCACCCCGGATTTGACATTAAAACTCTGAAGGGATTGTTTGCCTCAGATCTGGCTCAGGTTTATCTACTTCACTGTTGTGATTTTTGTATAGTAGTACATGCAGGACCATGATTGTCAGATTTACTTTAGACTTTCTGGATTTTCCTTCAGCTCTTTTAGGATTACTAGTTTTGGACTTCTGGTTTTTTGTTTAGTATGTTTATCACGTACATGAGCTCCAGGAGAAAAATTTGAAGCTTCTGTGTTATGTTTGTCTTAATATATCATGCCTTTTGTTTATTATAATTATTGAGCTTCCAGTGTGCTTTGACAGTTCTATAAAACATTTAATCATGAGAGAATGCTGAAGAACCATAACTAAAGTGAAGCCTGAGATTAAATTTTCATCTCATTTGAACATCAATGAATTTTTCTAGGCACAGCTTGATTTATTTTTTCTTTGAAATTCATTTTTATCTTGTTGTCTATATTTCTTAATATTTTTATGAGATAAAATTTGAAGTAAATATAAAAACCATGGGCATCAAAGTCACTTTAATATTAACAGCACCACAAAATTATTAGTAATAAAAAGCCTATACCAATTTTTATTTATTACGTAGGATTAAAATGCATTCATTCCATTGCAATCATTGTATTAACAATCATTACATTTATAAGTATGTAAATAATTTATATTTTATTATTTAATGACACTAAATTAAATATTTTTCACTTTCTTAATCTATAAAAAAAGATTCCTACAAATAATTTGTGTTGCTGTAAATATTAAATTGAATTTAATATTCATAAAATTTATCCTTATTTTATCTGCCCAAATGAAATACTATCACATAAAAATTATCATTTTAATCTGTATATTAATTTATTTAACCATTACATCAAAATTTAAAATTAAGCAATAACGATTTTCTTGATAAGAAAGATTGAAGCTTAAAACTATGTCCGTGTGTATATTAATGCTCTAAATATGTTGCGTGAAAATCTCAAATTCAATATTTCATTACTCTATATTAATTATAATTAGATTAGATAGATAGTTTTTTTTTTTTGCATTTTAATTATTATAATTTATAACCATTTTCTAATTGTCGGATAAAAAAAATCATGAAAAGAGGTGAGTTTTTATGGAGGATTAAATGCGATATCGCTGGTTGGCGCCCTCTTGATTGATTCAGTTATCAGAATAGAGAAAAACGAACCATTGTCTTCCACAAGACTTGTCTTTTCGTTTTGGCCTCAACAGATTCGTCTCTTCACATCTGCCAGTTTCCCTTTTAAGCATTTACAGTCCCACTTTATCAAACCAGTCCTCTAAAACATAAAAGGAATCGCCACAATCTTCACGGTACGATGATGTTTTGTTTCATTGCTTCAATCTCTTTCATTCTTTTTTCAAAGCCAGATGTTTCAATCTCTTTCATGATGTAGTACTTTTGTCCTTATTTTCCATGGTCGAGACTATACACTGTTTTGACTTTTTTCCCCTTTCTTTTCTTGAACTCCAAGTCTCATAGTTTCTTCTTTAAAAAAAGAAGGAACAAAATTTCCACCCACCCCAAAAACAAAACGTAAGACTTCCGTATTGTAAATCTGTTTTTTTGTTTTGTTTTGTGTGTGTGTGTGTGTAAAGAATCAGATAGATTCCATTCAAAAATTTGGACTTGGACGAAACAAAAATCGGCACTGGAGTACTCTGTTTTTGGATATATAACCTTAGAATGAAACATTCATGAATTTGGTTTCCTGGATCAATGATTAAATCCATGCCACACTGAAATTTGAAGAGACTGAATTATGTAAATTTTTATTTTATTCAGTTTTTTCTCATATTTTTGAGTTAAAGTGGGTCAAGATTCAGTCAGAATTAGTTTATAGAACAGATTCAAAGTGATCGGATGCTTTTTTTTTTAATCCCTTCTCAAACAAGTCTAGAAACGCACATTTGGATGCGGGATTTCATTCATGAATTTCGTTTTCCAGATAATCAAATAGATCAGAAATTGTTTCTGTTTGTTTTGTTTTGTTATTTTATCTTATTTCTTTAAAAAAAATTAGTAAATTTGACCGTTTATGATGCAAAGGGACGGCCATTATCTTTCTGGATGTCATATTCTAACTTTCATTGTTGAAGATATTCACACTCTGTTTTTTACTCTGTTTTCTTTTTGCTGTTGCTTTATCGCTTTCTTTTCTTGAACCCCAAGCACTAAAACCATGCCAATCGTTTTCGAAACTCGTCTATCAATCTGGGGTGTTAATTCGATGCAGAACTGTCAAACCTAAGCACGTCAAGTTCCGACATGGTTGATAATCGTCGTCATCTTGTGATTTTTCTCGTGCTCTGTTTCATCGTAAGATGCGAGTCATGGGGTAGTTGGCTCTCATCATCATCATCAGAAACACCCTCCGGTCCTTCTGGTTCGCACACTGTGAGAGATTCGATTGCAGAGTTCTCAATGGAGGGATTTAATGACAGAAAGGGAACAAAGCTTGTGGAGAACGCGAAGGAGAAGATGGTGAGATCAAACTGGTGCTGGCAAAACGCTTATAAGAATGTGTTTGCGGGGTGTTCCGAGATTTTAGCAGATGAAGAAAAGCGTTCAAGGCTTGCTTGGCATCTCAGTGATTGCTTCCAGAGAGACTCTGGAAGGCCACATTTTCCACACTGTGATGCTAAATCTTCAATGCCTAATTGCCTCAGAGCTCTGGATGATCTTGCCCACAAGGTCTATCTTGAGTTCTATCTCGAAACCAACACTATCTGCCATCAGTTACAGTAAGTGCATTTTCTTTCACTCTGTTTTAGCTTCCCCTGTTTTCTGCTACGTAGCATTGGACCATCTTATCTCTTTAGTTTATTCTTTGAAAATCTGACTCGATATGTGTTTATATATATATATATATATATATAGTTTTTTTTTGTACAAGTGTTTCAAGTTTTCTTTGCTGTTTGTTTATACTCAAATAGTAAACTTTTTTTTTTTTTAATTTGCTTGCTTGTGTTTTGGAAGAAGCATTTTAGTGAGTGATTACTTTGGACAACTTTTGAATCCAAATATGAAAAATTTTATTAGCATCAAAGCGAAACTTATCAACTTGTCATCCTTTGCTATCGTTGAACAAAATAAAAATTTTTACGTGTTTTTCTCTCAGAGTATTAAACATAATTTTTCAATTTTAAAAGTGCAACCGATTTACCTTCGAAGTGTTTAAAATTTATAGTTCTGGTTTGAATGTTCTGGTTTTCAAAACGAAGGTTTGATTCATTTCATCATCTTATCTCTGTTTCGGCTAATAGTCTTGCTAAATATTCAAATATTTTTACATTTTTAGTTACTAACACAGTTTATAAACTTTGAAGACAAGAAAAATTATGTTTACGTTTTTTAGGGTATACAAGTTCAAAAAACATAATTTTCAATTTTGAAAGTTCAATAGATTATCCAAAGTGTTCCAAAATTTATATATGCTTCTACAAATTTTCTTTGTTGTCTGTTGACAAGCCGGTTTTGTTTTGATTTAGAAATAATATTTTTGCTTGTATGTGTTTTGGAAGAAGCATTCCAGTGGTTGATTAATTAATTTGGACAACTTTTCAATCCAAATATGAAATATTTCATTAGCATCAAACAAAACTTCTCGACTTGTAAAAAAAATTTATTTTGTCAAGCTTATGAACATATAATTTTCAATTTTTTAAAAAGTGCAATAGATTATCTTCGAAGTGCTTCAAAATTTATAAATGCCTTGCCAATTTCCTCTGTTTTTCGCAATTGCTGTCCTTTTGATTAAACAAATAGTATTATTTCTTCGTTTTTATCTTGAAAGAGACCTTCAATCGGGTAATTAATTTCAAACATTCGTTTAATTTCTTTTCAATTCTTATATGACATATTTTATTGGCATCAAACATTCATTTGATATCAAATCAACACTCAAAACATCACAAAAACTCGATTAATTTCATTTTTTAAAATATTAGCTCATCACTGTTCGATAATTTTTAGTTTCAATATCGCTTTAACACCAATTAACTACTTCCAACCCTTAAAATTCGTTAATACTTTTTTTTTTAAAAAAAAAATGTTTGTTCATCTCACTCCAATGTCTTTCTTTTTTGTTAATGAAATTGCAGAGCTCATGCATTCAAACACGAAACAGAGAGACTCATCACAGATCTCAAGGACTCAGCCCATTATGTAGAGGACAAGCTAGACAACCTCTACGACAAATCTGAGAATATATTGCAAGGCTATAATAAAATTCATAACTCTCTTGAATCATTTGATGTCTGTACACAACAAATGGCTGAAAATGTAGTGAATGTGGCAGATCGTACGGGTGTTTTGTTGAAGCATTCAGAGAGTATGAATGAGCAGTACAAGGAAATTGCAGATTCACAATTACAGTTACAAGAAGTACAAGAGGAGATGAAGATGAGGTTGAAGGATGGGATTGAAGTTCTGAACGAGTCGTACAATAATTTAGGGAATGAAATAGGCAAGTTAAGGGATGAATCCATAGAGATTCAGAAGGAGATAATGAAAGTTGGAGATACAGTGTCACAAGAGATGCAAAGCCTTCATAGCAAAGCAGAAGACATTGTTGACTTGGCTGGCATTTCCTTGGACAAGCAACAACACCTTCTAGAAGGTCAATCCAAAGCACTCCACGACCTCAATTCTTTATCTGACTTCCAATCCAAAGCCCTCGACGAGTCCCGGTAACACCATCATCACCATCGCCATCTCCATCTCCATCATCATCATCATCCTTTCACTTTCACTCTTTGTTCTGCAGGAAAACCTTCCAACAACTCGCTGAATTCGGACTTAGACACCACGAAGAGCTTCTTCTACGACAGCAACAAATCGAGGGAATTCATGATCGTTTAATGAAAAACACAAAATCAATACTTTCTGCCCAGGAATCTTTCGAGTTAAAACAGGCTAGCGTGTTTGCTGCTTTGGATAAGATATTTGCTCTGCAGAATGCCATGTTTCTGGAATCACGTATGATCAAGGCTTTCTTTATTTATTGTGCGTCGATCGTTGTGATCTATATGTTGACAAGCACGAAGCAGACGTACAATACCAGGCCGAGGCTGTATGTTGGTAAGAGGAAGGCTTGATTTTTTTTTTTTTGG
Organism: Prosopis cineraria; assembly: GCF_029017545.1. NCBI lineage: Eukaryota > Viridiplantae > Streptophyta > Magnoliopsida > Fabales > Fabaceae > Prosopis > Prosopis cineraria. The sequence goes on along the minus strand of NW_026555339.1, from coordinate 4,065,969 downwards.
TTTTTGGTTTTGGTTTTTTGAGTTGAAATGTTTGGGAATATATATATATATATATATATATATGGAATTGGGATTGATGGGAGTGGGGATTGTTGTTGTTGGTGGCAGGGCTTTGTGCGGTGTTCTTAGTGGAAATAGGCATTGCTCGTTTCACGAGTTGTAGCGTAGAGCAACAAGCTTGGATTATCGGTATGGTCAGATCAGCGGTCATGATCGCTGCTTCTGTTCAACTTCTTACGCCATTTTCACTTACAGGTTATTTCACACTAACATACCAAAATTCACTATTTCTACATGCATATGGATTTTGTATCTAACTAACTGAATTATTCCTCAATTATGCAGAGATTATGCAGTGTTGAGCTATCACTTGCTGAAAACTGTACTTGACAAGGTTAACAACATGGAAAAAAACGATAAACTGTGTTGGGTGATGGAGGAAGAAGATGATGAAGTGGATTGGTCGACATGGATTGATAGTGATTTACCAGAGGAAGTGAATTGTATTGAGGATCCAGATTTTATATTTCCAGAGGAAGAAGTTGGGGAGAATTCAATCACAGCGACTTCAAGAAAATACAATTTACGTCGGAGAAGTCATTATCGTTGATTTAATTTAATTAATAGTGATTAGCACTTGTGTGTTTGTGATGGGAATAATGATGTGATATGTAAATTTTCTTCTGGGCCAGATGTGGGCCCCAATAATTTGACACGAGCACGGTATTGAGGATTGTTTGTGGGTGAATAATTTAAGATTTAAAATTAAATTAAAGTGCGGGTAGATTGGGAGTTTTTTTTTTTTTTTTTCTTTCTTCTGCCCCTGAATTATTGGAATATAAATTGAGATTACACGCAATGTGTCCAATTTGCAATCGATTCTTGAGGCATTGAAAACAAACTCATTCCATTGCCTTCCCTGTATTTCTTTCTTTTTGTGTGATTATTCGTGATTGGTACACACACACACACCCCATAACAACGGGAAGTTACTAAACAAATATAAAATTGAAAAATGCCACCCATAATTATTACAACAATCACAATAAACGTGACGTATATAGTGAATCTACATAGATTTGGAAACCATATTAAATAGGAAACTTCAAATCAACAATAATTATTTAAATTAACAAAAAGATACAAAAAATATACCAAGACCATATTAGAAAATAGAAAGCAAATAAATATGGAATAGAGTATTGCTATTTAGTAGGAAAAATTTATATACTTAACCTTATATATTTAAAATACTCATTTTTCATTAAATTAAAACATGCAAATATTTTATAGGTTATTTATTCTATAACAAACTCTTGTTATTGATATTATTAATGCATTAAAGTTCACTTGTCACAATTTAATTAGATATAAGTATATTAAATATATAAGGCTAAGTTCTAAATACGTAAGTCTTATCCTTATTTGATTAGCATCATTATATATATATATATATATATATTAATTTAATTATGAAAAAATATAACTTTTAATTCTTACACTTTATTATAGGTTCTTGCATTTTTTTTTTGATGTTCTGAATCTCTACACTTTCATTTTTCAGTATTTTAAGTTCCTAAATGACTAAAATAATTAAAATATAAATACTTTAAATGAACATAAAACACCAAAAATGAAAATGTAAATACCTAAAATACCAAAAAAAATACAAAGATATATAATAAAACATGAGTAAAGTGCACGAACTAAAAGTTATGCTTTCCCTTTAACTATTGACATACATATATTTGTCAAAATAATTCAATTACCTTTCTATATCCTTTATTCATTGATAGCATGCCTTACATGTCTTCTACATGTCGTGTTTGTTAAAATTATTTTAAATAGCTATGGTTGTTTAACCCTACTCGTAAAATCTTTAAAATAAAGATGGTATTTGGCTAAATTAAAATCATATTTTTAAGCTTGAACAAACATTTTCTTTTAGTGATAAGAAAATTGAAGTGATGATAAATTAGAATGCACATTTTGAATTGATTCACTTCATCCATTTCATAGTAATTCAAAAAGACAATTAGAAAGGAGAAAATTTAGGCCAATTTATTGTTAATGTCAATTATAACTAATTCTCTATCAAGTCCTAATACTTAGCATTTTTCTCACTTCAACATTCATTGAGATATACTCATGCGATCTTTATTATATGAAATCTCTCCTCACCAAAGCCAATAAAAAGTAGCTAAATTACTAACTTTATCTAAAAATAAATAAACTTTCAATTTTACTCATATTTAAATGAAAATTTCTAAATTTGCATTAAATTTGTTCTCATAATTAATAAATTTAAATTGAAGTAATATTAGAAAAGCATAATTAATATCTCATCAAATATTTTATATTAAGGACCATGATTATAAAGGCAACGCGTAGGGAATAATAAGCTATAATTTTGTATATGCATTTCAGGAAAAGAGGGAGGTATAAGATCATCTGCGTACTTTAATTCATATCCTTTTTTGATCTTTCAAGTAGATCCTAATTATCCCCCCAAAAAAAAAAAAAAAAACACCTGAATCATTTCATCATGTGATTTATAATCTCGCTGCTGCTTCCTATAAATCCTTTCAAAATAATAAAAGGAAGAATCTAAACAAAACTGCTGATGAAATCAAAATAGATTCCAGAAGAAGAAACCAAAGGTACAAGTATACATGTAGAAGGGATTATTTTAATTTTCTCTTCTCATTGGCAATTAAGACCACCTCGATCTCCCCAGTTGAAGAAACAATTAAGATGATGAACTTGTCGCCATGGATATATATGTATATATAATATTATAAATATAAATTATCTAGGCTTGTCCCTTGCCATTCCAATCTGGTCTTCCTAATGTAAACTCCAAGCATGGGTTCTTGCATTCCATGTCAACATCTGACAAATTCTTCTTCACGATTCTTGCTTCGCTTGAATTGCATTCCTGCAGGCATATTTAATTATTTGCATCTCATTAGTATTAATTAATATCATGCAAATTATGCCAAACTAAATAACAATGACCAGGCGGGTATGTATGATCATAATAATAAAGTACCTGATGACGAGTTTGATGCCCTCTTGACATCGGTTGTGAGTGGAAGCTAGTTTTTCTGAGACTATCCTTATAACAATTGTTCTGTGGCCATGCCTCTCTGCTACTGATCATTAATTAATTGAAAAGATTCCACCACAACGAAATAGTTCCATCAATTAAATTACCATATATTATCTCAGGTAATTAATATAATTCTTGTAATTGCAGGGAGATACATATATCATTCGATAAACAGTACTTGAGAACTATATTATGTATATTTCCTTTGAGAAAAACGTAAAAAAGTGTACGGATTGAGGCGGAAAAATAGTGGATTACGTTCGTGGTCTTATACCAGTATAGCTAGTTTTACATCAAAGTCGACTTACTAGTTGACTGCAACATATTAAGTAGTATTCATTTGTTGAGAACAATAATATATAATGACACTCATCATTTTGGTTTTCCTGAAGATATACAAAAGCTTATATTGTATAGATAACTAATTAGGAAAAATAACTTCAGCTCAATCCCAGGAAACAAAGAGATCACTAATCTATGTCTAGTTAATCAAGCAGTACGTTGAAGTCAAACAAGTGTGTTAAAAGGCTATATAACCTTTGCATAAACATTTCGTTGTTATATACTGATATTATTGTATAGAAGACTTATTTGTGTGCATATAACATATTGATCATGTAATAGCTCAGAATGCAAGTAATTTTTTTTCTTGCTCGATCTATTTCCAAGCTCTTTTTTTCAATTTTATAAGTCAGAAGATACTCTTATTAACCACTATTCTCACAAATTAAAACAATTTCACCACTATATGTTTTTTTGAAAAAGATTTCATTTCATCTAATAAACTTATTAACTTTACTTAAAAATTATTTTTTTTATTTTGTCCATATTAAATACATCATCGAAAAAGCCTCTACCTTCCTATACCAATATTACATAAAGTGAAAAATTATAATAAATAACGTGCATGGTACTTTATAAAAAGAACGGCAAAACCATCCGTCTAAAGTACCTTGTAAATAAGACTGGATGGGATGAAATAATTAATTAATAAAAACATTTGAAGGAAAGCACGTCCAAGACCTCATTGTGAAAGTATTTACAAGATTATGGACTACTTACAATTTATAACATTTTGACTTTTTGACAAAAGTTCGTAATGTACTGTCAAATAAGCATCAACTTAAAACACACGCACACGCACATCAAAGGAGAGAAGAGAAAAGTGCATGCAGCAATATATAGGGTTCCTTTTCTTATGTCGTTTAGTTATGTCTTGTGTAACTTTCCTTTATGAAACCCATCCAATTGCATTCCAAAGCTACAAAGCTGATGTGCAAGATATTCCTCAAGGCACAAAATTTGTGTGTGTGTGTGTGCGCGCGCGCGCAAGCAAAAGAAACAAAAGAAAGAAGAAACCCAAACACCAGTAAAGCAAAAGCTGGGACAAGAACCCTTTTTTAGTCCTACATTAAAATCTTAAAAAACGGAGTGGACGTGGAGTTGCATTGATTTCTAAAGAGATACCATGCAAAAGCAAAAGCAAAATCATATCAGCAGATACTCAATCTCCCATAATCAGAGAAAAATATGTACCTCCATGCAGCAACATAAAGCAACCAATTTTTTAATTACAGTATTATGTACAATTAAGCGGCGTTAATCATACCTTGAAGAATTACTCCATAGCGTAGTGGAAGAAGGATGGTCTGGGTCCTGTTGCACAGATCGATCTGCTCGGCCTCTTTGATTGGACAACTGACAAAGACCACCACGATCGGCGTTGCCACCGACGGGAGACATCTCATCTTCACCAGATCCATCTGATTGGCCTGCAAGAGAAAGCAAAACCACTAAAGATATCCAAGTTGATTGATTAACACGCGTACACACAATATGTCGATATATATCTTCATATCACAGGATAGTAAATATAAAGTATAATATGCTTTTGAAGTAGAGTATGCGAGATATCTCTGTTAAAGCTATAAAATGGTTATAAAGGCGAGAGACAAAGGAAAGAAAGAAATGCTTATGGTATAATTAAAAGTTAGATTATAACACAGAGTACTGTGAAAAGACAATGCGTGATTGACATTTCCCCTCTCCTTGTTTGTTTTGAATGACATGTATTGGTGTGTTTAAGATAAGAGCTAATAAAAAAAATTTTAAAATTGTTGCAGATTAAGCAATGAGAATTACCTGAGGAAGCAGCAGGCTTGTCAGTGGTCTTGACTGTGCGATACATCTGAGAACAAGTCACATAGCAAGCCATATTACGAATGCATTTCCACAAATGGAAGAGAGTAAAACCAATTGACTTATTTTAATTGGAATGACAAAAGAAAATAGATGACTTGTTAATCACGAGGAAGGTTGATGCGTGACAAGATTGCAACGAGAGAGAGAAAGATGTATTATTGGAAAATGATGACTTGTTTTTTTTTTTTTGGTCTGTCGTCTCTTCCTCTCTGTGACAGCAGAGAAGCTGTGTTTCTGCAAGGTAGTCTCGGAAGTTGAAGGAGCTTCTATTACTTCTACTGTTATTCAATACATTCACTGCTTTCTTCATCGGCTACTGTGCCCCGAACTATATACGAGAGAGAGAGAGGTATTGGAATTTCAAAGTTGAAAGCTGTACCTGTAAATGGCTTTTAACATGAGCTAATGTGAGATCTTTCACATCCATCAGCTCCAGTACTGACTTTGGAGTAGCTCCTGTGTATAAATTCACCACCTCAATATCTTAGCTGATCAGTACTTTTTATCTATTAAAACAAAAAAAAAAACAATAAGAAGGAAAAAAAACCTATACACACAGTATACTGGCTAAGAGAACTGAGAAATATAATAAGAAAGGAGAAAAGTGGATACTTTCATGGCCGCCAAGAAGTTGAACGGCGTGAACGAATCTGGCATGGAGGGTGGTAGTCCAACGCATTCTGGGAGCTCTCATGCTCCTCTTGGAGGGTAGTACTTTAGGCATAAATCTGGATCTCATGAACCCCGAAGATGCGGCCTCTTCACCATGAGAAGCCCCAACCTCACAGTGCAACTGGTGTTGAGATTTGAAATTACCAGGAGACGACCCGTTTAAAACCCACATCGGGTTATCCAAACCCGATACTTCGGTCGTATTACTGTTATAGTTATTATAATATGCCCAAGAAGATCCGTTAGAGGGCAAGGGATGATGCAACCACATCTTCTGATAATGTTGGCGGTGGTGGTGGTGGTGAAGATCCTTGCCGATGGAATGGTCTGAGGGCAAGAAAGGGAAGCAACGGTTGTGATACACCGGGATCCCCCTGATCGGTCTCAGGCCGACGTCCGACTGGGACGATGACGGCGCATCAAGGAACGAATTCATGGGGTTCAAGTGAGCGGTGGTGATGGTTGCAGAAGCTGCAATGGTGGGGTTGTGATTGTGATGATAATGACAAGGAGGAGGTTGGTCTGCGCAGAAATTGGTGGCCAGAGAGAGCTCGACACGAGTCTGAGTTGCCAAATTTGAAGTGTGGGGTTCCTTACTGTGGCGAATCAAAGAAGAAGAAGAAGAGGTGGTCGGAGGGCTTATGTGAAGGGAAAGATCAGGAGGAGAACATGATGTGGAACTGGGCTCGATCGCAATCCCTTGTAAGGGCATCTTTTTTAAGGGACTCGCTTACTCAGAGAGAGAGAGAGAGAGAGAGAGGGAAGGTGGTTGTTCTCTACCTTATTAAAATCAAGAGTTGAGGATACCAGAAATCAAAGTCCAATCCTTTAGTTGAGGAGTAAGTTCCCTGCAACAGATAATCAGATTTTCTTTTCTCTCTTTTGCTTTTTCACAGTCTTTCCCCTGCAAAAGAATCTGGAAAGCTAGGTATATAGCCAAATATCTATGCAGAATCAAGAGAGCGAGAGGAAGGGAAGGAACACGGAGTAATAACAGTCCCTTTTTCTCTAAACGCAGACAGACATGTCCCTGAAAAAAGTGAACGAGAGAGAGAGGGGGGGGAGATTGAAGGGGAAGAAGGAAGAAAATACAGAAAGGAATGGAAAGGAAAGGAGATAGAGGAGTGGTCCGTTTTGTTTTCCTCGAGAGTATATGTTGGAAAATGACAGTTGCTAGAACAAACAAGTGAACAAGAAGGAGAGCAGAAGAGAAAGAGGAAGACGAAAATGCTGATGACTTGTGAGCGGTCAAAGTGATGGGCAAAAATGTAACAAAAAATTTGAGGGCTTCAGACGACGGGTTCTAAATTATTAGACAGACTGAAAGACGCCTCTTCCTCATGTATCACTCATTCCTTTTCCCCCACTCTCTTCGCTCTCTCTCAGTGTCCTTTCATCTAAGTAATAATAATGAAATAAATCAACCAATACTATTCTCACCCTCATTTTCTTCCTTAAATGGGAATGAATTCCTTTTTGGTTTGTCTCAAATTTCAAATTCTCCAGCTACTTAATGTCTATTATTCTTGGATTTTTTGTCCTGCTCCTTAATTTGTACTAGTTCTGAATATTAAAATAATTTAAAAAGCACCAAGACCGTTGACCTAAGTCAGACTGATGAAGACTCATTATTCTTCTCCGCATCTTCTTCCAACATAATAACCCCCACATTGTTCCCTCCATCAACTATTTTCTTATACTCCTTCAATCCAAAATTATAAAATACTTTTAAAAAACATTTAGCACCCCAAAATATAAGATACTTTAATAAAAATAAGATTTTATTAATGATAGTTTTTCAATATTATCCTTCACATATATTTTTTTCTTCAATATTCTTTTATCAATGGACTATTAAATGAAGGATATTTTTAAAAGTTTATATTTTTCTCTTAAAAAAGTAATATTGTAAAGTTATTTAATGATTTTTATTAACATATGAGATTTTATTCAAAAGTGTTTTATAATTTGTAACAGACAGTATTAAACAAGCATTGAATTTGGGTTTTGACACTACGGTGTCGTCACAATCTTTCGTGGTTATCTCCTTCGTATGATTAAAGAAATATTGAGCATTATAATTTATAACCATGGATCGGATGAGGATGGGTCAAAACCCTAGGCTAAATTGAAGATAATGATAATTTAATTATTACAGTCAATATAGGACCTTTAACTCATGATTATCGGGAAGAAACCACTGATCTCATTAATGGCTGACACCGTATATGACAAACTTTTAGCTCATGGGGGCTGTCGACTGACTTTTTAATTACAGTCAGCGTGATTATTATAATTGATTAAACAATAAGAGATTCATGTATTTTTCTGTGCGGAATGCATGCCCGCATTGTTACCGAAGGGAACACTAATTCAGAGGCATTGTTTCGTGTGGTTCATTCAATGCACAATTGGGTGCTCATTAAATGCATGCGTTTGCTTCTTAACTAGAATTAATTAAATAAATAAGTTAGTCATTAATCTGATTCTAGGCTTCTGAGTTGTGATCAGGTCTGAGTCTGAGCCATCTCTTTCTGAGTTTCTCTGGCATGTTTTTCCATGTCTTGTTGCAGCAGATGTTGTTTGCCCGACATGTATCCAGGAGTAGTTAAATATTATTTTACTCAAATTATTCGACTTCTAAAGGAAAATAGATCAGTGTTCTGAGTCACCATTACTTTCGCATGTTCAGCTCTGTCTCGGAGGAGTTGCATTTATAAAGCTCTCAATCCATCAGACTCTTGTCCTTTTCACTCGGATCCAAAATTTGAACATCCATTTTTAATCACTTTTTCACCAATCACGTACTCCCTCGATCTCTACTACTTGAAATTAAGACAAAAAACGGGATGGATTTTCTCATTTAATTGATTCCAATTGAATGTCTTATCAGCCCAATTTTGAAAATTTTCAATTCAATTTATATGTAATCTAATAAAGGAATATATATATATATATATATATACACTTATAAATAAAATCATGCCTCTCTTCATCTTTCCCGTTTTACATCACATGGTATATGATACCCAACTAGTTGAATGACAATTGTGAGGAGGGAGAAGGATGAAGTTAGGTTTTCTCAAGTACATACTAAGAACTCAGATTTCAATTCAAGCTCTTTAGCAACAGGAAATTATTATACATCTAGCATCTGATGAGTCAAGTATGTCAACTAGAGTACAACAGTGTCAGTAGAACTTTGGGCATGCTTTGGTAAATGCAGACATAAACACTTTATTAATGTATAACGCTTGCAAGGTCATTGTAGTTTTTTTTCCTATCACTGTCGGAGCAGTTTGCGCTGCTTTGCTTAAAACTAGATCATTTCTTAACAATTTTAAATATACAATTTTTAATTACATGGCTCGATGTGTGATTTCTAATTCAAATCAAATACACAAGGCTAGTTACATGTTGTCTTTAGTTGCATGCCAGTTGATTAATGGGAGGGTGACAGTAAAGTTTCAAAAGAAGAAATGATAGTTTAAATCTTGATAATTTTTTTTTTTCAAAAAATGAGCGAATATAATATTTATTATTTAGGCTGTGGAGATATATACTTTGAGAAACAAAATTAAAAAGTTCACATGAATTTACAAGTTGCAAGAGAATTAATTAATCAGGGAGATAATGATAATTAAGCCCTAAAAATAGAATTAATGACGGCCAAGTCCTTGATAAAATTTTATGAGAAATTAGTTGTAAAAAATATTGATTCAAATAATTGTAAATGTAGGTGTCTCAGGTGATGCTTTCCATATATCTCTAAGAATCAAAGATGCTTAAGGGGACAAAGCTGCTATTGTTTGTGCCACATTCACTTGCCACTACATGAACTTTGATATGGGGGAAATTATAACTCAATTAATCATTCCATTATTCTATTGATATTAATCTAAACACAGCAATCAATCATCATCAATATGTATATATAAATCTTGTAGTTTCAATTTGATTGGTAAAAAAAAATTGACTCTCATTGGATAATTGATTTTATGCTAATATTAATATGAAAAATTCTCTTGATTCGTTAATGAAATTTAGTTTATTTTTAATTTTTTCATGTATTTTTAATCTATTTTCACAAGAGTATTGATTCAAAAGTAGTACCATTTTTAATTTTCCCTGATCGTTAGCATTAATTTCATTTGGCTATCATTCTTTGTTTCGTTGTACTTTCTCATGCCTTTTCAATTTTTTTGATCAATGAGATTTAATTTTTTTTTTATGTATTTTCAGTTTACTTTCACAAGAGCATTAATTTAAGAGCAATTTCATTTTTAAATTTCTCTAATCGTTAGTATTAACTCAATCTGACTATTCTTATGCATTCATTGTACTTTTTCATGCCTTTTTAATTTTTCTTATCAATGAGATTTAATTTCTTTTCTTATTTTTCATGTATTGTCTTAATTCACTGTACTCAATATCAATCAACTCTCATCAACTATTATTCATAAACATTATCTATAAACATGAAAAAAAAAGAAGTTTAAGTTTGATTTGGATTATTGATTCTTATCTCATAGTCTTGGCCCTTCAAACTATGAATATTTTACCATACATTTCGCACTGACAAGATAATGCGACGACTACTTAAGTACTCTAAATAGGCAAAACTTGAGTAATATAATAGGAACCAAAAAATATGGCTACAGATCCCTTTGGATTCTTTCTTATATCTATATTTATGAAAATACAATTTATGTCATAATTCATAAATTAAATTAGTGTCTAATTTTTTATGTAATAAAAGACAAGGAGTTATCGAGAATTCCAAAAAAGTTTTGTTTTTGCCAATATTCTCCAAACACTCCAAGAACATGTATTTTCTAGACATATTTTTTTATTATAGACTCGAGAAATAAAGACAAGATGTGTACAAATACCATTTCAAATGTATCGATACCAATGGTATTAATGATATTTGTTTTAAATTCCTAAATTCCAACCAGTGTAACGCATGAGAAACTATGTAGTTATTCACAAATTACAAGCTATAGTGATCATTATTGGCCTATTTGGATAATCCTCAAAACTACATTGACTTTTGTCAAATGTAAATTGAAAACCAAACATATATACACTACTTATATTTCCATATATGTGTGTGTACATACACTGACGTATATTGATTAATTATTGCGAAAATATGTGTTTTGGGTCGGAGGTTAAATTCACAAATAACCGTTGCGTGCAAGGAAAGTGTCCAGTGCACTGCCCCACCGGTAAATTGTAATACATATCATACGGTGATACACTGCACCGACATATGTTTCGGCCGAATAAAAGTACTTAAATTCGATTCTCTTTTATTATACCTTTATGCTTATAACAGATTGAATTAAAAATGCTGATTAAAAAATTACAATTGCAGGGACTAGGGATTAATATAAAATTGTCACACTCACCCCACGGAAATTAATGCCTCTAGGGTAGAGACTTAGTTTGACCACATGATTACATTAAACTACCAATAGAAAATTCCTCTATTGATATTCACAAGCAACGACAGCGGCAATAATAGTAATAACAAGCCTTATTATTAAGTGAGTTTGGTGATAATATTATTATGTTTCCTAAAATACTGAATCGAGCGATGAAATTAAAAAAAATAAAGTGACGCTGATTATATGAATTAGACAGCGTTGTTATGTGCTCTGCAGATAATAAATTATTTAGATATACACCATTAATTAAACAATATGGGACTTTTTCAATTAAATTATACCTTCAACAATAAGTTATAGTTAATTGTCTTTGAACTAATATTATTTTTTTTATATTTGTCATTATTTAACAAGGTATCTTACTTAAAGATTAAGGTTAAGTGATTTATTTATTAAGGGTATTTTTTTAAAAAATGTTAATTATTCATTAAAAAAATAAAATTGCATTATACTCCTCTAGTCTTATTTGTACAGCAGAGAAAAAGTATTTGTTTTAGTATTATTTATAAAGCACCTCAATGATTATTATTATATTTACAAAGTTCCTGTTAAATATTGGGAAGTTTATTAAATGTCAAAGACAGCCATAGTATTTTATTTTAAAGTATGTATATTTAATAAGGATAAAATTAAAAATTTATTAAATTTTTAGACCAGTAATGAAGTTTAAGATTTTTCTTAATTCTAATAAAAATAGTGAAAGTGAATTACAAATAGAATTAAAAAATAATTTTGAACATCTAACATTAAAAATACTTTATATTTTCCAACGCACATGCACATCGTATATTCCATTCATCCAAATATATTCATAGTTAAGAATAAATTATAAAATAATTTTTGCACCCACATGCATATATAATCGGGGTTTGATGATCTGGGTCCCATCCTATCAAAATTAAAGACACGGTGTTATACTATATTCCATAACAGGTGGGAATTAATAATATGCAAAATACAATTTAGTAAAGTTTAGTGGCACAATTATTTCTGGGCATGTGCGGAGCTAGCATTTCTGCTTCATCTTATTTTTTTCCTTTTCTTCCGACAAGAAAAAAGAACAGGAACGGAATTTCACATCAAAAGGCATAGCCATTAATGAGTCAGTTTTATGCCATCAGGCTGCATTTTGCTGTAATCTACTATTATCTGGTGGGTCCACATAACAATATAATGGTCTGTTTCAGCTTTCACATATATATTATATACGCTGCCTTTTGTTAAATCGGTTTCATTTCCTGTTTTGTTCGATTCTTTGGGGCAATCTTGGCCCTCCATTGTGTTCTCTTTCTAGTTTGATTACATATCCCTCATTATATTGAATTTTCCAGTTTTAAAGGTTATGTATACTCAAATAGGTTGAGTCTGGAACGACCCAGAAAATTTTATGTCACATTATTTAACCTTTCAAATTTCAATTAACCTTACCATCAAGGTCAAACCTTCTTTATTTTTATACTTTCAAAGAACTGTATACACAATTTCAATTCCTTTCATGAAATTATTCAAGAATGGTTAGGAAAATGGATATATAGAACACGCATCAAGGGTTAGTTGTCATAATTGCAACGTCAACACTTCCTTTGAAAGAAGCCTTAGGTTCGAATCTAACATTGACATATTTATTTGCATGCATAATTGTGTACGTCTCCCTTCTTCATTACAAAGGATTAGATTAAGGATTTATATGCATTTGCAAAAGTGGCATATATCAAGTCCTCTTGCATCTCTTGCGGTTACACGATGATTAATGTAAAATTAAATCTTTTAAATAACAACTTGCACAGCCTTAATCGATACAAATCAATAGATATTGATTCTAATGGAAGGGGTTATAGTCACTTAAATATATATATCAAGTCTGGAGTTCGAATCTATACGAATATATGGAAAAAATGTTTTTGAAAGAATCATTCCCAAGTGAATTCCGATAATGCTCAAATATGACTTCATGCCTAAAATCAAGCACTTCAAGCCTATGGGTTAATTAGCAACTTACTAAAGTTATGCATGTATGTTGGACAGTTCATACTTAAAAAGACCGTGAACTGAAAAAGCGCGCGCGCACAGATCTTTCTCATGCTCATCAATATTCCACCATAATTAAAACCTTGAACTGCATCTTCTTCGCTAATTCTTTCTTAGTAACCCTAATTTAACACTTCTGAAAAGTCATATACGCTGAAAAGAAAAGTACACCTGCATGCTCTTCCACATATACAATCTTGATTGTACGCACTCAAACCCAACTTTAGTTTTAAAAAAGAAAAAGGAAAAGTTTAGAAGATGAGAGGGAAAACGTTTGAAGCTGAAAACGAGCAACCAAACCACATGTCACAAGCATCCATCTATACACGTGTCTTTTACAGGAAACAAATCGTTCACGAACGTCTCGTCTCAGCAAGTTGATGCTCTATTCAATACTTTGATAGGGATATGTTGGGTGATATGTTAGAATGGCACATTGCATTTTGGAAGTGATTGGTCATTATTACTTTCGATGAAAGGCGATCGTAAAAGTTACTCTGAAAAGGGCATTGTACTCTTCTTTCGGTTCATTCTCAACAGAGTTTTTGCCCTTCTTCTTTTATATGTTGACACGTCACTTCCACTGGCTTCGTCCCACACTGTACTACTCTCCTTCAGCCACACCTTCATCATCTTCTCTCTGTCTCTCTCCCCCAACAATACTCTGCTATGTGCTATCACACCTTAATTAGTGGTATTTGTGTAACTGTGTGTGTGTCTGTATATATGGTGTGATGTACTGATGTGTTGTGTGGTTACTATACAAGAACATCTTTGATTAGATGAGAGATATATGTTAATCGTCAAGGTCGATATTTATGAACACACACACGGAAATATATATGTAGAAGTAAGAGAAACATTACAAGTGATTTGAAACGTACTAATTAATAATTATGTCTTTGGTTATTAGCGTGATGGGCCATGAAGACTGGGGATGATTAGTCTGTTAATGCAAGTATATTGACTCCATTGCACGCGCTTCAAATGTCAGCATCTGATACTCCCCAGCTATTATGTCCTTCACTCGTTACAGAATGTTATCACTTAGTTCTTTGACTCGATTTATGCTTAAAAGAATGATTTAACAAGAGCTATTAAATGACCCTTTTATATGCGAATAATCATACTCGTGTGTCTGTATATATAGTCTTGCCATATGTATGAATATGAGCCTTCACAATTTTGAAGCAAAAGTTAAATTTTAAATCGAGTATTATATCATGTCTAACGTTTTTATAAGAGATGATAATGTTAATTAGAAATAACCATAGCTTTTGTTGGCATACATGATGACTAATAAAATTGGTTGAGTCGACTTAATTTCTCTTAACTAATGTTAAGATTTGATTCTCAAGGTAGAAAAAAAATTAAGTTGAAAAATATAATTCATCAAATAAATTAAATCCAACAATGTCTTGAGCATGACTTGAAAGAGTATTGGATATTAGATAATTAAATATAAAAAATGTCATCAATTCTGTTTTATGAATATTCATTTACATTTCATCAAGAAATATTTATCAGTCTAAGTATTCAATAAATTAAAAAATGCCACATGCTTTTAGAAATATTTATCGATAAATATTTATATATCAAGAAACAACATTAATTCATTTACATTTCGTCAAGAAATATTTCCAATCTCAGTATTCAACACTTATGCTTTTGTCGGTCTAAGAAATATTTATCACAACCTTGTTTAAAAATCTTGTACATCTTATTATAAATGCGTGTATGAAATATTATATCAAATCCTACCGACAGTGTATGAATAACTAGTTCAAGCACAGCGACACGTATTTTGGCGTACGATGCGTTTGAAAACGCTATAATCTACCCACCAACCATTTCAATTGAAATTCATTGATCTTTTGCTTTCGTTTCACATCATAAGTATTTAGCAAGTCTAGACTTATGACTAATTGAACATGTTAGTTGACAGTAATTAGAAAAATTCTATGCATTAGAGTAATGAAATTGAAGACCGCTGATGTGAGATTAAAGTCTAGTCTCTTTATTACAATATTAATTGCTTATTATTATTAATTTTAAAATTCAATAAAAATAAAATGTAGACTGAGTTTTTTAATTTGTTGGAATTCATTGTTCTTGCATCAATTCAGAGGGATAGGAGAATCTGATAAATGTGAAAGTACACTTAAATTTGTATTCAAATGTATCACAGGATTTCATATATTGATGGATCAGCATACTTTGATCTTTCACATTGTAAACATCGAAAAATTTCCTATGGTCCTCCAAAAGGGGTCCAAAGATAAAATAATTTCTTGTTATGCCCAATTGAAGGATCATGACCCCTAACTTAAGTTTGTGATATTTATAGTCTGACCCCTCAACAAATTATAATCACACATTAGTTTTATAATAATTACACCCTATAAGCCTTAAAACATTTTCATATAGATCATTTTATTTAGGCTTAATTATTATAATAGTCACACATCATTAATATTTACATGCGTGGCTCTATATATTAAATTTTATTCCAACAATTTTTATTATTGCATCCACAAAAAACATAAAATTTTAAATAAACTAGAAAACAGTCTTTACATTTAGGAATAATAAAATTTTTAGTCCCTCAAGTTTGTTTCAATTAACGATTTGATCCCTTATATTTTATTAAATTATCATATGAGTCATTTAAATTTTAAAACACATATTGATTTTCAAAATAATTTAATATGTAAAGTATATTGACAATTGGACATGTGTATATGTAGTTAAATGGGAACAAATTAACCTTTAAAGTAATTAACTTAATTTTTTATCAATATAATCCATTGCAACATATTTGTTCTCTTATTTTTTAAAGTTTTAGAGTCTATTTTTTTTCCTCTCTAAATGATTATTCTCCTTTTTATTAATCTACATGATTGCCATCAAAATTCTATTATCCATGTTAATAAATTTTAATAGTGTAACATCTTTTTTAAAATAATAAGGATCAAATCAATAACAAAAGTACACTCAAGGGACTAAATTGGTATAAATTAAATATGATTAACCAAATCAATAATTAAAACAGACTTGTGAAACTAAAAATTATATTATCCTTTACATTCATATCGAACTAGAATAAGAGAAGTAATGTTTACTCTCTTTCTAGATCTCTCTCTCGATCTCTACATACATATATATATAAATATATATATATATATATATGCAAATAGAGCAGTCTAATTACACTTATAATAATCTTGGATAAAACACATATTTAGTTCTTTAATTTTATACAACATTTTATTTTAATCTCTTAATTTTATAAAGTATTTTTTAGTTCTTTAACTTTAATACTATTAATTTTATTCCCAATAAATTCTTATATCAAACTTTTAAATATTAACATATTAAGTTTATTTTTTAAAAAATAACAATAATTAATACAAAAATAATTATTTGAAACTAATGATATTAGAGTTAAATAATAAAAAAGATATTCTAAAAAATTAAAAGATAAAATTAAAACTTTATATAAAATGAGAGGATCAAAAGTATACTTTAAGTTAATTATCTTTATTTTGTCTTTCACTAGAGTAAATTGGAACAAAAAGCTAATTAACAAAATATATAAAAGGGTTTGCAGTGCTTTAAAACAGCTAAGATAATGGCGTTGTCTTTGATCTTGAGAAGCTAGGGTTTCCTGTCTCAAATTATCTGAAGCCTAAAATTATTAGTGAAGTAAAATCAAATCAAATCAAATCAAGTTATGGGTATTTTAAATCTTTTTTTTTAGTACAATATACCCCACATCCAACCACCATCATTTGCACCACTTTCAATGCGATTTAGGGACGTTTGTTTTGTACATTCAAGTAATCATTGACTCTCATAGACGCCATATTATAGCACTTCAATTTTTCGCATTCACAACGAAGGAAAAAGAAACCACACACACATTCTTGTAATAAAGCTCGAATATTTGATCCTTCCGAGCTTAACCTTTGAGCTAAAATTTCAAGTTTCACTGCAATATATTTGACCCTTCCAATAATATGTCTTCTCGTGGCACAAGATCTGGACCATCCATTAGTCTTTAAAGGTTGAACAACAACTGAAATGGATGATATATATGACTTCATATATATATATATAAGCAGTAAAATCTTTTGGACTCTAGGCTTAAGATATTTTCTTTTCTTTTATTTTTTTTCTTTTAAAAGAAGGGAGAATAAAGCACCGAAAAGTCCAAACGATAAGCACCAAACGTTACAACAGCATGTGTTACTGTCTCTTTGATGTGCACCTTTCATAGGGTAAGTACGAATCAAAATAAAGGCAAAATTGAAATTCACATCGCATTAATATTTGATTGGTACGTAGGCTGTTTCTTCCGAAATTGGCACACTGGGTTTTGTTCTTTGTCAATGTGGAAGAGACATCTTGTGGTACCCAAATATCTCAACTCAGAAATCATCTAAGTCTTTGTTCAAAATCAAAAGTATGGAATATTCAAACACTCCTCAAAGTTAAGACTCTGCATTTTCTCATTTATATCAAAAGGTACCAATAGAAAGCAACAGTTGATGGAATGAAACCAACATGTTGATTGAATAATTAGTTAAAGCTATTGACTTTCTCCATCCATTTCAGACATGTATTTACATACCTCGTATGACGTGGAACATGTACCTAAGAGAACTAAAAGTATCTTTGTGCGCGCGCGCGCATGGTTCGTCCTCTTAGGCCAGCATTAAGGTTACATAGCTAGCAAGAAAAAAACCCATGACAAAGTCACAAAGATGGAAAAATAATATAGTAAAAGGAAAGGTAATTGATCTTCTGAGTTTTATATATCAGCACTAACTTGAAGGCATAATTGCTCATGTAAAAGAGGGAAAGTACAGGTGCAATTTAATTTCAGAAGAAAAGCAGAAAATAAGCTAGAGAACATGGTCACAATTATAAGGAAGGCCGTGTGTATTTTAGAAGAGAGGGAGATGCAAATACACCGGCCATATATATGCTATAGGGTTTTTATTTTTAGAGGGAAATTTGAGATACTATCTTAAACTGTAGGCTTCATTGTTTAGAAGAGACATACTTTTTCAGTTCTCTTTATAAATTATTTATATTAACCTCATTAATACCAATGCAAAAAAAGTATAAGAAATAAAAGTGTGTAGAATTTCAAATATGCCCTATATAACAAATTCAAAAAATAATGTCATGTTATTTTTTTTCTCATGAAGAGTAATTTAAAAATATCTTTTAAATATTACCTAAAAAGATGCACTATGACTTACAAATGGGACCAAATGAATCTTTTAAAATGTGACTTATGAATGAGATCGGAGAGAGTATACCATACTATATTATACAGTTATCATATAATTAGACAATTTATTTATGAAAAGGCTACTCAAGCTCATTTTCTAGCAGATATATAGACGACCATCATCAGACAAGAGTAGGGTCTCCCAAGGAGCTGTTCCAACTTCCAACTCCCAACTTTACCAGATTTATTACAGAATAAATATTTCTTCTCTTCCACAAAGGTGCATTCATAAACATCAAGTTCTTACATTATAAAAAATGTATTATTCAATTTCTGATACACCACACACGTATAGTATATATGAACTAGTTATTCATTATTCTCTATTTTAATTGACGAACTAACAACCCCGGGAAATCAAAATTTTAAAGATCTAATTAATCATACATTTTTGGAAACATAATAACTGAATCTTATATCCAAACATATACCTTTTTTTTTAAAAAAAAACTAACTAATACAGAATTGAATGATTGGAGTAGATGTCTCGAGGGGCAAAAAAACCCCTCTTTCTTTGTTTGCTTTTCGTTTTGGCCCCACCACTGTCCTTCGTCTTAATACAACTTTGGGGCAAAAAGCCCTTAGCTTCACCATTATTTTTCTCTCTAGCAAGCAGTGTGAGCTGAGGGAGGAGAGAGAGAGAGAGAGAGAGAGCGAGAGCGAGAGAGCGGAGGAGTGCTTTCGTGATTCCCAAAACCAAAAAGAGCTTTATGGGAAGGTCCTTCTTTTTTTCCCCGGGTCCACTCTTGTGACTTGTTAATCGCTTTCATTTTCACGAAAGTTTACAGCCTCACACCAACCCCACCGTCAATAATAATCCTAAACTTCACTCGCCATATATACTCCTCTCCAACTATTTCACTTTTAACATATTTATTATAATAAAAAAAATTTAAAAATTTATTAACTCTATCCAAAAATTTAATATTTTATTAACTTTATTTTTATTAAATATACATAATTTAATAATATATATTTTTTTCAACATTTAATGGAAGACAAATGAAAAAATCTGTGATTAAAATTTAATAAGGTGACTTATAATAGAATAAAAAATCTTTTCTTTACCCTGTAAATGAGACCAAGAGAGTGTATGTGCTCTCCTTTCCTACCATATCTCTCTTTCTAGCATGGAGGACTATTATTTTTTATGCCTTTCCTTCTGTGAAAAGGCTGTTAATTAAATCTCAAAGCATACACATAACATGCGTATATATATGTAAGAAGTCATATTGTAATTAATATAAGCCCAAGTCTTGCTGTACACCTCATTTTCATAGATATTCGACTAGGTAGTATGGGCACTGATCTTTAGTCCACACAGACGTGTATATGCTGTGCAAATTAGTGATTAAATGATTTGTCCCACTCAGTTATGTTTGAAAGTATTTCTTTCAACCGTGGATGCTTCTTAACCTCACAAAAAGGTATCTACACGCATCTGGGTCTTACGCCACAGTACAAGTAATTGGTGAATGCTACACGCACCGTACACATGCCCAACACATACGTATAGCACGTAGTGACCACACTAATTAGGGACACCTATATGTATGCATGAGCATGGGCATGCATACACATGAATTATATTGAAGCTCTAATCTAGGAAAGAAAGAAAAGGTCACTGACAATTTTTCTTGTGGAGAGGAGAAATTAAATTATATGAACCTGACTTCACCTAAAGTTTGGATTTTTGCTGTGCTTTCTTCTCTGTGTGTTTCTACATATCAAACAAGTAATTAACTTGGATTGGACCTGTGCGTTTTTAGTTCAAGATGATATATTTCTAGCTAATTACCTGAAGATTTGGAGTGGAAGAAAGAACAAATTTGTATCACCCAAGGGAAAAAACAGTTACCAGATTTGTTGTGCATATGTACTTGAAATCCTTGACGGAGATAAATATTTATATTGAAAATGTAGCGCCCGTGGATATATCTGCTCGTTTTCAGAATATGTACCTGAATTAGTAGGACAACATATACTGGCACGCATTAATGGAAGATCAGAAAATGAACGTCCTCTTGAAATACTGTCCATGGCACAGTTTACACAATTTGATTCCGACATACAACAATCACATGACATTGGTTCTTTTTCTTCCTTCTTCTTAACAATGGACATAACCAGAGCCAACCCAGGTAGACTTTTATCTTTGGCTTAACTAAATCTTGGTGGCCATTTTTTACTTGATCAATTGTGATACATGAGCTTTAACCTAGCTAGGTGCATTCATACTACAACGAATTTCATCCTATTGAAATAAATGATACTACCTTCACCAAATTAAAATGGTTTTAATCTCTCTCTCTCACACACACACAACTGTGTACATTTATTTACAAAGCCAAACAAGTGTTGTTTTTGTACCTTAAGTTAGCCAGAGGTCACTGCTAACACCAAAACGATTTGAGCAAAATAGCAGGATTTGATCATATTATAATATTTGCAAAAATCTCACTGAATTCGATCTGTAACTGTCATTCAAAAACGCAGCTCCTGTTGAATTAATCAATGCATCATGAATTGGTCATGGCCGTTTAGTACAGAGAGCTGATTTAATTTGTGCTGCTACATGGTTAACTAGCATTGGTCGACTCTCATTTATGATATAATTCAAAATACAAAAGAATCTTAGAAAACGTGCTGATGAACGAGAAAGGGTATGTCTGGTTTGATGACATGGATTTTACTAGTGTAAATTAACAACAAACGCATTGTCGCATTAACTTTGAAACACAGATTTTTAAATCCATTTCTTGAGGAGAATATTTCAATTAAAGAGTTTAAAATGGTAAATGATAAGTATTCATATAGTTATATTCTCAAGAATGGAACACAAAAAGGGTCAAGCATTCCTGACCACTTAATGATTATGCACAAATACTTTAACGGCATACCAATGACTATTTAAACTCATGGTAACTGCTATTAAAAAAAAAAAAGGAATAACTTTTTTTAAATCCCATCACTAATGAACTTTTGGTTCAAGATTTTGTCCCCGTATAGTTCATGGCACTGAAGTAAACAAGTGGGTCGGATAACTCTGGAGATTCTTATATCCTGCAGAGATTCCAATCCACTCCATAGATAAAATGAGGGGTTTGACTACGGTAAAATAATTATTGTTAAATCATGAACAGATATATAGTGAAGCTAGCCTATATATGATGGATATAGAATAGTTGGCTAGCTTAGGTAGGTAGCAAACAAGCAAGGAGCTAGGCAGGAAAAGCTAACAAGTAAAAGTCATGGAAAGGCAGGAAAATCAACAGTAGTATCATTGATTAACTTTTAAAGAAGGTGCAGAAACTGGAAGGGCAGAAAGACATGTCAAAGTCCACTTTTGTTGGGTGATATGAGAGGAATTAAAGAGAAGAGAAAATGGGTCCAGGTATTTGACAGGAGAATATAATGAAGGCTGAAATGTGAAAGACCGGCACCACCGCACACACAATGTAGCCCACCACTTGCAAATCCACGTTCAACCACCTCCCAGAAATCAAATCACACCGTTCCAACGACCTTTTCGTATCTGGTTCACTAAACAACACTTCTATGTCATAGACTAAAAGTTAATTGATACTGAATTTGAGGGCGAGAAAGAGGAGATAAAAATGAAAAATGAGTTGACAAAAGTGAAAACACTGGAGAAGGGAGAGTGATACAAAGGCAAGTTGACACGGCTCAGGACTGAGATATAGAAGGAACAAAAGAGTACGTTGAAGGTGACATATGAATATGAGTCTGTGAAGGACAAGATGCAAGATAGCCTGGTTCTGAGAGTGATGTAACCCTAATCAGGGCTCCTAATTCTCAAAAACCATAAACAACAAATGCGAACTGGGCAGATGTTAGCTGTGTACGCAGTACTATTTTTGGTTAGCAGAAAAGAGAGAAGGGGAAAAAAGAAAGAAAGAAAGAAGGCCTTTATGTGAGATGTGACTTGTGAGTAAATGATTCTGTAATCAATTGGTTTATGATTGATTTCAACTTCTCTGTGTATATAAAAGTAAGAGAGAGAATGAGTGAGGATCTTTATCCTCGCTTTCACTTTTTCAACTCTGACACCCACCAGAAACAGGACGAGAATTGAAGCCATTATCATCATTAGGTTTTATATAGCCTAGCTAGAGACTAGAGTCATGCAGAAGCTTGCATTGCCCGCAGCAAAATTTTGTTTGTCACGAGTGTAATGACGGTAAGGGGTGTTTT
Source organism: Prosopis cineraria (assembly GCF_029017545.1). Classification (NCBI taxonomy): domain Eukaryota; kingdom Viridiplantae; phylum Streptophyta; class Magnoliopsida; order Fabales; family Fabaceae; genus Prosopis; species Prosopis cineraria. The sequence continues at coordinate 4,042,985 of NW_026555339.1, read as the reverse complement.
ATACCTCTTGTTTGATTTAATTTTGATTAAAAATTAAACCGAATCAAATTATTAAATTTATTTATAATTAAAATTTAATTAATTTTTATAGAGTTCAATTTTTAATGTAAATTTTTAATTGAATTCGGTTTAATAAAAAATTGGATTGAGCTACAATTATTTATTTAATTTTTTTTTTCTCCATCTTCATATATGTACTATGTATTAAAATTAAATCTAATTTTTTTCATAAATAAAAGTATAAAAATATAAAATAAAATTTTAATGTGATAACGATAATTAATAATAAAAATTGATATAAGTTTTTTTGATTAAAATTATTTAATATTATACATTTTTATTCAAATCCTTTAAAATGTTTATCTATGTATCTATATTTTAATAAATAACAAAAAACTTATCATATAAAATTTAAAACAAAATGCTTCTTATAGATAATTAATACTGAGGCTTTCAAGTTGTAAATAATTAATGATGGTCATAGTATCATTATTATAATTATTTAATATTATACATTTATATTCAAGTCCTTTAAAAATGTTTATCTATTATTATAAAAAATTTAAAACAAAATGTTTCTTATAGATAATGGTTATAATTTTTATAAATAAATAATAATATTTTTAATCAAGTTTGGCTTGGTTTGGTTCGGTTTTTTCTACTCAAAATCAAATTTGAACCAAATCAATCAATTCTCATATTATAAAAACTGAAGCAGACTTGATTGTTATTTAGTTTTTGATCAATTTTTTTTTTGTTTGAGTTGGTTTGGATCAGTCATTTTGATTTGGATCGATTTTGAATACCGTTAAATGCGGGATATTTGAATGCATTATTGAACTCCTTAAAAAGGTCAGTTTACTGTGTGGTTAAATGATTTATTGCGAGTGCGTAGTTAAGTTGGCTTTGTCATATCGGTAGTTCAGTTAATTATCGATTTTAATTTATCTAGTCACTGTTTTGTGTGCGGGTAGACATGATGCAAATAAATCGTCTAATTGATCACTTCATCGAAAAAATTTGGGTAAACTATTGAGGTTCATTCTTGTTAGTATAGCATGTTCTTTCATCACTGTAAGTATCTTGTTCGTTCTGGCCTGATGAATTAGCTTTATCTGCACTTTCATTTTGATTAATTACAGCGATGCGCGCGCCGTGTTTTCAATATTAATAATAAGATGTAAAAAATATAAATTTTGACAAATTTATTTATTTATTTTTCTTAATCTAAGAAACTTGACCTAAGTTCATGGTATGAAGTATGAACACAATTCTTTGAAAAGAAAGGGAAGACTCATTGCCTCATTGGGTTTGCAGGTTGGATCAAAATAGATAAAGAAAAACAGAACAAGAGAGTTTTAATTTATTCTAAAATTTCGAGTTTAAATCTGGAATATACGATTATGCCAAAGATGTTAGATGTAAAATTTCAGTTGTATATTAATTAAAATTAGTAAGGAAATAAAAATGGTTGTGATAAACCGAGCGAAGGGGTTCTGAGTCTGACACATTGTCGATGGCCACACTGGCCGACTCTGCTGCCTAACCCCCGCATTTATAGCCTCTGCCGCTGTCAACTATTCCCGTCTTCATTCTTTCTCTATTACAACTGGTGAGGTCCCAACTGTAGCTTGAAAATTAAATTACAGGTTTTATATATTGAGAAATTGTAATTAAAAGGAGGAATAACAGTTAAATTTGGAATATTAAATTAATGATAGATAAATTTTGATAATTTTTTAAAAAAATGAGTCAAAAATATCAATCAAGATTTACAAATCTAAAAGTTTCAATTTCAAATAAATATTTAAGTATCAAATATAACTCTTAGATAATAAAAAAATTTTATTTATAATTATTTAAATTAATATTTATAATTTAGTTTGAAAAATTTTTTGTCAATAATCTAGCTGTCATTAATTTATTTTTTTAGTACCTAACACTATCATTCTCTCTGTTACAATTCACATGTAAGATTTTACATGAGAATGACATCACATTTGAACAATTGTTAAATTGTTATATTTTTATAAAGGACTTCAAGAGAAACTCAATCTAACCAAAGAAAAAAGATATAACCAATTTGGGAATTCACTTTGATTTTTTATCATTTAAATCAAAATTATCATTATCATCTTTTTTTATATTTATAAAAATAATAAACTGAGAGGATGAAATATGGGATGAGATAGAAGAAAGGGTTGGGAAGCATTAATTTTCTAGGCGGGATTTTCTTTTTAAACAAAAATTTTATGTGAGTTGAATATCAAAGACTTGCTAGAGTTAGAATATACATCTAAACTCAAAAAATGCAGACCAAAATGCTTAATTACATACTATACGTCACCAACAATGTCCTTCATAAAATTTGATTGCCTACTGTTGGCTTCAATGCTTTCTCATGCCATCTTAACATTCATAGGACTTCGCATTTGCATGGTATCTTAGGCCTAGTGTAGTCCTTGTTAGACCTTTTTTTTCTTCCAAAAAAAATAAATAAATCTACCAATGTCCTGACTCCTGTCACAATTGTAACCCTCCTCCCTCCCTCTCTCTGCGAAACAGTTCTAAGCCTAATTGAATTAAGAATGATAGGAGTTATTATAAAAAAAAATTGTACTAATTTAATTATTGAATACTTCAGTTTTGCAAAGGCTGGTGTAGTCGTACGCCCTTTGCGCTCTCCAGCCTGAAAGGAGCAATCTTGTCTATGACTCTATTCAATGTGCCAAATGTCACATGATTGAATTGAAACACTAGTTAACCTCTCAAAACTTTCACACAGGAAACAGGGACCAGGCAGTGGAGAGCAGATGAATAGGGTGGTCTTATCTATCTATAGCCTTCTAGAGTATCTCGCACTGCTTTTTAAGCAGAGTCACATTTGTGCTTGCTATGGTACACGTTCGCGCACACGCATCTGCAATCAACACAAGTGCAAGAACGGGCCTATGTATATGTGACCACCTCAAAATTGCTCTCTTTTCCCTTTTGCCCCCCCTCCTTCCCACTTTCCTAATTTATTTCCATTAATTTTCCCCCTATTTTTTCTCCTTCTCTCCTGTTAAATCACCACCGCTCTTTAGTTGAATTCCGTAAAGATGTAACCTAAAATCGTGGTACACAAAGTGAGCTCTTCAACTGTGAATTGGGTTAAAAATCCCAGGGACAGGAACAGAGGGCATGCTTATTGGACTCAGCCCATCAACTCCTATGATTCTATCATTTATCAACGGACTACCCCTGGAGCCGAAGTCCATGCTCCTATACTTATTCACTTTAGTTCATGCCAGCTCTGTAACACGTAAAATTACCGTCAATCCGTCATAGATTTTTTTTTTTTGGGGGTCAAACAATCCGGCGTAGATTTGGTGCTTAAGAATCATCAAATAACTAACAAAACCACTCGCCCTTGGAATGGCCATAACTACCTGCTCACTCAAGTCGTACATTCATAATTCAGCTCAGAAGAAGAAAGCGTAAGAACAAAGGAAAGGTACCTGGAAATTACTCACAGCGGCCACCATCTTTCAAATAGATTGTTGAACTTGATGGTCTACAACTTTAACATTTCTGCTGGTTTGACTTGTTTTACTAAATTGCAGCATGATTCCATTCCTAAGTGAGACGCCAAAAGCGTTAAAGGATACAATTCAACAAGAGAGACGAACCACCCAGAGTCATTTGTCAACCAAGCTCGTGCCTTCGATTTCGCTTAGGCTTAGCCAGCGATAAATTAACCCATGCTTTCTTCCAAAAATCCTAGTCTCATATTTTTGGCCTAAACTTCTGCAAACCTAGGATCCATAAGTAACTACGTACCTCCTAAGACTACAGGACATTCTGGTTCTGGCCAATCCCACAACTCTTCCTTCCTTACCAGTTTACAAAACTCACTGATTCCCTCGTAGAATCAGCCATTTCTTTTTCCTGATTCAAAAACCATCAATTTCTACTTTCCCATCACTACTTTCTTTGCTCTTTATAAACCTTTATTTTACATATACAGCAGAAGTTGTTTATTACTGAATGAAAATAAAATCATCATGCCTTTAAGCAGTGACAAGCATACTTCGAAAAACCAGCAGAAACAGCACAAGCATCACGAACCAGAAGTCTCGAGTAATAAACTAAAGTCCAAAGTTCAGTTCAGCGTTCATCACAGCATTGCATTATGTTTGATATAGTTTCACTCGGACTAGGAATTTTCCAGAAAATCTAGAATGTGTTCGCTGAATCACTAAAAAGATTATACACTCGGAGTTCATCCAATTTACTTCAAATATTGTCAATTACTACCCATGAAACACGTTCCGCTGTTCCTTATTCTGGAGCAATCTTTTCCTTTTGGCATACAGTCATAATGCATGCGCTTAATTCAGTACCAATATGACGCCACATATTGCAATCAAATGATCAATCAGAACGGCGAACATACATCTAAAAGCATAACACAACATGCCTTTTTGATTCTTCCTCTTTCCATAGTACAAAAAAAGAGTGAAAAAGGAAAAAAAAATCAGCTGAGGCAAAGATTAATTTAATCTGACTTAAAACTTTGTAAAAGCTTACAAAGCGAAACCCTTCAAGTACTCGGGATCACGCTTGGCCCTCTCCTGGAATTTCTTAAACCATCTGTCCAGAATATCCATAGGGACGACCAATTTGGACCCATCCACACCACAAAAAGACTGCATGAAATTGAACAAATTTTCACCTACTTTCAATGCTAAACGTTCGATTCGCTTCTCGGCGGTGACATCCAGGGACGGCAACGATGCCAAGTCCTCGACGGAAACCCCAATTTTGGCCGAGAGTGGCTGCGCGTCCGCAGTCAACTGCAGCTGGCTGGAACCCCCAGGCTCCGGCCACGGAAGCGAGATCACGGCGGACGGGCGGGCTACAGTGACAGCCCCACAATAAAGGAAAGCCGAACCCGGCGACTGGATGTAAACGGCGAGAGCTTTATCGGGAGGAAGCGTGAAGTTGTTCAAGAGAAAAATGCAGACCTCGCGAATTTGATCGTACGCCTCACCTGCGCAAGTTAGCAGAAACTATTGAAATTGACTAAGAACGTGGGCGAGAAATGGGATGGAGTTAACTTGAGCGGAGAGCGGAGTTGTAAGACTTACCGACGAAGGTGTTCATATCAAGGAGCCAGTGGAAGGTGTCGATTTGAGAGAAAGTGGAGATGTCGATTGGGAAACTGCGATTTGGGAATACTACTCCAAACATTTTCCCTCTTCTGGTATTGGATCAAACGCAAAACTGCTACAGAACTCAAAACACTCTGAGGGCGAAGAGCCTGAAAATGTTGTATCCGGATTGAACCGCTTAGAAGCTGAGACATGGAAGCATCTAGCAGAGTCTAGAACATTGAAGAAGATAGATTGGGAAGAGCCGCGCCTCTTCCACCATTGCATGGAGTTTTTTATTTTTGTTTTTTTTTAATCTCACAAATTTTTTTTATAAAAACTCTTCGAATAATAAAAGTTATTTTTTTAAAAAAATAATTTTGGCAGAATGAAGATAAATCTGTCTGAGATGAAAAAAAATTTCACAAAATATGATAATGATAGTGAGATCATAAAAAAAATTTAAAAATAAATTTTTATGTAAAATTATTGTAGTAATTCTTTACAATTAATTTTATATGATTCACTAATTTGATATAAGTATTCACAAGTTTAGTTTAGAAGTCATCAATTTTTATCACCAATTTTTTCAAGAGTAAAGAGGCAAAAACTTGCAAAATAGTCAGTCACAGGTATTTAATATTCTAAAATAATGAAAAGGATAAAAAATATTCATAACGTTATATGGATGGGTGCAAAAGTAATCAGACCATTAATTTTAACCTAACACCATTAACTTTGACCACTAAATGCTAACTATGCATGCCACGTGTCAGTCTTTATTGACGTGGACTAAAAAAGAGGTAAAAATACTCATGAAATTGTCGGCCAGGAGCAAAAATACATATAACATTATTAGAGTTGGTGTAAAAGTGACCAATATATCTAATCCCTTAAATGTTGATTGTTTAGTTGACACCTAAATAGAAGTTGACTATTTTTTATTGATATATATAAAAAAATATTTTAAGATAAATTTTTACGAATGTTGATTGATCATTGTATGAGTACTTATAATGTTATTTTAGTAAGTACAATAGTGATCAATCCATCAAAATCAATGTCATATGGTTTCTTTTCATCACCATATATCTTGCCATCTTCCTTTATCCCTCTCCACTCATTTTTCTTGTCTACAAAAACTTGAGATTTAATATAGTGAGATAGGTTGTTCAAAATCAAAGATCGAGCTAAGAACATCTAACTTAAGAACATTGTCACAACCTTAAGCAATTGCATTCATGATAGATTCAAAATTTTTAAATGATTTTTGCCACTGCTGTTAAGAAACAAGCAATTTAATTTGATATTCAGTCAAAATGATATTTTCTTACATGATATTCATACAAAATCGATTAACTTTCAGAGAATTTTATCTAGAAATATTTTTGTCTACAACAATAAAAAAAAATAGTCAACTTTTGCTTAGGTGTCAGCTAAATGGTCAACATCTAAGAGATTAGATAAATTGATCACTTTTGCACCAATTTTAATAACATTAAGAGTATTTTTACCTTTTTTTTAGTTCACGTCGAAAAAAAACTAACACATGGTATGCACAATCAGCATTTAACGATCAAAGTTAATGGTGTTAAGTCAAAGTTAACGATCTAATTATTTTTGCATCCATTCATGTAATGTAACGTTATAGATATTTTTGTTCTTTTTTCATTTTAAGATACCGGATACCCATGGTTGATTATTTTATCAGTATTTTTGCCCCTTTATCCTATTTTCAATCAGTAAACTTCAACTAATTTTATATAATTCATGAGTTTGGTATAACTATTTGAAAGTTTTGTTCCACAAATGATTCAAGACTTTCTATTATCAAAGTTCAACTAATTTTATAATGCATGTTTCAAATTCAATATAAATATTAAAAAGTTTGGTTTCCCTAATAATTAAAACAATTTATAAAATTATGACTTTGTAAACCAGATCTTGTAACAACCCTCCTCGGGATCTCACCGTCACCCGAGGCGCTGGACAGGAGATTGGAGGATCGAACCTGGGGAGGCTTTCCGTAAGGGGAATAATCCGCACATTATTGCGGGGAAACCTTTATCTCCTGATGCTCACCGTAAGGGGTGGGGTCGCCCTGTTGTGGAGCCTGGGGGGAGAGTATCCTGCTCCCGATGAGGGCTGTTATAGATCTCGTTGCTAAAATTATTTTGCATATAAATTTAATTTTAAAAAAGTCATTTGAAAACTCATTGTTTTTATCACATTTTGAAAAATTAAATTATTATTTTTTATTTTAAAATAATTTATCTCTCATTCTGTCTTTAATTTTTTTTATCAATTTAGACTTTAGTGCTATGTTTTTTTAAAATTTTTAATCAATTTTTATCTCAATAATTATATTTCCTGTCACCAATTTATATGACCAATATTGATTTTTTTGAATAATATGTCTATTATTAATATTTTATTAGCTATATTAGTATATCTTAATAATATTATTTTTCTTTAAATAATACGATTAAATCCATAATTGAGACCAATTTTAAAAAATAAAATTAAAAAAAATGAAAGACTAAATCAATAATTTAAATAAATTCATGGGACAAAGATTTCATTGTTATAAAAAATTTCATACTTTTTTCTCAATACTTGCTTCATCGTGTTAAATTATTTTTTTCTTTTGCCAAAAATTTAATTTAATCTTAAAACAAAAACAATAATTTATCTAAAATTATACTATTTAATTAGGCGTTCCATAGGCTTCCAATATAGGTAAATTATGCAAAGCCCGTGTTAAACTGGATCATCACATTGGATTGAGAAGGATAATGAGTCAGTCGTGGGTGCATAAATGCATCGCTGTGGAATTTTGATGGAGACCGCACGTACGTGAAAGCCAAAATATGCCTAATTTGCTCTAGTTTGGATTTTTACTATAAAAAAAACATAAATTCAAAAACATAATAGTTGGAAAAATAAATTCTCTATTTAACAATGTTTTAAAAATCGGATAGGAAGATAAAACTGAACAAGTTATTTTTAAAATAAAATAACTAATGCCCCATAAATTTTTGTGTAGTAAATTAATAACTTACATTCTGGATTATGTAATTATAATTACAATTATAATTATAAATATATTAAAAAAGGCACTCCATTTGTCTCAAATTATAAAGTACTTTCAAGAAAGTTTCTCTATCCCAAAATATAAAATATTTTAAATAGATTAAAGTTTCATTAAATGCACAATTTTAATATTATTATTTTTATAATTAATTTCCATCTCTTCTCTTTTTAATTTATTAAATAATGAGCATTTTTAAAAGTTTATATTTTGTCTTGAAATTTTTGTCTTGAAATGAAAAGATAAGATTGTTAAGTATATTTAATAAAATTTATTAATATGTAATATTTTATTTAAAAATGTCTCATAATTTGGGATGAAAGAAGTAAAAATTATCATAGAAAATTAATGAAATAGAAAAAGTCGCGTGATGATCTTTCTTAGTAAAAATTATCATAAAATACTCAAGAATAAGTTATTAATTACAACTTCTATGTAAGGATTTGCTTTTGCGTCACTAACACATCATCATCGATCAATCAATATAAATATCATCATCATCCATCAATATAAATAGTGAGAATCATCTCTAATTCTATATGTAAAATTTCTGAAAAAGTATGTTATTTATTAATTACAAATAGCAAGAATCATCTCAAATTTTATATAAGCACGGAATCCCATTTAATTTTATAAAATGAACAATGACTAAAAGATAACTAAATCTAGTTGGAGGGGTTAATTTTTCATAATGTGATGACAAATTAAAATTAAAATTATTGTTGAAAAATGTATCCACATTTAATACCCGATAATATCTAAAATATAATGAACTCCATAAATGACACCCATTCATAATTTCAAAAATAATAATAATTTGTATTGAGGAGACATAGTGAGTAGTTGAGTGGAAGGAACTTGGGAGCAGACAGGTTCATTGGGTTAAGTTAAAACAGGGTCTTTGAGTGGCCAAGAATGAAATGAGAGAAAAAGGCATGGTAATTTGTTAAACAGTTAAACTGTCACGGAAAGATTGTAACATCCCAATTTAAATTTTAATAGTTAATTTGGGTTAATAGAAATTTAAAAAAAAATATTTAGAGGTAAATAAATTAGTAGAACATGATCATTAAATCTAACTTAGGATATAATTCTAAATTAAAATTTTTTTTTAAAAAATTATTATTAATTAAATAAAAAAATATTATTAAATTATTATTATAATAAAAAAAGAAGGAAAAGGTTTGAAAAAAAAAAGAGAGAGAAGGAAGGCAGAAAACGTGCAGCCGCCTCAATAGTAGCAATAGTAAAATAAAATAATAAAAAAAAAGAAAAGAAGAAGAAAGAAGAGAGAGAAAATAATTAAAAAAAGATGTGGGACCCACTGAATTTTTATAAAAACTCACCTGTTCCTTCATTTCTTCATTCCTTCTTTCGTGCGTGAGCTTCGGCAGAGAGAGCATCTGTGAGCCAAATTCACCGGTGCAGGGTTTTAAGGTAAGAGTTTTTAATAGGATATTTAGGATGTGATTTTAAACTTTTCAAGACTAAGTAAGTGTTCTAAAATTTTTTCTTAGTCATCCTTTTTCTTTTGTTTCTGAGTTTGTAGTGGTAGAAAATTCAAGATTTGGAAGAGTGATGAATTTATGTTGAATAAATATGGTTTTTGAGGTTGTTAGTAGTATAATAAATATTCTAGAGTATAAATTTATTGGTGATCTTTGAATTTGTGGCTTATGGATCAAATTCTAGACTAGATCTGAAAATATATGTTGATTTATTGAGGTTTAGATGATTATTTGGGATGAGAAATGAATTATTATGGCTATAGGATTATGATTCTAAGCTAGAGACTTAATTTTTAATTTTTGAGTATTTTAGGTACGAATTTATGAAATAAAAAGAAAATTTTGATAATAGAAATTAGTTTAGAAGTTGATTTTTAGATTATTAATGTTTATTGATAATTAAAAGAGGAGTTAAAAATTATACTTAATAGTATTAACTATAGATTTGTATTAAGATTGAGATTAGGAATTATGTTATATTTTTAATTCTATTATTAGAATTATTTTATTAGTTTCAAAAATTGAAACTAATATTTATAAATAATATGTTATTTGTAGATTGTATTACTGGTGAAGATTGTGGTGAGAGAGAAATTTTAAGGAATAATTTATTGAAAAAAGCCACAAGGTAACCATGCTTTTAATTTGTGATTTGTGTTACTTCATGTTAATTGGGTGATTATTGAGAAAATTATAAATTTTGTAATATTATATAATTGTGCAATATTATTATGAATTTATTTGATTATTGTGGGAGGTGTTGGGAGACTTGTTATTGTTGTTATATTTATGTGCCACGTGGTACGCCCCTATTGGAGCTCAATAGGTGGTTTGTAAGGGCTCGGGCTAATCTACCTTTGGCCGGGTAATTTAGCACCGAGTGAGGGCTACGGCTCGAGGTTAATGGAGGGATATAAGGATGGTTGTTTGTGTGTATCGTAATATTTCTTATATTTGTTGGAATTATATTATTTTTAATTCTCACTTAGTAAGCACACACTTAACTGTTTGTATACACTATCATAAATTGGCTTTGGTTACTGGGACTTTTGAGTCTCATTATGTGGTTAACAATTTTCAGGAGAAGAGCCACGAATGACACGTGGAGGAGTCCCAGAGGCTTAGTGGTATAGATCCACTGTCTCTTTTGGGTATTTAATTTATGATTTATAATGTATTATATTGCCAATATTAGGACTTTTTTATGTTTATTGTCAATTATATGAATATATAAATGTAATCATGCCTTTCAAACTATTTCTATTTTTAGTACAATTTGGATGACTGTAATTTTAATATTTGGTTTACTTTGGATTGGTTAAAATGGCATGATTATAAGGCCAAATAACTGGCTTGTGTTGAAAATTGACTAAATTACTTATTTTACTTGTTGGGAGTATAAGGATGGACAAATGTGATTTAGTTTACTTGTTGGGAGTATAAGGATGGACAAATGTGATTTAGCCTAATGGCATGTGGGAGGTAAAAATTTATCTAAAATGTTATAGTGTGTAAGTTGAAGCCAATTATAAAATATTTTATATCGAAATTATTGATATAAAAATGTGTTGGGTGGCTGTAACCCAACTATGGTTGAGTTAAATTATTTAAAAAAAATTGGTGTGTTACAAATTTTGGTATCAGAGCCAGGTTTCGATCCTGGGACCTGTGGGTTATTGCCAATATTAGGACTTTTTATGTTTATTGTCAATTATATGAATATATAAATGTAATCATGCCTTTCAAACTATTTCTATTTTTAGTACAATTTGGATGACTGTAATTTTAATATTTGGTTTACTTTGGATTGGTTAAAATGGCATGATTATAAGGCCAAATAACTGGCTTGTGTTGAAAATTGACTAAATTATTTATTTTACTTGTTGGGAGTATAAGGATGGACAAATGTGATTTAGTTTACTTGTTGGGAGTATAAGGATGGACAAATGTGATTTAGCCTAATGGCATGTGGGAGGTAAAAATTTATCTAAAATGTTATAGTGTGTGAGTTGAAGCCAATTATAAAATATTTTATATCGAAATTATTGATATAAAAATGTGTTGGGTGGCTGTAACCCAACTATGGTTGAGTTAAATTATTTAAAAAAAAATTGGTGTAACAGCCCTCCTGGGTCACCACTGCCTCTCCAGGGTCTTTTCCCAGGCGCTGGACAACACACATGTCACCACATGATTGCCGGCTTTCCCACTGGTGGTACAGTGGTTATTCCTCACCCCACCCTCACGGGGGTCTTTTGGAACCTCCCCAGACTCGAACCTCCAACCTCTACCACCTTAACGAAGTTGAGGCGAAGTCTGGTACCATTGAGTCAACTTGACTCAATGGTACCAGACTTCGCCTCAACTTCGTTAAGGTGGTAGAGGTTGGAGGTTCGAGTCTGGGGAGGTTCCAAAAGACCCCCGTGAGGGTGGGGTGAGGAATAACCACTGTACCACCAGTGGGAAAGCCGGCAATCATGTGGTGACATGTGTGTTGTCCAGCGCCTGGGAAAAGACCCTGGAGAGGCAGTGGCGACCCAGGAGGGTTGTTATAAAGATTACTATGACTATGTTTCTTTCTTTTTTTTGTTAAAAAAAAAGTTTTGGAACACATGGATTACTAAAGCCGTGAAGTAGAAGCATAAGTGGAGCAAGAAGTAGGTTGATTTTCGAATCACAACCTAACGACTTGGTTGACATCTTGCTTACCCAAATAACAGTTCATATTCATATCAATCTCTCTGGGCTGCTGCCATTTCATTTAGTTAACGGCTTCAATAAGAAACATCTGAAAGCTAGCCATCACCCACCTTTTTCCTTGTCATTTCTTTCCCTTTCCCCCGGTGGAATTGATACTGACACCAATTCAAATATTCAATCCTCCCTCCTTCACACTTCCTACCTCACTACAAAAAATACAACTTAAACAACTGTTAAGTTATATATGTATAGATGGATTTAAGTTGAAGTGAAAAATTTCATATTGAATTAAATTGTACTTAATATTTAATTTGTAATAATGGGGAATGAATAGCATTTAAAATACATTTTGAAATTTTGAGTTAAGATATGGGGTTATTTCACTGCTTGTTGCCCATTTATTTTTTCTTCCTCTTTTTGAGCTGGTACTCCTTATTTCCAACAAGTGCTGTCATAATTAGATTTCACCCAACACGTAAAAGCTTGTAAGTGCATAAAGAGCCAGGTTTCACCTAGGAACTGTAAGTATGCACGTTTAAAACTAAAAAAAAAAAAAAAACTTGTCTTGTCATCTAAATCCCAAAATGGGCTAGGGGATTTGGTGGCTTGTTCAAGTTTTCCCCGTGTAAAGGTGGTTGCTCTCCATTCTTAACTCTTAGTTTTGATGGGGAGAATATTAGAGTGGAAAGAAAATTAAGAGAAAAAACTGTTAAAAAATGGAAATTTTTTTAATCATTTTTGGCAGTTTTCCTTCCTAATTTTCCTTCCACTTTTCCTTTCGTCCAAACCAAGTATAATTTCCAAATTGATTGGTCGAAAGGCAATTCTAATTCATTTATGTCCGGTACAGATTTTTAGGGGGTAATTTTACATGCAAAAGACCAATACAAGAGACTCAGCCTCTAAACACTTAGCTTCATGCAAAAAGGGTATAATATTCATGGTTATTGTTGAGCTATCACTTTTAAAGCATTCAATTCAAATTGACATATAATATATTATTTTGAAATTGCCTGTGGCACAAGCCACCATTGATTACAATTCATAAAAGTGTGACTATAATGTATACTATCAGCTTCAAATCAACCAACAAACAATGTTATTTACTGGATTATATTGTAGAGAGAGCTAGTGTGCTTTGATTATTACTTAGCATGAACCTGGACTTATATCTTGCTTACGCCAAGACAAATGTTTAAGGACAACAGAGTTTCTTTGTTTTGGGTTGACGGCTTCTACAAGAAACATTTGAAAGCTTGCTGTTAACAACCCTTTGGTCATCTCATCTCTTTCTGCACTTTCAATACTGCTTACTGATCTTTGCTCCGCAAACGAAAGGGACTCGCAGAGTCACCATGTGGACTTCAGTATCTGATACAGAAGACACTGCAATAACTGATGAGTCATCCTTGTGTGTGTAAGCTTCCCATAAATATTTCAACCTCTACAAGTTGAAGTTTACTTCTTTGTTTCAACCCAAGAACACTAAAAAGTCAGATAATAAGCGTTTATATCCCAATATAATTTAATGGGCACATGCATACTTACACTTGATGACAAAACAATAGAATTCCTCGTTCTAGTTAGTGACATATATAGAAGAACTCTCAACAAAATAATAATCATAACGAGTAAATTGAATATACAATACACTAATGTCCTAATGACATATTGAGGTGAGTTTGATGCCAAAACTTTGATCCCCGCTTCCACTCCTTTTCCTACTCCTTAGGCCTTGATGACTATGAACCTAAGCAAGCAAACAGTGTTTTCAAGTTAGATGGCATTATAAAAGTTGAAGTTGTCTTTTGTTTCACTTACTCTCAATATGTAAATCTCACATGTTTGATGCCATATTGAATCCTCGAGAATTAAAGATTAATACTAAATTTGATTATCAATTAAAGCTCAATAACTTTTGTGTGCCTTGTAATTAAATGCATGAAGAATGATTAGTTTTACTTATTAATTAAAGTGGCTGCTTTAATAAGTTGGTAAGCCTCCACTTAACCAACTGGTGACTTACTGTTCTTCGTCTTATCATGCCAGGGTAATCAGATTATATTAATTACTAATGTGAACAAGTGAACATGTCTTACTTAAGCCAAGAGGAATTTTGAAGGAACACAGAAGGGCTTTGACAAATATATGTCTGAGAGGGAGGTTTAATCAGAAAGTTTGGTGCAAGATAGCATGCAAATCCAAAAGTATGCTGGTGATGTAGCAACAGAAATTAAAAAAAGAATTTCAGACACTCACTAGCCTCCAAACTTAGTCTCCATTATATATAGCTTCTCAGACCAGTACCTGCTACTGCACGCTCATTGATCCCTCTTGAAATGGAGAAAGCAAACACTAAGTCTGCTTTGAAGGTTTAGGATTATGCTTCTTCTTCTTCTCTTCTGTTTTTAATTAGAAGTGGAATATCATGTACTGATTTCTTCATGTCTTTCTGTATTTTTCCTTATTCTTTATGCTATTGAAGTTTGTGAAGAATAATTCACGGTCTGCAGCTGAATGGAGCATTGCAAACTCAAGAGGAATGGTGAGAAGCCAGCACCACAGCTAGATCATTCCTCCTGTCCCAATGATCTTTTTCAAACCACTCATTTTCTTGATCTGACAGCTTTTACTTAGTTTTTTCCATGAAAACCAAGACTTCCACGCAAGGAAGATTTAAAACATTTCTTGTTACCCTTGGGTCTCAAAGTTGGGAAACGGTTAGCCCCTTCGTTTTTTAATGATGAAGGTGAAAGAAATAAAAAAAAAAAAGCCATTAGGTTGTGCTATATTGTTTGATGATAATCTCTTGCATTCTTGCCAAATATCCATGTTGACCATTGAGATTCTTATTTCTTAATATTCTACATCCTTATTATTTCTTGAATTGAATGATTTGAAAAAGTATGAGCACCGCAAGCAATAAGAGCATGGCTTTTTAAAAAGGCTATCATTGAGAAGGCCGAAAACAGATGTCGGTCGACACAAATGGCATATAACAGTTAAATGCATATGTTTTATCCTTTTTTAATTGATAACACTCGCCAGCTTATTTTATTTGGGCCGAAAACTTTTGGGTATATAATGTTTCCTTCTCTCTTAAGCAGGTAAAGTTACATTTTTAAAACTTTCAACAACAAACTTTTTCACTTAATTCTAGACTGTTAAACCATGCAATTGCTTTCCAGGCTTAATCAAGTACATCTCCAAGGATGGACCCCATTATGAAAAGACAAGTGCCCTAGCCTATTGCAAAATTATTCATTATTGATTGGCTTTAACATGCTTTCTTTCCTCTCTTGATCTTATCCAGACATGATTCGATATACTATCAAACCCTCTAATTTTAGCTTTTTCTATCCTTCAATCATTTGTCTCATAACCTAAAATAAACAGACAATGGGTGTTTCACAGACAAAAGAACTCAAAGAAAGGCTTACTGACAAGAACAAGCAGGTAAGTAGGTAGCTCATGGAAATAATTAATCAGTATCAACTTCATAAAATAATCTCTCTTTCATCAAAATTTTCTTCTCTTTGATCTCAAAGGCTTCAAGGAAGTCTCCTCCCAAAGAGAATACAAAGCCACAAGAGTTCAAACTCCACACTCAAGAAAGAGCTGTCAAACGTGCCATGTTTAACTATGCAGTAAGATCATTGAACCTTGCCCGTGAAAGCGAAAAAGCTCCACATACTCTATATAGATTCTCTGTCAAAAATTAGTGCTTGAGGTTATTTTGCATGTAAGCGCAGGTCACAACAAAGTTCTACCTCACGGAGATCCAAAAGAAACGAGAGGAGAAGTTGCTGAAGGTAGACACACCCCCTATAGTGTGGTTAAATTATTACAGCTTGTATGTAATATATTTAAGAGAATTCTGTTGAATGAATGAATGAATGAATAAAATGTGGACTAGATGATTGAAGAGGAAGAGGTTCGTTTGATGAGGAAGGAGATGGTCCCAAGAGCTCAATTGATGCCATATTTTGACAGGCCATTCTTGCCACAAAGGTAATAACAGGAAAAAGAACAACTTTTTGGCATGCAATCTCTCAAGAAACTGTAATGCTTATAATTTATGAATAATGTCACTTTCTCTCAAGCTTTTATATCTGTATGGTTAACCTTGGAGGTAGACGTTCAATCAAGAGAGAATTTCTTGGAAAAGAAAAGGAGTTTGAACGTGTGGAATGGAGTGTATATATATCGAGATAAATATAACAGATGAAAAAAATTCAAGGATCAGGGATGTAAAATAATGTAAAAAAATTTGAAAATGCAGGTCAAGCAGGCCGTTAACAATTCCAAGAGAGCCAAGCTTCCTGAGCAAGAGGTGGGACTGCAACTCAGGATATGAGTTTTACAACTTGTTTCAGCATCCAGCTCTGATGATGAAGCCCGTCAAGTAGAAACTTCTTTTCTCGTGGTGGGTCGTGTGAGAAAACGACAGTGTAAAATGTACTTTTGTGTTCCGTTTGTATTGTCTCGTGCATGTTATACACTAGCCACGCGTAGAGAGATTTTTGTACTATACCATGCCATCACTAACTAGGTCCACTGCACTCGATGATTTAGGCGAAGACGGCTTTCACGGTTTCACTGTATCAATGAAATAAAAGATGTCTTGTGTTTTTGACTTTCTCTACTCTTCTATATTTCTTGAATCTTTTCACAACTTTTTTTTTGGCAATATTCAATTGGGACTTGCGTAAAAAAAAAAAAAAACCCAAGAATAGTCTTTGATAGTGTATTTAGATTAATGAAAATTTTGAATTTAAATTTAAATTTAAACTAAATCTTTCATTTGGATACAATAATTTATGAATTTAGATTTATTTAAGCAAAATATATTTTTATTATAATTCTTATGTAATTTTAAATTCTCTTTATTTCCTGAAATTTCAATTATTTTAAGCCTTTTGTTCTCTTTATATTTTTATCATTGATGCCTCCATAGCTTTTATATCTCTTTTCAAATTTCAATCCCGTCTCTCATTAATTAAAAAATAAAAGTAAAATCATGCTTTATGATTGTTTGTTTTTGTTTTGAATATGAATATATCCCTTTTTTATTTGAATTTTTTTAAACTACTTGTAAAGGTTGTTTAAGTGTGGGCAAACTTAAGACATTGTGTATTATGTTGGACAAAATTAGACTCAATAATTAATATAAAATAAAAAAGATATTAGAGATATAAAAAATTTTCTTTTTTTCTTTTATTGTTTCTTGTTGTTTTTCTATTAAAAATAATTTTATTCGAAATATGATTAGACTAAATATGAGCACTGAATCTTTTAACGTTTATATTCATTTGTACATTGAAACAAATTTAATACAACTTCATCTATACTTGTTAACTCAATATGACATATGCTGACGTTTATATTTTTTTGGACAGTTAAATTTACCTTGTAACACGCCTTATGAAAGCCCACCGCGTTAACATCCAACTCACTAACCGAGTTTCCAAAACAAATCGACATTAACTTTGAATTAATTAGTATTAGCTATTTAAGTTATATCAAGCCCAACAATTTATTAAATCAAGCAATATATTATATAACAATAAAATTAATAAGTATGGTTACTTTAGCATTCTTGTGCTATTTATTAATGCAGAAATGAGACGAAAATATAAGTATGTAGTTTTTATTCTCATTTTTTATTTTTAAAAATTATTTATAATTTAATCTTTAAAATTGTTTTCCAAAATAAAAAAATATACTTGATTATATTAATTTAAAAATAATTTTAGAATAAAAAAGACGTTGACAGTGATAGTTGTGTATGGTTAATAGCGATAGCCATAGTGATTGATTGCATTAACTATATTTTCTAATAATTAAATTTAATATATTTTAAAAATAGAAAAATAAAAGAAAAATAAATTTAAAATTTTTTTATTTTTAATTTTTAATAATAAAAAATAAGATCAGTTTCAAAAATAATTAAATTTAAAATTTTTTTCTAAAAATTTGTTTAAGTTTTTTATTTACTGAAACCAACCAATCTTGGATAATTATGAAGCTTGAAAAGCGACCTTCGGTTCGGGTTGACTTGACCGGTTCGACTTAACCATCTGATACCATTTAGGATCCGGAGCCGCCTTTTTGCAATCCATCTTCCCGTCGCGTTTCACGATTGAATACCAAATCGAGCAGCGGATCCCGGCGACTGCGCTACTAAGGTTCGTTGTCTCACCTCGTTTCTTCAGTTCCATCCTTTTACTTTCTGTCGTGGATATAACCCCTCTTCCGCTGGCGTTCATTGGTGCCTTCCTTCCTTTTGTTTGCCAATTTCTTATGCCTTTGAGCTCCCTTTGATGTGCTTTTCGTGTTAATTTGCACATTCCACTAGTGATTTTCTAAAGTCCGAAGTTCAATTTTGGACCCTATTGTCAATTTTGGTTGAGATTTTTTCTTCTATTTTTTCTTTTTGTTCTAGGGTTCTGCACGGACATCTTTCGCGCACCTCGTTGTCCATCTTCTTCTTTTCGTTTTTTGGGGTGTACGACGTTGCTCTTCTCTAATAATTTGAGCTTTAAAGTTGATTTATTTGAGATTGTTGCCTTCCCCACCATTTTCGAGTCCTGGGAATGATTTCGATTAACCATCTTGTTATGGTTCTTTCTTTGTTTTTTAAAAATTAATAGTAAGTTATTTACTACATAGACGCTAAAAGTTGTGGACTTTCTTCTCTGGGAACGTTTTTATGTTGTAAGTTGTTTTTGATATGGAATTTAAACCTATGGAAACACATGTTGTAATTGTAACCACTTTATTGAGTTCAGCCTATTCGTGCTATAATGAGCTGGGTGTGTAATATTAGTCTTTTTATTTTCTGGTTTGCTGCAGGAATGAGTTCGTGACACATTGATTGCATATCCTTTGTGAGAGTTGACGTTGTTTAAATTTTATTCTGGGCGCTCAGTACATTTTGCCATCCATCATGGAGATACAAACCTGTGGCAAGCCAATAGATTCTCTACTTGAGAAAGTCCTTTGCATGAATATTTTATCGTCTGATTATTTCAAGGAGCTCTATCGATTGAAGACATACCATGAAGTTATTGATGAGATTTACAATCAAGTTGATCACGTGGAGCCTTGGATGACAGGAAACTGTCGTGGTCCTTCAACTGCATTCTGTCTTCTTTACAAGTTTTTTACTATGAAGCTTACTGTCAAACAAATGCATGGACTGTTAAAACACCCTGATTCTCCTTACATAAGAGCTGTAAGTATGGCGCCTGGCAATTTATGTTGGCCTTTTCTGTTTTGTTTGATCGTAAATACTGAAAGTTTTGTGCATTAATATCAATATATCATGAAGGGTGTGTGCATGAAATTTTTTCCCGGTTTGACTATGAACTAATACCTCTACTACCCCGTGTATGCTGTTTAGTATTGAGCTCAGGGACAGGTAAAATTGCATCCTTGCTACTTTTTACTGTACCCTATAATCACATTAACACTAGATGTAGGTATATTTTTGTGTTAAGCATGGCTTGTCCCCTTGAGGTGCCCCTGTACCCTATTGTTAGTGTTGTATGTCTCAAAACATTTTGTTCAACACTTGTCCATCTTTAGCTCAGTTTCTGTTTCGTTCATTTATTACCCGAAAAAAGTACTCCTTTTTTTCCTTTCAGAAATTACTTTATGAATAGGTCTCCTCTTTTAATTTTTTTTTTTGGTTAACAATCACCTCTGTGTTAGGTTGCTGTTAGTTAGGAACACTGTAAGATACTGGTGGTGTTATATATTTTATAACTACACTGGCCTTTGAAAAAAGAGGATGTGATATATATGGATTATAGCTACAAAAATTGTGAAACTGGACTATGCATCTAACCTGAATCATTTTATACATATTTGGAGAAGATGGATTTCAATTTATGAGGGTTAATGGTTACATTCACGTTTAGAGTAGTTCTGCTTGTAGACAGGATGCATGTGCAATTTTCAAACAACTTTCTTCCCCCACTTCTAAAAGCCAAAATATTTTACTTTACTTTAGTCACTTCCTTTATACTTGTAAATAGAAACGCATTCACTCAACTTGTACGTCATGGTTATTGAACTAAAGTTTTGTTCCTATTTGATATATTTTGCTTGTTATCAAAATTAAGACGCTGTATTTTTTTGTTTAGGGGTAATTCGTTTTTCTTGTCTAAATTCTAGCTTTTTGCACACCATTATTGTTGATGAGATTTTTTGCAATTTTACCGTGAGATCTGATTGTGTGTATTTTATGTTCTGTACTGTTCCTGATATTATTTGCAGATTGGCTTTCTCTATTTGAGATATGTTGCTGATCCAAAGAGTCTGTGGAACTGGTTTGAGCCCTATGTGAAAGATGAAGAGGTATGAAGACACGTATGTGATCTCTGTAACTCTTGAAGATCTATCATATAGTGAGACTTATCAAGTTCCTTTTGGGATCATTGTTTCACATATTGTGCAGTGCTTGAATTTTTCCTCCCGTACTTGTGATTTTATGTTTATAATATTAAATTTGTCAAATGATTGCCTTCTTTCTAATACAAGTCTAAGTTAATTTCACCCTGCGTTGGAGTGTTTTAAGTAGAAGAGATTGCAGTCATTGTGCAGGATGTCATACATTTCATATGGTAATTTGTTTTTCACTATCTAGTTATTAGTTATGCTATAGCTGATCTAGAGCTGCAGAACAAATATATATTTGTTTTTATAGGGTTGGAACAAACTTGTCAAGAATTCAGTACTTGCGTTCATTGTGTACATGTTGTGCCCGCATGATTTCCCCCCCTGGAATATAGTTGCTAGTTATGTTATATCTTGACCTTTTGTTCGGAGAATAATCTGCCCCTTTTTATTGAAAGATAGTTTCTTGTTATGTGGTATGATTTGGCTTGGATAAAGTTTTCTGGTGAATGAAAAGTGAGTTTAACTAGTAAAATTGTTGCTGAAATCAATAAAAATGAAGGGTTTAGTTATAATTAAATTTTCCAGGGGCTTTGTGTGCGCCCCTCTTTTTGGTGGTGATGGAAGTCATTATAAAGTTTTGATGGATGCCTAGATATATTATTTCACTTTACGAAGGGAAATGAGAAGCTTTCTTTCAAAGAAGGGCATTACATAACTTTAATTGCTAGTTTTCTTTATTTTTTAAATAGCTAAATTTGGATTTCTGTTATCTCGAACATCCCCATTTTCAGGATAATGTTAGAATTACTTCTTGATATTATATTAAAATTATTCTCCATATTCAATTATGATTCTTTATGTCAGGAATTTTCTCCTGGATCTAACGGACGCATGACAAAAATGGGTGTATATATCCGTGACTTACTCCTTGGACAGGTTAGCTACTGTTAAGTTTACCATACTATATTTTATGAGTATGCTTCCTGGTTTAATTTCTTCGGTCTCATGCTTTCCTTTTGCTTGTAGAATCAAATAGCCTTGCATGATAGTCAGCAAAGTGAACCCTGATCCCTTGATATTGAGATTTTTAAATGTAATGTCATACAATGACAAGGAAAAGAATATCATTTGACTTGCTTTTGACTAGTTAAATTGAGATTTCTGTCTTCAGAGCTCTTCTTCCAGAATCCAGCTGCATCACAAGATTGCAAAAGAAGCTATGTTTCTCATCATCTCATAATTTGGAGTAACGGTCCTATGAGGTGCTTTCAGTATCTTTTGGACATAAGACTTATATACCTACAAATAATTGTTTATTAGAATTAGCCAAGAATTTGTCGTTTTTTCTTGTACATCATACTCTGTTTATTGAATGCTCTTGTGACTTAACATGCAGGGTCGTCTATATGTTTTTTAGAAACACGTGTCTGAGGTCTTCCGGTAAAGTCATGTGAAAATTTGAATATGGTCAAGTTGAGTAATATTTTTAGTTGCTTGCTTGCTTTAGATTTTTTTGCCTTCTCCTTGGTTTTCCTCTTTGCTTTTTTCCTTTCTTGTTTGGAGTGGGCTATTGTACATGTCCTACATATCTTAAACTCTGCTTTTTTGTGTCACTTCTTGGCAATCCATTCCTTCCAATCTGTGAAATCCAGCCCACGTCCGCACAGCATTCTGCTCTAGTTGGGACTGCACTTCTAGAGTTGGCATGTGTTGTATGTGTTATGGAGTCCCGGGTGTATTTGTTCTTTAAGTTGAAAACATATTTTCAAATTACTAAATCATTTTTTAAACATCAATGATAAATAATATTATAATTATAATTATAACAATAATTTTAAATTACCACATAGAATAAAATATGAAAGTATTTATTATGTTTTTAGCATTTATAATTTTTTTTTTGAAAAAATTTGTGAATACAAATATTAAATTTTTTATATTTTGTATTTGTTATTTGCATGCTTTTTATATTTTTTTTAAAGTGAAATGTTATTATTTGAAGTTGCCAAAAAAAACATATTTTTTAAAAAATGATTAAGGGCATTATGGTAGAAAAAATTCACTTTAAGAGATAAGCTTTGATTCCATCACATCTTGGATGTAATTCACATTGCATCAAGTAAAGGAGTGAGGATTGTTATGGGAATGGACTCCAAAATTCAAACTTCAACCAAACATTTGCACACGGGAATCCTCATTCCATTCCTAACTGTACAGGAAAAAATCTCTCCTGCCAGACAGGTCGTTAGGGTTTTCCTTTATAGAGCTTCACTAAGTTGAAGTAATAATGGTTATTATCTTGTACTTTGTTGTAATGCTTAGCAATCTATCCCTGCAATTTAGGAGTACCAGTTTTAAATTCTTGTCAACCATAAAATTTCACTGTTTCTTTTTGTTTTGCGCCTCTCTAGTGTGATTAGGTGGCCTATTTTGTTCTCAAACGTGCAAACTATCAAACCTATACCAAGTCTTTATAAAGACCAGATATTGGCATATTGAGTTGTCTCATGTATACAGATACAGTTGTATTCTTACTAATAATTGAACATCAATGTTCATGTTTAAGGAAAATAATTCTTCTTGACTATAATATTCGGAGATATCTAAAGATGACTCTAATTTTGGTTGAAATGAATATTCTCAAGCTCGAGCTTGAATCTTGGTTTTATCTAGCCTTTTTAATTATATTGAGCAAGCCTTGTCATATTCAGTCCAACTGTTCTACCCTGACAATGGCTGTATGATCTGATCAAGTATCTATTTAGTTTTGTTTCTTGAAGGCCTAACTCCTCCTAAAATTCTCTTCAACGTTCATTTTCTCATTATTGTTTAGACTATACAGAAAATGCGAGCCACCATTTTAGATACAAGATGTTATCATTACCACATGGATTTTTAACCATCCAACTTGTGATTGATAGCTTTCAAATGAATGTTCTTCTTTTCATGACTATAACAGTGTTGAATGTTCTATAACAATGACTATTGTTTACTTTCCCATTGCGCACTATGATGTGGAGTCAAATGAGGATGAATGTGAATTATACCAATATTATTTTTTCTTTTCTTCTTGTTCTAGGATTATTAGCCACCAAATCATGACAGGATAAAGTTTCTTTTGTGCCTTTTACCAAAATCCCAAAAAGTGGAAGCCATTTCATTTTCTTCCATAGAAGTCTCTTAAAGATTCAAAATTGAATGGTTCAATCTTACAGATCCATTTACTTAAAATAAAGGAACTTGTATGGTGACTGCATCATCTAATTACCATGCTCATGGAAGGGATTCTGGAGATTAAAATAAGTCAGTAATTCTAATATACTGCCTTCATGCTCTAGTCTAGAATTTATTTTCATGGTACCTAACTTAGCCATGTGTCTAGTATGCTTGGATATACGTGCACCATAAATTTACCATTTGTTGTGGATGAATGACTACTATCTCCTCTTTGGTAGTTTTTGTCTGGTATCTAATTTGTTAGTTATCATTATTTTAACTTTTTGTGCATGCCAGCATCATTGACTGACTAGAATGTTAATTGTTGAATTTTGTGTAACCCTGAGCCCCATTCATGAGTTTGTTCTACTTTTGCAGTACTACTTCGACACACTCTTTCCCCGCATCCCTGTTCCTGTAATGCGACAGGTTGTATCAAATCTCGAGAAATTGAAGCTCCCTACCACGCATTCTGGTTCAACTGGGGAATGCACCCGCCACCCGCCATGGTTCTGATGAGACTGCCCGCAGACCTCCTTCTGTGAAAGCTGCCCTCTCAGTCTCATTTGGTCAGCGGGCTCCACATCGTGCTTCGACAAGGGACTCATCCCCTGTTCGCCGAACTTTACCTGGTCCATCTCATGAGAGGAATGGCAGTGAAGAACGAAGATCTCCAAGCAGCCGACGCAGTGGAAGCCATGAATATTATGAAAGGGATCAGGAGAGGGAAAGGGACCGTGATCGCTCTCGATCTAGGGACAGAAACAGGGTTCGGGATTATGATAGGGACAGGGACCGGGAGAGGGAGAGGGACAGGGAAGGTACTGTGATCGGGATAGAGATCGAGAGAGGGATAGAGACAGGAGGACAGGGAACGAGAGAGGGATAGAGAGCGGAGTTATGATTATGATAGGAGGTCTAAGTATGGAGAGAGAGAAAGTAGCCGTGATTATGACTACAGAAGGCACGATGGTAGTAGGCACTATCGCAGTCAGAGCAGGAGCCGGAGTAGGAGTAGAAGTCAGAGCTTGCAAGCTGGCCCAGCTCGGTTGGAGACCCATTCTAGTCCACAGAGGGACGGAGGCAAGGACAAGACATCGGCTTCCAGTAATCTAGCTAAACTAAAAGATATTTATGGTGATTTAAGTGATAACAAACGTGATGCCAACACTGAAAGAATTCCTGGGAGGGATAACGGAGGCGAAGAGGTAATTAGACTCGGTGGTTCCACCTGGAAATACTGAAACATTTCATGGAACGCTAGTTGTGTGTTGGATTACTCTTTGCAAGAAAATATATTGGACCTTTTCCCTTTGTAGCTGCTTCCATTTGTTGACTGAGATTTAGACTGACGCTGTCGCTATGTTAGCATATTTAGTTTGACAAGGGGAGACTGTAACATTAAAATTTAAACATAATTTTCGCTCTGCTATATTTGTTTCCATGCTTTGTAAATTGTTGGTGGAAGGCTATTTTTGGGTGCCCGAGGAAGAACATGCCTGCATTAATTTGTTGGAAGCATATCCATGCACCCTCGGAGATGACGTATGTTTGGCAATGGCCATGAAAGTTCAAGATGGATGCAGAAGTTGGTGCTGTTCGAGTTTGAAGTGTTAATTCCTAGATGCTGCGGATCATTGTGTGTTGTGTCCTTGTCAATGTTTTTGGAGGTGTTTACCAGATTTTGCTGATCTTTATTTAAAAAAAAAATATCAATCAAGTGCTTGTTGCACCATGAAGAAATAGCTATGAAACCGAATAATTCAAGGAAGCAGAACGCCCTCTTTAGTAATAGTAGTCATAAATAATAATTATAATAATGAGTCATCTTAAAACACTGCGTTTTCTCACTCTGAGAGCTGTGCTCTTCAAAAGTTGAGGACATTGATGGTCATGAGCTCGACACTGCGTTACCATAGTTTAAGTGTCTTGTTTTCGCCCCATTAAAAAAACGTTTTTACGAGGAGTGATTGTGTCTTGCATTAGTTAATGGTTTCTTCATAATGTCTCACTATTTATCCATTCCCTACCACAGTAGTCAAACGTGAAGGATTTATGATAGTACATCCTCAAGTTTTACAGTGCATTCCAAGTTAACCGCCAGGGTGACCGGGGCATTCTACAGTTCTGCTGATAGGACTTAGGGTTTGTTTAGCTGGAGGGAAGGAAACTCTCCCTCTCAAATTGGAGGGACTGGAGGTGGGGAGGGGTATAATTTTGTTACACAATGGCTAATATGTCCCTTCTTTTAATTATTACTCTTATCTTTTTAAATAAGTTTAGCAATGACAAATTTTTGATAATATATTTAATAATGATAATTATCCTGTATACTTATAATTACACGTTAAAAACATTCTTAATCATATTTTATAAGAAAAGAATTTTAATAATATAAGGGTAAAGTTGTCTATGTAAACTATTTTTTCTTTCTTTCCTTTCCTTCGAACGAAATAAACCCTTAAGGTAAATGAAATCACAGTTGAACAGTTGAAAGTTGATTGCCAATCAAACAAATGATTCAACATGAAAAAAATTTGTTTGGGTGAAAGCAATGCAGGAAAGCTGAAGAGTAATGCTTGTTCTTTCTTGCATTGCCAACAATTCTTCTTGATTGATACTAATCAACAATCTATTTTCTATTATCAACTTTCGAAGTATGGTTAAAAATATTGATTAAATAATTAAGAGAGAAAGAGAGAGAGAGAGACTTTGAGCGATGGAGCCCTTATAGACCTAACCCTGATTTTCTTTTGTTAACCTCCCATAGGATTCAACAGGAACTTCTATGTGTAAGCTTCACTATAATTATGTAAAGGAAAACATATGTGGTAGTAGCCAGTGAATCTCTTGCTACTCACACTTGATTGAGCGATATATGTGTCGGACAAAGATTAAAGAAGCACGAAATCCAGTAGTACCAAGCATCAGAAAGAAACCATAGCAAACGCACGCCATGTAGCCGAAGAAGAATGAGGTTTGCATGAAACCATACATGTCTGATCTCGCATGATAGTAGTACAAGCAGTAGCCATATATGAACAAGCCCGTTGATCCACCACAAAGGAAGGATCTAGTTTCATCCCAAAAATGCAGAGGTTAGTGTATGAAGAATTTGAAGAAAGTAAAGAGGAAAAGATCAAAAAACAATAACCATACCTCCACCACCATTCATGGTCCTCAGCAGCAAGCTGAAAGTATGTCAACGCCACAGTGATGAAAGCAGTGACAATAAAGAGAATGATGAATACAATGAACAGAATGCTGTATATGGTGTAAATCCTGTGACCCCAGATACTAGCAAATATGTAGTAGAGTTCAATGTAAATGGCACTGAAAGGCAAAAATCCCTGCCATAGCCATCTGAGGAAGAGTTCTCCGATACCATGGTAGACGGGGATCTCTCTGGGATACTTTGTGGTGCGACAAGGAGCTTGAAACTCGGGTCTGCTGTTCTTACCAGCAATTCCCCCCAAGACTAGTAATGGCGAAGTTACAAGAGTCCATATGAGACAAATAACAACAATGGTTCCAAATGGGAGTGCTGCAGTGGAGTTGTAGGCGAGAGCAACAGTATTAAGGAAGCAGAATGTCAAAAACAAAGGTCCCGTGAACAAGCTTCCAGTCAACACCAAATTCCTCACCTAGTAGACCATAAAACCAACATTTCATGAGTTAATATGCTGCATTTGGATTGTAGCTTCTGCAGAGGAGCCTCAATCGTTATGAGGATGTAAAAACTACGAACAAAACTAAGGCATCCTAGTGGAAATTGTTTTATTATTTACGATATGTAAGTAATCAATGTGATCCATGTGAAGACTCATGCTGAATCAAGTTTCAAAGAGCGCAAACTAGAATAAAGACAACGATTTGATGGAATTTTTCGATTGGACCATGGGACAGAAAGAAAAAGTTAATAGCAAAATTATGTTAAGCAAAACTGACGCTGACATTGTTGCACAGAAAGGAGCACTGTACTAAAATAAGCTGCAAAGGGAGCGTTCGATTGAAGCAAAATTATACATGCCATCTAAAAAGTGAGATTTACCCAGTTTTTCCCTTCGATCATGCAATAGAAGGAAGCTGCAGAGTAGGCCGCAATCCCAGAAGTTAGAGCATATATAATAACTAACGCGGTAAACAGAGCTCCCCTGTTGTATGGATAGAAAACACCAACTAGAGCCAGCATAAAGATGAAGATTGTACTGAAAACAGAGCGAAGATACATGTTAAAGAAAAAGATGAAAAATACCACTCGAAAAAAGAAACATTAAATCGAGCCAAATTCCTTTAAAGATGAGCACTCACAGTGAAAATAGCTGGGTGCCAGATCCAATGGCTGCCGCAAACAAAGACTTGTATCTTGGGTACCTGAACACATCACCGTGGATGTATTTCCATCCTCCCTCTTCTTGGTCATCAGCCTCCTCCTCATCGTGTGTAAACCTATCATATTTGACATCGTGATTGTATCAAGAGTCATAAATTAGAAGAATTCAATTCACGAGAGCAGGCAAAGCTCAGTTTAATCGGTTGGAATTATTCTTACTTCACAAAATCATTTTTAAGTATACGCATGAGAATTGTGGCGAGGAATCCAGTCAAGAGGAGAACAGTCACGCAGGAATTAATGATTGAAAACCAATGAATTTCCAAGTGATGTGGCAATGTAGAAGCCTGTGAGTATTTCTCCATTCTCTTTTCGAATGGAATATCTGTTTGAATCCATTTGACCGAATAAGTGAAGTCCACATCTACCTCTTTGTCCTCTGTCAGGTCCACTAGCGCATTTTGGTCACTCGTACTATAACATCAATGATGCGATCCTTATTGTAAAAGATTTCAAAATGGAGATGCTTAAAAAGATAAACTTTGGACCCGTGGGATCATCTCTTTGCCTTCTTCACTGTCAAATTTTCCTAGGAAGCCCCAGATGGGCAGGTCATCATAGTACATTTGGAAAAAGTAATCCTTCAAGACAGCAGCTCGGAATTTAACAACTTCTTTCCTCGTCAGCGTCTTTCTGCAAATACTCTGAGGTTCTTTATCAACTTGGAAGGGCAGCGTATAAGGAGCAACAACTAATCGATCCCCATTCAAAACTTCTCCAAGAGCTTCTTTCTTTTCTTCAACATGAGCTGCATCCAATAACTGTCAATTTCAAATAGTGGGAGACCAAAATAGAGCACTAAACATGAATTAGTGTCAGTAAACTAACCTGGTAAGCAGAAGGGAAGATCAAAATATCGGTATGTTTCACTGTTGGCATAAAAGAAGAGAAGCATAAAAAATTAGCAAAGTCATTCACTGCGGTGGAAAAATACATGACTCCTTTCTTTTGAACAAAATTTAATCAGCCAAACAACGAAGCACAAGGGCGACCCATATGTTTATTATGAAGCATTCCAGATGTCTTGGAGGTCCAGTTCCAACAAGTTTGTTACCCCACCCATTGAAGACATGTTCAAATTGAATATCTTACATATTCTCATTTAGATAATTAGCCAATGCAATCAAACGTGAATTTATGAGTCTTTTATCTTTTATTTAATGAAAAACAAGACACTACATAATTTAATATAAATTCAACCACAAATCTAGATCACTAGATGACAGCTCAGCAGGGAACAAAGGTCTCTGCCTTTAAATAATGAGGAGGATAAAGAGAAGATACAAGTATAACTGGGAAAAGCTTAATTGTCAATATATATAATTCTTTTAAATCTAAAGTAAACACTCCCTGAATTTTCTTCAATAGCAATTAGCAATAGAACAAACCAAACCTACCCATCTGGTTTTAGGGATCAATTTATATGATTTGAGATTTTACAGTTATCTTGGATGTAGTCAGAATTAAAATCACCGCGGCTCACGTAGCATTTATTTCCTTCTCACCCACTTCCGGAATATGAACAGGAATTTGGTGGTCAAAAGAGAACCAGAATTCAACTCATTAATTTGATGGTTGCCAGTTGCCACCATTCTTTCAGAGTAATAAAATTAAAATTAATGTTACCAAATCCAACCATAAGATCGAGTGGATATTGAATCTTCTCTATATATTTACAGGCGAGAAACTGAAAATTCAAATAATAGAAACCGGAAGGAAATCATTCTGCACGAAGTCGAATTTTCAGTGTCTGTTTTTCGGGGAGAACTGGAATAGAAATGAAGAAATTGAGCACGTTACCTGGGATTGTGGAAGGGTCCCACCTTGTTGGCGTAAAAGGGAACGTAATCTCCCGCCTTGTAACGATGATCCGATTCATCAGATGTGACATGAGTTACGCAGCAGAGAATGAAAATGGCCACAGCCAAACACGGCACTGACATTCCCATCAATGAAGAGAGGGAGAAAATTAAAGAAGCTCTGCAATGGTTTCTCCCACAACCGGTCAGCCAAATAGATGCATCAGACTGGTGGGGGAGCGGGGAGCCCAGTACGATCACAAACAATGGAATCTCCACGCCTTCACCATAACTACCATGATTTCCTTACACAGTTCCTCTGTGTGTGTGTATTTGACTGAGTGAGTTTCAAAGGTTGTGAGAAATCCTCTTCGTGAAATGCGAAGAATTAAATGATCATGACGTGCCTAGCGCACATGGAATGAAGACCCCGGCAATTTACCTTGAATTAATAATGAAGAGGTAGATCTATCATCTGTTTGACAAAATGCACGTGTGATACAATACACTTTGAGATGCAAGATTACGCATCTTAATTAAATTGGCCACTTAGTTTTACTCTTTCAAGGATGTTTCGTTTCATGTAGATTCTATATTTATATGGAAAAATTTAATAGGTCTCGGTCTTGTCTTTAATACTTTAATTTCACTCTTCATCAATTTTATAATTAACTCTAGTTAAAAAAAAAAAAGGAAGCAAGATAATAAGTATACCCATTAATATTACATGTGCGCTAGTTTCTCATCTCACCTCCTCTTGTCATTCCCCGTTCCCTACATTTACTATTTAAAACTTTTTGGTACTGGTCATTAATATCAGTCATATTTTAATTTAGAAGCACTTCTTAGTAAAAAATATAAGTTGCTTTGAAAAGTTTTTGCATGAACTTAGCATATCTCATCATTTGTATACTTATATTGTAAAAATAAGCTATGTCACTTTAAATTATTTTAATTTCTTACCTCTTCTCACTCCTCTTGTTTATAACAATAGTAAAAAGAGAAAATGTAAGAAATTATAAGACCGCTATTAATAAAGTTATTAAAAATAATGCCTTGTGAAATTTTATTTAATTAAACTAATGTAATTTGATTGTATAGATTATAGATGATTCGGTACTCCTCATTTTTACAAGAATTTTTGTTTTCTTTGGAAAATATGTTGCATTGATTAATTATTTTCATTTATCCCTTGTTATCATGTTGGCCAAAAAAATGTAATTAATTACCTGTTAAAATTTAATGTAATTAATTAGGGAATTAAAAGTGGCCTATACTAAAAATTAAGAGCACACAAAAGATTTATATCAAATTCCTCTATTCGAACCATAATATAAGACATTGATAATTAATTTATGATTTTTAAAAAGTGTTAATTGAAACTTAATTTTTTCAAGAAAAAATTTATATCTTTTCAATTATACTCTTGTTAATAATAATAATTAAAATTTTAATGCATTATTTTTTTAAAAAATAATAAATGAAGTATGGATGTAATTGAAAAATTAATTATAAAAATTATTCAATATCTCATCTTTTGAATTAAATAAAATTTTTAAAAAATATTTTATATTGTAGTTTTAAAAAAGTAATTCGTTAGTATAAAGTAACTTATTGATGCTTAACTTATTTTGCATGAAATGGAAATATCAATGATATTTACTGTATAGCCACTGCTTTGCTCAAAAACAGATTGACTTTTGCGATGGTATGGATTTCTTGATGGAATCAACAGCTTCGATAATATCGTAAGTCTACCAAGTGAATTAAATAATAAACACTGCATACTACATATTACTCCCTCATTCTCAAAAATTATAAACAAAACTCATATTAATAAAACTCAATAATAATATTTTACAATCTTATTTTTTTAAAATAAAAATATAAACATTTAAAAATACTATTTATTTAATATAATTTTAAATTTACAATCATTTCAATTCTCACTCCACTTCAAGAGTAATATTAAAAAAACATTATTAATAAAATTTTATTTTTATTAAATTGTCTATTATTTTGAGATAACTATATCCCTTTAAAGTTATCTTATAATTTAAAATAAAAAGAGTACAATTCCAACAAACTCAACTTCTTTTTACTTAGTCTCCCACCTCTGTGCCTCTGTTGAGGTGAGAACAAATCTAAATTGTCCAAATTTAAAGATTTTCATTTTCATTAAAATGAAAATTTATAAAAAAGTGTGGGAAATTAATAATTTAGTAACCATTAATTTAAATAGTACAAATTTAATCTATACAAATTTTAATAGAATTTTTAAAAAACTTGCTTGATTAGCGATCTGAATTGTTTAGATTTAATGTGATGGTCTAAATTTAATATTAATTTTTTTTATAATTTTTATAAATTAATTATTTAGATATATTTTGGAGGTGTAGATTTAAAATTTTTAATTTATAATTTTGGAGAAGTTCATGTTAAAAAATTATATGTATTGTCCAAAATATATCTATATGGTATCTATTTATAAAAATAAAAAAATTAATATTAAATTAAATTATCTAGATTAATTTTATATTGTTGAAATTGGTTAGTCTACTATTTTTATAAATTTTTATTTTAATAAAAATAAAATAAAAGAATTAAAATTTTTAAAATTCAGATTTTGCTCACGTAGTGTAGGAGGGAGAACTCGGCGAAAGTTTCTAAATTCTAATCCATCATGAGCTTAGTGGAATGACCTCTGCCAGGATATTACATGACAGGCGATGAAAATATGCAGATAAAGCCACATTGTTAAAAGCCGGCTCGCCTGTCAACAGGCTTGGCTTTGTTGAAAAACCCACAGACTTTTCTGTCAATGTGTCCTGTACGCGCTTTTTAATTGGCTGGCAAATATATATTGCTCTTCAACACTCTCGCCAATTGGAGGCTGCCGCCAGCTCAGAAGTACCACCCCTCTCTTGCATTGTTCATTGGTAGCCCAAATTATTCTTTAACTGTTTTTTTTTTTTCCAATCCCTATTTTGGTGCCATAGGACCTGAAAATTGTTGGAATTCACAATTCTGGTCTTTCCGCAATGGAAAAGGGCACTTTGACTAATTTCTCTCTCTCTTTATATCCTTTCTTCTTATCATCATTGTTTACTTGCCTTTTTTATCTTCGAACGGGTATTCCAAAGATGTTCCAAATCTCTTATTTCATTTTGAACTCAAAAAAAAATCTCATTTCATTTTTTTAATGAAAAGATGAGCTGATATATTATGACAAAAGACAAGATATAGTCAAAAGAATACAACTATAAATCAAATCACAGTAGCAAAATCTTTCAAAATCCACCCTCTCCTAATTTGAAAGAATCAGTAGAAGTAACACAAGTCCTGGTACTATTTCTAATAACAGATGCATTCCAATTTTTCATGAGCAGTATTCTTGCTTGCAAAATATCATATTACAGTTGACTATTTGTCCCTATACAATTCATGACCACTTCAATCATTCTATATCCCTTTCCCAGCACCATTATTCCAAGACTTGGATTAAGCCCTGAATCATGATAGCAACCCTCTGTAGTTAAGTTTGGCATTGCTTTATGAAAGCCAATATTCCATTCCTTGTCTTGATTCTAGATTGCAACCACACATCTAAAATCCCCTACCCTCGAGCATGCACCTGCCACCTTCAGCCTACAATCATATTTCCTTGTTGGTTATGGGCATTACAATCTCTCCTCTTACTACTTTTCTTATCTATTAAATCTAGTAAATTCCTATCTTGGTCAACTTTGTAAGAGCTAGTTTCAGCATTAACCTGATGGTCAAGTGTCTCATTATCAAACAAAAATTTACACTGGGCAACACATATGCCAACAAACATATTCAAATAATATTTCCCATGGGACCCTATTGATTAGTAGAGTTCTCGCCTCCTTATCCAGGTTTCAAGATATCTATTAAGTGATATTACCTTATTGAAAGTCTTATTAGAAATGCTGATTGACCACTTGTCTCCATCATTTTTAGGCCTTCAAGCAATCTTTGAATGAGTGGAGTTCATCCTCCATATCATCACACTCAAGTGGCCTTTGTCTTGTATCCATAAGTCCCCTTTTGTATCTAAGCTTTATTATGTGAACTGCACCATGCACCATTGTCCACAAAAGCAACTATAGGTACAATTGCTTAGGCACCTATAGATAAAAACAAATATGCAGACCTACTAGAGAAGCCTCCATCCCTAAAATGCTTCTAGACACAACTCTCTCTCCCTCCCTCTCTCTCTCACTCAAACTATGTCTAGTACAAGTTCTTGTGTTAACTAGCCGGGTAGAAAGTATAATATTCAATTTAGACTTATCATAATGACCTGGCAAAAGAATATAGTTACTCACATATTCATCAAGATTTACAAGTCCCACAAGATTTGGAACAAAATCAATGATTTTCACATTTAAAGGGGACCATACATTAGTCTAAATGTGCCTCTGGTCAAGCTCATTTCTATTTCAAACCCATCTTTAAACTTCTCTTCCATGCCATAGACACATTACTCTTTTTCCTCATTATTGGCAAGAGTTATGTGCCAAATTTATATTTTTCACAAATAGCCTTCACCCTTGTGTTGTTGTGTCGCTAGACACCAACAAAGCTTCATCACATAAGCTGCATTTTGTTTTCTCAAATTTTTAATGCTTAATCTCTTATTTCATTTTTGTTCCACAAATTTTTTTCATTTCTAATATTATATAATATGAAATAGACTAAGTCAAGAATAAAATAATAAAGACTAAGCATGACATTGAAGATAAAATATGGTCTCAATTTTTTCAACTAACCAACAACCATTCGTCCTAGTGAAAGATAGTGCCTGCAATTCGGAAGCATATTTGAAAGAAGTACCTACAATTTGGATACAATGCTTGACAATAATATTTTTTTAAAACAAAAAAAAAAATCGTTCACTAAAATCTTCTATTGACGCCTTTGTCAACACAAGGACATTTTGTCGGGCCTCTCATTTAGCCCAATAACGCTCATTCATAGGATTGGGAACAACTAGATCTTATTAAATAGTTATAAAATGATATAAAAAAGAAATTATAAAATAAAACTACTCCCTCCATTTTAAATGATAAAACACTTTTAGATAAAATCTCATATATAAATAAAGCTCATTAAATATATTTTACAACTTATTTTTTTAAGATAAAAATATAAACTTTTAAAAATGCCCTTCATTTAATATTCCATTAATAAAAAATATTGAAAAGAGAGAATATATAGAAAGAATAATATTAAAAAACTATCATTAATGAAATTTTATTTTTATCAAAGTATCTTATATTTTGAGACGTGAATCTTTCATAAAAGTATCTTATAATTTAGAAGGAATGAGTAATAACTTTTAAATCTACGTCAAGGAATTTAAAAATAATAATTATGAGCTGTCTTCAGTACAAAAACAAAACAAAGCGACGTGTAATTTTCATGGTTATATCTTATATCAATAATATAATAAACATTAAAACATAAAAATTAAATGAATTTATATGTGCAAGACTGCAAGTGAAGACTGTTAAGATATATTTTCATTTGGATGCTTGTCAGATTCACACACACACATATTAATATATGTTAGTAGGACCAAAACAATCCTCCACCAATAGCCAAAAGTGATCTTTCTTAGATACAGAGGATAAAGATCACACTTCTCGCAACTATGTCTACGCCATTAACAAAAGTTGTTAGTAATATACTCAGTAACATTAATTTTCATCAAGATATTACAATTTTTTATGTTCACTCGCTTCGATTGTAGAAGCTTTTTTGTTTTAGATATGATTAGATTTTAGTTTCTTTACATGATTTTACGATAATTATGTAATTAAAAAATGCAGTATATAAATTAAATTCCAACAATGGAATTTTCAACTTAGAAAGTCTCATACATGTATAGTGTTGACAGGGGAGGTACATGGTGGTATGATGTTAGGCTTGAGAAGCAATGAATGGAGCGACATTGATGGATCATGTATCCTCTGACTCACGCATTCACCAACTCACTGCTATACCCACAATAATTTTATTATACTCATTTCTATTCCATTTTCACATTATGTATTTTCATCACATTCTACTTAAACAATGCTAGCTGGCCATTATTAATAATCAATTAAACTCAAATTTTATGCTTTTGAGTGAGGTAAGTTTATCCATTTTTTGCAAGCTAAATACATTTTCTGGGCAAAAGATTATAAATCATAAAAACAGCAAGCAGCAATATCAAACCTTCCTCTTTAAGATTACAGAGTAAAGTTTCAATGTTTGAAGGGCCTGGTTCCTCACTGTCAAAACTAGCACAGCAATTCCTTCCCCAAAAGAAAGTGTAGTAATTTGGTTGGATTCAGAGGTCCATTAGTGGTGAAGTTTCATGCATATAGCAAACCCTGCGTCCAACTTTATCAACTACAAAGGGTTTCGCTTGGAGCTTTGTACAGAAACACTAGGACACATACGTGTATATAATACAAGGAGTAAGGTCTGAGCTCAACCCTTGGTTCTCATAATGGTGATGGAACCTCTGCCTTGGGTGTGAATCCTTCTGAGGGCCACCACTTCTTTCCCTGACATACCGAAACTGCGAGCTGAAAACGATGGAGAAGAAGTCACAGAATGTGGCACTGGATGTGGAATTGGCTTTGCTGGGCTCATCACTATCTGCTCATTTATGTCTTTCAGTGTTGTTTCTCCTTCCACTCCTCTCCGCTTCACCAAATCAAATGGGTAAGCTATTTTCTTCCATTGACTCTCTGGAAATATTGCACAGCATTTCAATGCATCGTTATCTTTAAAACAAAAAGGGAACAAGACAGATCATAAATGATGCGTGGGATGAAGGAGAATTAAATCAAATAATGGCCTTTAAGTTTTTGATAAAGTTTCTGTGATACTTGAAACTGAAGCGTCGTTTTCTTCTGTGTCTCCAGATGCCCAGCTCCTTTGAGAACTGTCATCTTTGATTATTGCTGCATGCATATCATTCTGTGATGATGATTGACCCCTAACGTTGAATTCGTGACTATCTGCAAAGTAGAAATTATATATCAGTTACTGTTATTGTGCCGAAGTAACTGTGGTGTGTTTCTGGTACTAGTAAATTTTATGTCTGAAATGTTAGGCTCATCATTTATTGCAAGGAATATAGGCCACAGAATCAGAAAACAATCACTCCTTCCCAACCGTCAAAGACAAAAAGGCTAGATTGTCTGATAAGTAATAAACACCAACAATAGGGTTCTTACTCGAAATGAAGCGACTCTGAAGAAGAAAGAAGGGCTTACCATCAAAGAGTTGGGCTGTTGTGGCAGAACAATTTGAAAATGGATTTATTTGGTCATCCAGACAAAGGGATTCCTGTAAACGATTAAAAAATTGTATCAGATTTCCAAGAATATGAGATTAGTACTGGAGTAGAATGGCTAGGCAAGTGGAAAGAGCATAATTCAGGATATAACCTTTTGATCCAGAAAGTAGGATGGTGAGTTTTCATTCTTGCACCAAATACCCCAACCAGAAATAGCATCTTCAAGGTACCCAGTCGTAGGATCAGATAAAAGCCAGGACTCTGCTCCTACAGCATCTGAGATAAAGCAAATTAAGATTACAAACAAGTAAAACTAAAACCGAAATGAAAGTGAAAGTGAAATGGATAGCAATGGCATAAATACCCAGATATGCATCTGAATGAGTGGCTTCAGACTCCAAATCCATGGAGGCTGGGAAGTGAGAACACTAGCTGGTGAGGTATGACACGGCCCTTTGTTATGCAGGTTAATTATTGAGTGCTTAACACTCATATATGTGAACAAAAAGACTACTGTATTTCACCTTTTTCGTTCAAGGGAAATTATTGTAATGGGCCCTTTGAAACGCTGAAAATACCCACCTACCTAACCATGCATTAGTCAATGCAGAGCAAAATAATAAATGGGCCACATTAATTAAATTATTAATTATGTAACATGACTACAATTTTTTGGTCTAATTAAGTTGAGGAAGGTCTATTTATTTTTTAAGCAATGAATACAAGCTTTTCACTCGTCTTCCAAGTTCTACAGCCTTCCTAAATTGGATGATATTTTATACACGAGTTACACAATTGAGCTCAAGGTAACTTTCTTTGAAGTCTTGTGTCTCACTGAGAATCATCATATCTATCTGTGTTTCTTCTATGTTGACTTAAAAAGAGATATAGACATTTTATTAGGTTCTTCTATATTACTTTTAGAAGATCTTATTAAGTTTTTAAATGAGATATGTGATCCTATCTGAAATTAAAGAAGTTAAACCACACGGAATTGTATGAAGTGGCTAATGGGAGAGAGAAAATGGCAACAATAGTGGACATGTCGAAAGCGTCAGTATCTTCGTCTCTCATTGGTAAAGATACTCAAAGGAGGAATATGACCATCTTTTTTCTGATTCGTTACATTTCTTGGTCTTAGGTAGGGTTTTTCTGAATGTTGCTGTTATCTGCCAAAAGAAGAGGACCAAGAGAAGCCACCCACTAGTTTTGAAAATAGGTTATTCTAGCTTTTCATTTTCTGAGTCTTGATTTCTGCTATTGATTGAACCAGTAGCCAACCTACTGAAAAAGCCATTGACTTTCCATTCATGAATAGATTTGATCTAGCATTCAAGTTGAAACTACTAAAATTCCAAAATCCCCTGTTTTTCTTATAGGAACGCTAGTTTATGCTTCTGAATAAAGTTTAATTACAAAACTGACGTAAAACATAATGAAACACAAGGAAAACATCCTTTGGACACCGCATATCAGAGTTTTGTTAGCATAATTTAAAATTTATATGGTATTTTTTGGATATCAGGTTTTTAGCATAATTTATCAGGTTTTGAAACGTATATATTGATTTTAGAATTGAATACAGTTCAAATTATATCGTCATCATTAAATTATCATTATTGAAGAGGATTTATATGTCAGATGCTGTTAAGAGGAAAAAGAAAAGTGGAGGGAAAGAAGAAATGAAGAAGAAAGAAGGTTCAATTTGGTAGAGGCAGGCAAAATATGACAGAAAGAAACAAAGAGACGTCACATTCCTCAGTGCTTGATCCTAATATAAAACGCCATGTGGATGTTCAAGCCACCTCAAAGCGCTAAACAAGTATATCAGATTGTCGTCTTTTGCGGTTTTGCCTCTACCTTATCTCAAGTTTAGGTAAATATGTGTCTCATCTTCATTAATTTTTTTCCTTTTAATTAAAAAAAATCGGTTTAAAACTATTACATTTTCATATAAGAGAAATTTCAGGTATCTTGTATGATATGCCAACAGAAATTATTTCCATTGTTAGGATTCGGTCTTATACCTTATATAAAGTATAAGTTCAAATTTTGCTGTCAGCATGAAATTTTTTGTTAATGTATAATCTGTAATTATCGCCATAGACACTTTTTTAAGTTATAAAACTTGTGCTGATTTTAATGAGTCCTTGTTATCCAACTTGCCTAATCCTTAAGGGAGGATATTTTATAATTTCCTTTCTGAAGAAAATAAACGTCCAGCAACATAATATTTGAGAAACAGATCACGGATGAAAATTGAAGATTTCATGAAACAATGGATAATCCAATGAATTTTCAATAACAAAACAATCAAGGCAACCCAGTTATTTTAAGTCGGTGCAAATTTGAGAATAAGAATAACCTTCTCCAGAAAAAGCAGGAGAGAATAAGAGAAAGAAAGAAAAGAAATTCAGGAAATCTTTAGATCAAATCAATATATCCCAACGAAATGACTATTAGAAATTAATTAGTAAAAATTGTATCAATTTAATTAGAGATTAGTTTGTACAGAAACAAAATGACTAGCATTATTGGTAGAGCATCCACTAAAGCGTCCCAATTTGGTTGGATCCAAATTAGTTTGGCCCTTGTTAAATTTTCTCAGCTAAGTATAGGGTAAGTTTAGAATATTAAGCACTGCATGTTAAAAAAAAAAAAAAATCCAAACCAAATAAATTCAAATAGCTTGAGTTATAAGTGATGTCAAACCCTAGACTTTTCATTTATTGGAAGCTTTCGTGCGACTAAGTCAGCAAAAGCATAACTTGTTTTTGTAAGGTAAATTATATATTATTCCTTAAACTTTAAATCATTTACACATAATCTCCTTAAACTAATAAAATTTTACAAGGAGCTCCCCTCAAGTTATATATTTATGCAAATAACTCTAAATACTTGATTTTATATATTAATTATCTACATATAACTTAAAGTTTAGAAGATTATTTGGATATCAATCAAAGTTTGAGGACTTAAATACACACAAAAATAAAATTTAAGGAGTATGTAATTAATTATTAAGAGTTATTTACATAAACTTAAAAACTTAAGGAGTTTAATTATTAAATTTTGAAGGTTGAAAGAGTTATTTATATATGATTCAAAATTTAAGTGAGTTATATATAATTTAGCCTTCTAAAAAAAAAATTGCACAATAGATGGAAGGGTGAAGAATCAGATGCTAAACAATTGATAACGCAGCAAACAGCTGTGAGTGTGGGTTGCTCTACTTGGAAGGCAAAGAGCTTGTTACTTCACCTTCCTTCCTTTTTCTTGTTCTTCAAGTCTTTTGGAAAAGGTGTTGATTCCCCCTTTTAAACATATTTCAGCTTTTTATAAGATAAGATCTTCTTAAAAATTATGCCTAATTCCTAAAAAATATTTCATTTCAATTCAATTATGTCGTTCTTTTACAAAAAAGAAATATTAATTAATATGCAAGACTAATTGGGAAGCACCAAAAAAGGAAAAAAAAACATTCTTTAATTATTTTGTTCATATGCATTGTAACTCAAGTGCAATTTGTTTTTAGTATTTATTGCACTTTTCTTAAAAATATTTCATTTTTCATTCATTAACTCTCAAGTAATTTTTTTCATGATCATAAAAATTTCAATATACAATTAATTGCTTAAAAATAAATATTAGCTATTATTTTAATTCAGCTTTTGAAAATATACAGTTTACTATAGTTACTTCAAGAAAAGAGTAACAAGTCCAAGCCATTTACGCAACCTTGCCCTGTTCAAGGAATTATGGCTGTCCCCTCTGCTCTCTAGCTCCTTCAAGAACATCTGCCACGACGAATAATTTCGAAAACGCAACAGTGTTACCGCCAAGAGTCCATTATATAACAAGAGATCTTTCACCTCTCATCAGTATCATCAATCGGTCAAAGATGGTAAAGTCACGCAGAGTTGGCATTGCAATAGACTTCTCTGCAACCAGCAAACTTGCTCTCCGATGGGCCGTAGATAATCTCATCAACCATGGAGATCACATCTTCTTGATCAACGTTCAGCCACCCAAGTCTGGTCATACCAGGAAGGAGCTTTTCGAAGACACTGGTTCACGTTAGTGCCCCTACTTCTCTTGGTTCTGCTTGGCCATACTTCTCCTCTGTTTTTTTTATCCCCCCGCCTATGGTTACTGTGTTGTTCTGTTTGATGACATCTTAATAAGATTTTTCTGGGTTTCCA
Source organism: Prosopis cineraria (assembly GCF_029017545.1). NCBI lineage: Eukaryota > Viridiplantae > Streptophyta > Magnoliopsida > Fabales > Fabaceae > Prosopis > Prosopis cineraria. The sequence goes on along the minus strand of NW_026555339.1, from coordinate 4,001,211 downwards.
GCTCTGGTGCCTCTGGAGGAGTTGAAGGAGATGAATTTCACGAAGCAATATGGGATTGCGAGGGACCCTGAAGTTCTGGATATCCTTGATACAGTGTCAAAAACCAAAGGGGTATTTCTATTTGATACTGTTGCTTTCTCTGTTCTTCATTAGCTTTCTTTTCTTAGGCGATTACTCTAAAAAAATTGCATCATTTTCTGTATGGAAATTGAAATAGGCTAAAGTAGCAGCAAAGGTGTATTGGGGAGATCCAAGGGAGAAGCTTTGTGCTGCTGCTGAAGATCTTAAGCTTGACTCTCTGGTAATTGGAAGCAGAGGTTTAGGCTCCATCAAAAGGTAAAAGCTATCTCATTTTTTATGGAAATATCTTATTTTGCTTTTGTCATTTCATAGAGTAGCTTCAATCTGTGTGATTTTTCCTGGGTTTTTTTTTTTCCAGGTTGTTGTTGGGCAGTGTAAGCAATTATGTGGTCACAAATGCTTCATGCGCCGTCACAGTGGTTAAGGGGAACCTGTCTTCCAATTCAAGACACTGATATGGATTGTGTTTGGTTGTATTTCTTTAAAGACAATTCAAAAAAGAAAAATGTTTGATTGAAAGGTGCTAGTGAACATATATATTTTTTTTTTCATGTATCGTTGGCTTTTCATGAATTGAGAATAACAGCGTCCAATTTAAAATTCTCCAAAAAGAATTATAGCAGCGAAACTCCTGCTTATTCATTCTTCTGCACGTGATTAATCTAAAGAGACCACTTGCAACGATAACCTCAAGAAAAAAACAAGCTTGGAAGGAATGAAATTTAGCAAACACCATTCATCTTCTCGTTCATCTTCTTCCTGTCGGACACGAACTTCCTCCAGGCCGTAGTAATTTCCCTTTGGGTCTCGAGAGCACTCTTCTTCGGGACGAGATGGCCATTTTCTGCCATTTGCGCGGTGACATTGACGGTGGTGCTCTCTATGACCCGGCCGGGAAGCAAATCGAGCTCGTGCAAGACTTTCTGGATATCAATGACGAGACGCTCAGCGAAGGTTCGAGAGAAGTCCTCTCTGATGACGACGCGGAGGACGGTGACCCTCTGGGCATCTGGAGGCATAGTGTAGGCTGGCACGATCCACCCATAGCGCTTCAAGAAATCTGAGACTTGGAATTCATTGAAGTGGCTGTGATCCTTCAAGGTGAAGGCCACCAATGGCACTCCTTCGTCTTTTGATATGATGTTAAAGCGCCCTGTTTTCTCCAACCCCTCTTTCAGCACTATCATGTTGTCTCTGCAGTTTTCCATCACATTCCTATATCCCTGCATATAAACCAGTCAAACACACATCAATTACGGCATTGATCCTATAAACGATTAGAATGATTACGACAACAGATTTCAAGCAAAGTTGACTTTTCATAATCACAAATGGTGGTTCTGGGTTGGTCATGGTACCTCATGGCCCAGGCGGATAAGCTGGTAGTACTGAGCAATGACTTGACTAGAACCTGCATTGAATTATCATATCAGGGTATAGTTTTGAACGTGAAAACGGTGAGAAGTGCCAATAGGCCTGTGACTTTAGTGGCACCCAGTCATGGGCTTAAACTCGCTTATTTTCAAATTGTTTCAGCTTGTCCCTTGTGGTTAAAATGGTGAGAAGTTGAGTGAGTTGGGCGTATATAGATTACCTTTGGAGAAGTTGAGGGTGAAGGTGGGCTGATCAGCTCCAAGGTAGTTAATGTGGAAGATGAGCTCCTCAGGCAAATCTTCCTTGCTTCTCCAAATGACCCAACCAATCCCTGCATACACGAGTCCATACTTGTGTCCACTGACGTTGATGCTCTTCACAAGTGGCAAGCGAAAGTCCCACTCGAGTTCTGGATATAGAAATGGTGCGATGAAGCCACCACTGGCTGCATCCACATGGATTGGAGTATCCCATCTGCCAGAATGAGTTTAATAGGTCAATTTCAATTCAGGTCCAAGAATTTGACTGTGTGCTTGAAAGAACGTTCAAGGCCTAAACATGGAGGGAGAGATACCCAGTTTCGTTATTCTTCTCAATTAAGAGATCATTTAAGCGTCTGACATCTTCGAATTCTCCATTGAGAGTGGAACCAAGGATAGCAGCAACGCAGATGGTGTTCTCATCCACCATTTCCACTGCCTTTTCAGGGTCCATTACGAAGTAATCTTCCCTCAGCTTCACCTCTTTCAGTTCCACCTCGAAGTACCTTGCGAATTTCTCCCAGCAAACCTTTCATAAGATTATAAAACTTGATGATCAGTGCCTTGAAAGACTTGCAAAACAAATCGATCAAATGAACAAAATGGGAATGTGTAATTGATTGACTGTACCTGAACGTTAGCACCGGTGACAATATTGGGTTTGTCGATGAGCTTGCCCTCGGCTCTCCTTCTGTTCTGCCACTTTCTTTTGAAAGCCAAGCCAGCTAACATGATGGCCTCCGATGAGCCAACTGTGCCAACACCAACAGCAGGTTCTGAATCTTGAAGAGGCGCGTTGAAAAGATGAGCTATCATGTTCACGCACCGATTCTGCAACATCGAACCTCAGTCACTCAGGACTACTAATAAATGTTACATAGTGTGCAAATTATTTGCTTCTCATCAGATTAGTACAAGTGGATTTAAATTTAAAAAAGTATTAGTAACAACGCTTAATCTTGATTTTTCTATAATTTATTTTGTTCAGTAATAAGTTTCCAGAAAATTGTAAAACCAGAAATTGTGGGTGTGGTAAAACAAAAAGGTTAAATGCATCTTAACACAGATTGTATAATAAAAAAAAAATTCTAACTTAAAGTTCACAATGTGACAGCATCTAACAACTCACCTTTAACTGATTTGGGAAGAATTTAAAATTAATTTTTTTTTAAAAAAATAAAGGTAGGGAAGAGAGATAAGGAAGGTGCTAGAGTTAAGGGTGTTTAAAATTGTACCCGTCTCAGTCGACTCATATCTATTCTAATTATGTTGGAATAGGTCTATTCTAGTCCCAAAATATTGAGACAAAATTTTTATGAGACGGAATGAAATTTGAGATCACTTTCAAAACATCAAGTATATAATACATGTATTTTTTACATTTCGGTCAATTTAGGTTCAGCATGCCGTTTACTCGTTTCGCCTTCACTTTTCAATCTTCAACATTGACTCTCAAATGTTGTCTCTTCTCTCTCTAGGTATATGTACATATATGTGGTTTGTGGAATTTATAATAGTGAAGATATATTCCTGTAAAGCTCAACATCATGCAACGCTTATCTAGCTTGGTCTTTTTCCCTTTATTATAGGTTAATTGTTATAGTATTATTAATTGCTAACAATTGATGTTGACTCGAACCAAATTAACTACTACGCAAATGATAAATGACACAAATCAAATATATAAAATCTCAACAGTTTCATAATGTACAAGGTTAGATTATCTACCACCCATAGTACCGTATTTCTTATATGACTTTATGTTTACTTATTGTTTTACTTGTAAATTTATAGTCGTGGTTGATATAGTTTAATAATTAATTTTAAATTGTTGTGATTTATATATTATCATATTATTTTTTATTTTAGATTTAACAAATTTTGCAATTTACTAATAATGTTATTTTTTAGGTCACTTTCCTGTGCCTCCTTTATTGGGATGTTCTGATGCCAGACACGAAATAAAAAATTAATCCTTTTATCATTTTTCAGAATGAAACACGAAACAATGTCCCGCTCCCATGAACACCCTTACCTGGAGCTCAGTGGTGACGGGGTACTCGTCCATGTCGACGTAATTCTTGTTGATGGCGGACATGATGAGCTTGTCGCACTCAGGCTCCATCCAGGTGGTGACGAAGGAGGCAAGGTTCAGCCTGGGATTGCCGTCCAGCATCAGCTCATCGTTTATGATCTGGTACGCCGCCTCCTTCGGGATCGAGTTCTCCGCCATCTTGAACCTCGGTAACGGTGCTCTCACGTACCGCGACGCGAACGTCGAGTGGACCGAAACGTCCGTCTGAGAAGCTGTCTTTGACAGAACCATCGCCAACACAAAAACGGAGGATCGCGGCGGGGAAGAGAGATTAATTAATGTGCGTGAAATTAACCACAGAGAGAGAGAGAGAGAGAGAGAGAGTTTGAATTTGAAATCAGATGGTATTATGATATAATGAAGAATAACGAAGAGGGAGAGTTAATAGAGAGAGTGAGCGGTGAGTGGGATAAAATGAAGCGACTTCTGCGCAAGAAAACACGATTCCAAAACCAATCATGCTCAAAGTCTATTCTCTATACATGGAAACCCCTATTTTTTTCCTTTCATTGAAACAAATTTTGTGGAAAATGACGTTTCAAAGCCCTATAAAAGCACTTACTTACTACAATCATGGACTTGGAATTCTAGAAATCCCACGAAAAGACCAAAGTCCTTGGAGGTGGGAAATTTGAGTGAACTTGTTATAAGATTTAATTGTTGGTCTTATATAATTTCTTGGCTAGTGAAAAATGAAAGCTAGGCAAAAAATATTTTGCAACTCATTTAAAAATAAGTTTTTTTTTTCAAGTAACTTTGTCACTTATAAATGAGTTGTGAAATATTTTCAACATAATTTTCAATTCTCAATGGTTATGCATCACTTCAAATGTGATTAAATCACAACAAGAATTGAGCTTCCATCGATGATGACTCCATCAACGGCAATGGCGGTGATTCCAGCACCTATATACTAATAGGTCACAAAGTTGGATGGAGGACGAGGGAGCGAAGAAAGGAGGCTCATATTTTTCCTCGTCAACATTGATTTATAGGAACTCGTTTTATTTTTATGATACTGTATTTATTAATTAAGTCGTAACTCTTAAACTTATCAATAAAACATGTCATATTATTATGATAATATCCTCTTCCAAAAGATGAACGTTCCTGTGCTATGTGTTGTATTACTATCAATACATTAGTAAAGTAAAACAATGTATTTTCTCGAGGTCGAAAAGAGGAGATAGAAAAGAAAGAATTATGTTGTTTGAGTTAAAATATAAAACATCACTCGATATGTTGTAAAGTCATTTAGGTTAAATTATTGAAGAATTAGGCCCAATCTAAACAAAAGGGCCAACCCTGAGCTTAATGGAAGGCCATGATAGGGTGAACATACCAAAATTTTATTAGTTGCAAATATTATACAGTTGGCACATAAAGACACGATCTCTAAGTGATTTCAAAATCTATAGGAGCAGTATCATCGTGCCCAAATATCTCAGTGAGATAGGCTAGTTGTCAAAAATGAAGACCATTGGGTAAAGATCATGCCATGAGTTTTGCATGATTCCTGAAATCTTAAAGGAGAGACTACCATCACTTCAACATTATAAATAGAATATAAAAATATAGAAGAAAGACAGTCAACACTCAATAAAGACTCACATTTTGCACTCATAACTTTTCAAGTCTAGCAATTAGTTTTTAACTTCAATTTAAGCTTATAATCTTTTCACATTTCAATAGAAATTAAAAATAAAGGAGAGACAACCATCACTTCAACATTATAAATAGAATATGAAAATACAGAAGAAGGACAGTCAACACTCAACAAAGACTCACATTTTACACTCATAACTTTTTAGGTCTAGTAATTAGTTTTTAACTTCAATTTAAGCTTATAATCTTTTCACATTTCAATAAAAATTAAAAACACTCGTTTTATCAAATCTTACATATCTTTTTACATTCGAGTAAATTGTGTTAAAGGAGCTTAAGACTTTTTTATTATCAATTAAGACTCAATGTTTTTAACACACCTAATATTTATTGTTCACACATGAACACATGTATTATTCAAAAAAAAAAAACAAAGAAAGAAAGTAAAACTCATGAGATTTAGAATCTAATTGGTTTTTTATTCTCATCTTTAAAAAATATATATTTTGCAACAATTTCTAAAATTGTTTTTAAAACAAAAGAAAAAGAAAATTTATTTAGTTGTATTAATTTAAAAGCAATTTTCAAATTAAAAAGTCAATTAATAATGAATAGTAGTGACTTATGATAATTATTGATCAAGTAAATATAATTTTTAATAATTAAATGTAATGTATTTTAAAAATAAGTAAAATAAAATGAAAACATCTTTAAATGTTTCTATTTTTTGTTTTTAAAAATAAAAATTTTTTAAAAAAATAATTAGATTCAAAACATTCATTTAAATAAGTTTTTTTTAACAAAAAACTATTTTTTAAAAATAAAAAGCAAACGAACCCTTAATTCTCATGTCTAGATGTTAGTAAAAGATAAAAAAAAAAAATTACATCCAACCCCTCAAAAAAATTAATCATAAATAATGCCAATATGAAATGAATTGTTATTAAAATAAAAACATAATTTTTTTTAATGAAACTTGTTGGTCCCTTATCTCTAATTAATTCTCTTGAGAAAGGGTTATATGTAATTCTCCCAAAGAAAAAGAACATCAAGCTTAAGTTTCATAACAAATAGACCTTGTTTTAGAATATGTACTTATTTATAATTATAAATATTATTTTTTATAAATTTTAAGTCTTTTAATTCTTGAGACTAAGTATGTTTAATTGTATGTTGAAAAAGGCAAACATGCAAGGAAAGCAAAAACAACAGAAATAAGGCCAAATCCATTTCCAAGGAATCAATAGAAATTACACAAGACTATCTGTTTTTGCAATCAGGGCTAATAACCAAGCCCATATCTTCCATTCAACACAGGGAGGGAGGAAAAGGGTCCAAATATGAGAGACCAATGATTCTTTTCCTTCCGTTTATTCTTCTCGAGAATATAGCATCAGCTGAATGACCTCCTGTTTCACAATTCCCACCTATCTGAAACTGCCACGAAAACAATAGCTAATTAGGCAAATTTTCATAAATGAATGTTGACTCCCATACAAAACTGCCACAACCCCCAAGAACAGACAAGTATAGTTCTGGCATAAAACAAGGAAAAACGGGGCAAGTGATAGACTGATAAATGATGCAGTACTTTCCAACATTTCAATGTTTTCTGCGCGCATAGAAATAAAATATCGTTGCTTAAATATGAAGGGGACTAGAAAGCAGCTTACCAGACTCTTAGGCCTAAGCAGAAAGTTTGGCTTTAAGCTCATTTGCCACAGCATCAATGAACTCCTCGGTGCTCAGATATTTCTCCCTAGAAAGCCTGCTTGCACGTGAAATGTTATGCGAAAAATCAATCATGACTCCCAGAAATGCCAAAATTGGCAAATGTTGCAACAAATTAACAGGTAACATACTTAGATCCATGAATAATGAGAGCCAAATCCTTGGTCATCTTCCCAGATTCTACTGTACCAATGCAAGCAGCCTCTAGTTTTTCAGTGAAATCCAAGAGTCTAGCATTGTCGTCCAACTTTGCCCTGTCAATAAAAATGCATTTTAATTTCCCACTAAATCAAGATCAAACATCATAACTGAAGAAGCTAGTACAAGGGGAAAGGAACAAAGCACTCAACACTGCAGTTTAATTGCAGTTAAATACCTGTGGGCTAGGCCTCTGGTCCAAGCAAAGATGGATGCTATGCTATTTGTACTGGTTTCCCCTCCCTTCTGATGAACCCTGAAATGGCGTGTAACTGTACCATGGGCTGCTTCTGCTTCTATGGTCTTTCCATCGGGACAAACCTGAACCCAACCCATACTTTCAGTTTTGTGTAAGCATGAAAATACCAAGAAGCCTCAAATGGGTATTACCCAACCAAATCATGAGGTACAGGCTCAGCAAATCAGCCGTTGCGAGTGAATACCAGCTAAAAGAGAGTACACTATCACATAAATGTATCAGGACGTAAAATAACACTTACCAGTACTGATGTCATCAGACCCAGTGATCCAAAACCTAAAACAACATAAAAAGGTATTAGTGACGGATAAAAAAGGTATCAAGTATCTAAAGTAGAAAAAGAAAATAACAAAAGTAAAAAAGGATATCATACAAACCTTGAGCTAAGAAATCACTTTGGACATCTCCATCATAGTTTTTGCATGCCCATACATAACCTCCTTCACTCTTGAGAGCATACGCAACCATATCATCAATGAGCCGGTGCTCATACCTTCCAGTCCATGAGATAAATGTAATAAGATAAATGTATAATAAACGATTTTTTTTTTTTTTTGCCTTTTGGCAGTATCTAGGCATTCGAACACTTACCATATACCAGCAGCCTCAAACTTTGATTTCCAGCCGGCCTCATAAACTTCTTGAAAAATGTCCTTAAATCTTCAACCAATAAGTGAATAGAAATACAATTAAACAGGGCAAAATAACACCAGGCCAAATCAAATGACTACAAAACCATAACTGCAAATTTGTTGCCTGGAATGAAAATAAATAACAAACTAAATGTAGCATACCTTCCATCATACTTCTTAAGAATTGTATTTTTTGTGCTAAGATATAGAGGCCATTTTTTCTGATAAGCAGTTGACATGGAAGCCTCAGCAAATGCACGGATAGACTGTAAGCATCAAAAGAAAAGGAAAAGAAAGAAAAAAAGAATATCACTAACTTGCAAAATCAGTGAGCTTTACCCAATCAAACCGGCAAAGGACATTGTAAATCAACCTCATCAGTGTTATACATGGCTAACGTAACACCCCCTTCACCAGTGAAGTTATAAACCTCTAGTTCAGTCTTCTCACCCTGCCCTTCTGGCACTGCAAGAATAAAGAAAACATGAGTAGTTCACAATTACTAATTTAACAAACATAATAAATAGATGCTGGTTCTCCAGGAAATAGGAAGGAATGAGATACATGAACTAATAAAAATTAAAATGTCAAGGTAACAATAATATGATAACAACAAAGTCCCATTTAAAAGCAGAATGCATACCAAAAACTAGCTTCAGTTGTCCAGCCCCTTTGATAACTGTGTCAGTGGCTCGATATTGGTCACCAAAGGCATGCCTTCCAATGCAAATTGGCTTAGTCCAGCCTGCAAAATTTTATCATTAGAATATTTGCACTCCATAAATCAAGAAGCAAAGTAGCAAAATGCAAAATTCAATATAAGTACCTGGAACAAGTCGAGGAATGTTCTTGCAAAGAATTGGTTCTCTAAAGACAGTTCCTAGAAGAATTTTGCAACAGTGTAACCAATAAGAAATCAATAAAAATTGTAACTCATCTTTCACTTATCAACCACAAGACACAAACAAGAAACATAATTTAGTCACTAGCATTTAACATATAGTAACCAACAAATGAAAGTTCAGTTACCATTCAAAATGTTCCTGATTGTACCATTCGGACTCTTCCACATTTGCTTCAGGCCAAACTCCTTCACACGAGCTTCATCTGCTCATAAAAAGACCACAAATCTTAGTGCTGCTAAGTGTCGACATCAATAACCTACCTTTAAGATGTTAAATTCCTCAAAAACGATAAAAACATTAAAATTGCAGGGCATTCCCTTTCTCATTTTTGTCAATGTAAGTGAATGTATGAATGCAAAGTTCTGTCGGGAAAAAAAATAGAGCCAGACACAATACCTGGAGTAATAGTTGCGCACTTGATTGCTACATTATACCTGTATAACAGTGCGCAATCATCAGAGAAACAAGGAAAAAAAAAATCATACAAAGACAGAGTAGAAAGTAATCATTTAATCACCCTAGATTCAAAATTATGGTCCAGATATATGGAAATAAAAAATTTAAAAAGTTATCGCACATTTATTTTTTGCATATCACCCTAAAAAAAGGGGGGGAAATTTCATGCATAACATTCTTTCTAATCTTACAATATTCAAAAGAAACTTGAAAAAGAATAATTTCTAAGTCAGTCCATGACTTCAAGCTAAAAAACATTTTAGAAAGGAAGAAACGCTAAAACTTTCAACTGATTTTGAATTACAAGGATTAAACAAATAAAGTAAAAACATACTTAAGAGTAGCTTCTGCACTTTCAACAGTAACTTTATCGTTAGTCTCGTCACGGTAAGGAAGGCCTAGGTCAAAATATTTGATGTCCAGATCGAGAAATGGAAGAATGAGCTGTCAGAAAAAAGTTAGAATTAAGTCATGACAAATCCAAAAATATATCCTGATAGTCACACTAAGAGCAAAGAGTCAAAGACGATGAAAAATCACGTTATCCTTGATTGACTTCCAGATAATTCGAGTCATTTCATCTCCTGCAGTGCAGCAATTAGAAAGAATGCCGTTAGCAAAGTAAGGATTTCCGAATAGAAAAATGTAATCAGTCATGCAAGACATATAAATCAAATTAAAAATACTGTATTATTATATTTGCATTCCATAATTTGTGTCGATAAAGAGCATTGTCCTCTAGAAGGCCAGTTTAAAATAGGAAATCGAATTACCGTGAATGCTTAAATTACTATTGACCTATCATTCGAAGATTCTAAACAAACACAAGAAACATTGACCAGACTAGCTAGTTCAACCTCATCTAGAAAATGCCAACAATTTAATGAAGATTACACTCCACAGCCGCTGATTTTACCGGATGCGAGCAGATCAAAATATTCACGAAAAGAAGTGGGCAGACCGCAATTTAGAAAAACTTGTTTATGCATTACTCAAACAGAAAAATACGTCCATAGATTAAAAAAGTAAACAGAAGAAAATGAGAGACTAGCCAAATTCAGGTGAAAGGAAAATAACAACAGAATGGCAACCCAGGCCCACGATACAAGAATATCTCGAAAATGCATAAAGCCACAAAATGGCCCGCAGAATATCACAAGAGAAAGATCTTGTTTAAGCAAGTAACGAGAAGACAGAGACACATCGAAGAGTAAGATGAACGGAATGAAGCAATCAGATCCAAACGCACCGTCCATCTCAACGATGGGATTGGCGACCTTGATCTTTTCGAATCCCATTTTTCACTTGCTTTCTGAGCGAAGATCTTGCTGAAGAGGCGAAAGACGGAGATGTGTGGACAACCTCCGCCGGCGGCGAGAGAATGAGAGAAGAAGAGAGACGAGGGAGTTGGTAGGTGAAGCGTGGAAACGAGCAACGAATAGAAATACCCGATTCAGGGTAGAAGACCAAATTTTAAGGAGGCGCAAAAGGCAAGAGGAGCAAGGAAATTGAACTTATATTTTACTTGCCAATGTCCGATATACCCTTTAATATATACCAACTTACTTCTTTGCCATCACTATTAATTGGGAATTTGATTTATTTTTTTTTTTGAACCAGCCATTGAGAATTGGAAAAATTGTCACAAAATCCATGAAAATTGCTTTAAAAAATCAAGAATAATTTAAGGACTAAATACATTCTAAGACCATGGCCTTGCACACAAAACATATAACCTCACATCCCAAGGACCTTGCAAGTTGCACCCCAAACTTATTACTTCATGTCTCCAAATCTATGACTTTGCACGCCAAATTTACAACGCACACGAAATTATAAGGTGTAAATTTCATATTTTTTTACATATATTATACCTATATAAAAAGAATGTAATTGGTTAAAGAAAATAGTTTTTTGGCAGAGGAAAAAAGGAGAGTTTAATCTGCCGGGACTATTGTTTTTAAGATTACATTGAGCAACATTGGTTTTTTTTTTTACAGTTTTTATATTTTTTATTTTACTATATGCTTTAAATTGGATAAATTGACCTTTTAGCCCAAAAAAATTTTGTATCTAAAATATACAAACAAACTTTTTAAAAATTTAAAAATATAATTAGTTTACATTGATATACAAAAAATTTATAATTAATATATAATAATTTATTATTTATATATAATAATATATTATTAATAAATATAATAAACTGTTATAATATAAAATATAATAAATATTAAATTATTTACTTAGTTTGATTCGATAATATAAGTTATTTTCACAAAAACTCTCTTTAAATTATGTGTTACTTTAAATTTAAATATTTCCTGTAATGTGGCTAAAAATAGATATGGGGCGAAGCAGTGATAGATTCTGTCAAAAAGGTGAAATGGACATAAAATATATTAAATTTGATGCTTACATTGTACTTAGTTTGCTTAGACAAGATATTATTTTTCCTCTCTTTTTTTCCCAACATCATCCTTTGTCCTTTGCCATCATTCTCCCTGTGGACTTTTATTAAAATTCCTCCCGACACCGTGATTTTAAAGGTAACGTAATTAATGAATTCCATGTTCAATTAATTAGATTAGAAAAGTCAATAAAAGTATAAAGCACAAGCATTACCTGGTGAGAAGCTAAAAGGTGGTTGTAACAGACTAGAAGTAGTGTCGGATATGTATCTGCTGGTCAAGGACGAGCCAAATCCAAAATAAAACCCTAAATAACAGTTACTTTTAAAACATAATAAAAGCTTGACTAGCTAGAGGGCAAAATATATAATTTTAAGTTTTCGTGATCCCTATATATAATAGTAGGACTGTATGATTTTTATAAAAACTTTGGGCATAAAATATTAACAAAGATAATATTAAATAAACAAGGCGAGCATCGAGAACATGAATTCGCCAAAAAGATGTTGGACAATACTCATAAGTCCGCATGTAGTTATATACATGTCCATTCTAAAAACGTGAAGCTATTTGCAGGAGAAAGGTAGTTAGACATTAAAATAAAATCATCGTATTTTATTTGAATCTAAACAAGAAATATATGTAAGAACTAGATAACATTGAGAAGGAAATAATGGAAAAGAAGGATAAAAATAAAGTGAGCATTAATTAGGAATCAAAATTATTAAACTTGCGAGTTTTAATAATTTCATGATAAGATTGTAAACTCGAAATGTAAATATAAACTCTTAAGAGTTATCTATATTAATAAATAACTTTTAAAAATATATAATTAAATAATTAAAATATAAAATATGAGTATAATTAAATTTAAATATATTTTAAATATAAATTATTGAAATTAAATTTATCTAAATTCATAAATTATTATACTCAATACAAAAATTATAAAATAAAGCAACTCATTTTTTACCAAAAAAAAAAGGACGCAAGAAAGCTTCCGTGTGTGGTAAGTACAAGAGTATGATATACTAGCATTTTGGAGGAGTTAACTAACTTATTAAGGTTAAGGTAGGGAAATTATATCTTTAAACTTATTTAAAAAATGTATAATTTTTAAATTTTACTCTTAGTTATAATTAATAGTCATAATAAATTGTCTCATATTTAGTGTTAGATAATACCTTAAATAATTTTTTTTTAATGAAAGGATGCATGTGAGTGAACCAAAAAATAACTATAAGAAAGTATATCACAAAAATTCAAACGATAATAAATAAAAGTAAAATTAAAAAAATATAAATTATTCTAACATCTTACATCAACAATAAAAAAGTCATCAAACTCCATCTTATATTAAGAATCGAGTGAGTATATTAGTAAAGAGTAGAGAATGTTAATATGATTAAGGTGGAATATAGACATGAGACTCACTAATATAAAATACATGCACACATAGCTTGTATCATGAGCACAATAAGGGTGAGAATATGTTGGGTCTCAACAAGAGCCTATAATCTAACTACTTTAGACATAGCCTAACATATTTATTAAATAGGCTCTAACTAGATTCAGGTATTTAATTTAGGCCTACGAGTTTAACAGGTAGGCCTATATATATATATATAATATTACAAATGCGTTAATTTTATTATTTAATTTTTAATTAATCTATTTTTTTATTTTTAATTATATTTTTAATCATATTGAATTTATATATTAATTTTAATGTCGTTACTTTATTATTTCATTGTATTATAGTTAATAAATTCTTTCAATTATTATATATTATAATAATAAATTAAGTTATATATTATATATTATAATATTCATAAAGTATATTTAAAACATTTAAAATTAAAATGTGAGTCTATTTAAAAAGTAATTTTTAATTAAAATTTTTAAATAAATTTTTAAGTCACTTTAAATTAACTTTATATAAGTTTTAAATCAAATTTAAATCTTTAATTTATTATAAAAATTTAAATCTATTTGATCAAAACTTAACTTGATGTTATTTATTTTTACACCCAAGTGCAAGGAATGGCATGGGCGAAGCGAAGGATGGCAAAAACGTAAAAAAGAGTAGAAACGGAGGGTGGAAAAGGGAGGACGAGGAATGAGGAGAGGAGAGTGTGATGTCATAGGCACTTTAGTCAGACTATTCAATATTCAACCATCCAATGCCCAACTAACCATTGTTTTGTGGATGCGCCTCACTTTCTTCCTACCCCAGCAAAGTACTGAAACGTCCATGAAATTTTACGGCCTTCTCGAAATCCACCACACACAAAATCATTTTCATATTTACCTTTTTATTATAAAAATTAATTGTCAATGCATTAAAATTATCATTTCTGTTTCCTTATATCATTACTTATATTTTAAAAGATTATTTAACGCACTCCTCAGAGTTACAGCTGCAAGTTATAAATATTTTTATAATGTCTAAGAGATTAAATTAAAAGCTATGTAAATCTTATTATTCATACAGTATTATAAATAATGTTCAACTCACGTCTCATATCATAATCTATATAGGATCGCAATCTAATTACACACACCAATAAGTAATAGAATTAAATATGATGTGAATATATTAAAAAAAAAAGAGAATTAAATATGACGTATCATTATGTGCATAGTACCCTGTTTGTTGTGGTAGACAAGCCTTTTTTTTTTTTTAATACATTCATGTTAGACAAAGACTAGGCAGTGAAATAATACTTATAAATCAGAACAACTTAATTTCACACCCAACATTAAAAAAAATTAAAAAAAATGAAGATGGATGTTGCCTGATGACACTTTACTGATAGGCATTCCCAAAAGAAAGCGTTCAGGTGACAGAAGCGCACAACCAAGGTTCAAATATTCACGCCCACCGAGACCTAATTGCATGACTATTGACATTGATATTCAAGTCTGAACCAAAATTTTATAATCCAAGAAGCTCCTCATTTTAGATAAACAACTACATCACCAAAGACGAGACTACTTTCCCATGTGAGCTATATACCGTGTCTCCTGCTAGTTCCCGAATAGTGTTTGTCCAGAATAGCTTTGGCTAGGTTACTGAAGCTCACACTAACTTCTTCAGCCTTTGCATACCTCTTGATGACATCAATAACTTCTGGATTTAAAACGCCTTCCTTGTTAGACTCCTTACAGAGACAATACAGAGCCCCAAGTGCAAAATTCATCTGACACCAATACAGTAAACTGAGAGAAATTTTATTTACTCTGCAATTAAACTTTGGTACTTACGGCCGCGCATCCAAGGCATTGACACGTTAAAAAAGCATACGCATATCAATGTTTTCCATGTTTAGTTGAAACTAAAATAGGTCCTACGTATTTGCACGGCATGCAAAATGGTTGCCC
Organism: Prosopis cineraria; assembly: GCF_029017545.1. Taxonomy (NCBI): domain Eukaryota; kingdom Viridiplantae; phylum Streptophyta; class Magnoliopsida; order Fabales; family Fabaceae; genus Prosopis; species Prosopis cineraria. The sequence goes on along the minus strand of NW_026555339.1, from coordinate 3,985,820 downwards.
ATATTGATATTGATCATTGACAGCCTGGGTTCTGATATGAAGTAGCAAAAATCCATTGTCCTCATATTATACTACTTCCACGTGAGCCAAAAAAAATGTCCAAAAGAAATCCAAGAATCTGAATAGCCATAGGTTACCATCCGGTCTGGCTCTACAAAATCAGCAGGTTGAATTTCAAAGGCAAATATATTCGTCACCAAAAAAAGGCGAATACATTACAACTCATTGAAGTGAAACAACCTCGATAGTAAGATCTCATCCTTATAGTGTTCCTAGCAGGGCTTGATAGACATTGAATGATAAGAGGGATACCACCGGACTGATTACAATTGCTGCATTGGCTGGATGTGAAAGGAATTGCCACTGATTTTTGTCAATATGATCAATAAAGCAGAGATGCATATATATCATCACCAAGGGAGAAACTTCTGGACTTGCCAGCACAAGAATTGCAGATCCCTCCAACACCAAATTCCACAAGCCTCTCATTGGATTCTGTCATGCAATCCAAGAAAAGTTCTAAAACACTGAGCTGTTCATAAATCACATAAATAGTGGTTTGCAAAGCTGATAACTGTATACCAGGAATTTTAGCTCATCTTATGGTCATTTTCCATAGAAAAATTGAAAATTCCAACCTGACACAAGAAGTGATAGTTATAAGGATCACAGGCAAAGTTTGCCAAGTTTGCCACAACTGTCTCTCTTGTTTCTGCAGATACAAGAAAAATTGGCGACTTAGGAGTTTGTACTTCAACCAGGAAGAATAAAATGGACAAACGTAATACTTTTCCATCCAGAATACAGAGGAAGAGAGTTTCTTCCTCTAGTAACTCAGAAGTGGCTTTAAAAAACAATTTTAGGATTGAATAATTTAATATTGCCTACTTAATTGGTTCGTTAGTGGCCTAACCTAAGATAGCATATAAACAAGGACCACGCCCATTAGATAGCAAAAAGTGATTTCACACTGGATTATAGCCCCAGCACAGGAAGCAATACTACCATCAACTTTTCATGAACAGACGGCATGATACTTAGTCAGTGCATTGCAAATGGCAAAACCGCAAAATGCATCTAGTGAGCAGCACATGACTTGTATTGGAACTTAGCAGTTAGCACTGATTAATAACACGAGGTTTCAGACATCAAGTTTAGACAAGAGACTGTCAATTGATAGTATAAACTTGCCTTGACTTGATTTCCTTTTTATTTGTGTAAAACAGAGTCAGCTGACTCTTGAACTACCAAAAAAAAAAAAAACAGAGAAAGAAACAGAATTGTATTTTCTAGTTTCATGTAGGCAGTGCTGGAAACTCAAACGATATCCTCTGGGGAGCCAAAAAATGGTCTCAATTTTAAAAAATGCAAAAAAAAAAAAAAAGAACTAAAATTTACAGAAAACGAAAAAGGCAAAAATGAAAAAAAAAAAAGGTATCGTTATCATCTGTGTTCTGAAACCGTATAGCCAACTTCTGGAAGAAAGTTTACGCATCTAAAGTTCCCAAATGATGTTAATGCAACAAACGTGGTTGAATTTTTTTTCATCTATATAGGAAACAGAGGTAACGATTGATACGTGAATATCATGTGCAATATTATGGAGCATTCACTACAAATGAACACTATATAATCAGAAGGAAAAAGAAAAAAACCAGAGACCTGAAGGTATTGCAATCTTGCAGTTCCATGTTTTCCTTTTCGCTCTTCCTGCCTTTGGTCACTGGTGAACACGTGTACCAAACCTGAACTATCAAAGCAATGCCGACCAAATGTTACAGGGAAAATCATTCCTTCATGATATACTCAATTGGTTTGGACGGAGAGAAAAGTGGAAGAAAATAGTGAGGAAAGAGAACTAAAAGCAGAAGTTTTCAAAAATAGTGAATTCTTTAGGAGTTTTTTCTCCTAGTTTAAATGGTGCGGAAGGAAATAGAGTGGAAAAAATGGAGAGGTTCTTCTCCCGGCAATTACTATGTTTAGGGCTTTAGGCTGATCCATATTTGGGTTATGGTCCATTGGTGAGTCAAGTTGGACCCGTTTAGTCGTTCGCTAGTTCATCGGGCTGATCTATATTTAGGTTGGGTCCAAGGGATGATCGCGTTGGCCCAAATACTTTAATTTTTATATTCCTTCCATCTCAATTTTATAAAATACTTTTGAAGATATTCAACATCCTAAAATATAAAATTTTTTAATAAAAATAAAATTTTTTTAATTATATTTTTTAATATTCCTCTCTTCTTAATTTTTTTTAATATTTTTTTAAAAATAAAATATTAAATGATAGACATTTTTAAAAGTTTATAATTTTATTTAAAAAAATTAAATTATAAAGTTTATTTAATAAAATTTTATTGATATGCATAATTTCATTTAAAAGCATCTTAAAAATTAGGACAGAGAGTATATATAATGCACAAGATTTTGTAGACAGAAAATGTAAAATAAGTAAATTTTAGGTATCCTTTTTCTGTTGCATTTATAAGATGCTTCTGCAATAATTTTAATTTTTTTGTCATCAATACTAGAAACCGGAGTTTTACTCAATTAACACTTTCAGACAGGTAACAAGAATCTTAACATATATCAATATTAAAAATAATATTGAGAAAAATAACTTCAGTACTCCAGAAACATTGGGGAATTATTACTGTCCGGCTCTTTCATTAATTCTTAGTGATACAACTTCAGTTCAAAATGAGTCAGCCGCTAACGGCTAAGGCTGTCCCTCGTAATATCTGGATGCAACATAAATTCCCCAACGAACCTCCTTGTCATTTTTTTTCTTGGTTCACAGAAGATAACCGGCAAATTTAAATGTTCAGATGGACAAGAGTCATTCTTTTATTATATTCCTATCAAACTTGTAGCAACACACAAAAATACCATATACCGTCCAACAAATTTAAATGTTCAGATGGACAAGAGTCATTCTTTTATTATTCTCCTGTCAAACTTGCAGCAACACACAAAAATAGCATATACCGTCTAACAAATTTAAATGTTCACATGGACAAGAGTCATTCTTTTATTATTTTCCTATCAAACTTGTAGCAGCACACAAAAATAGCATATACCGTCTAACATTGTAAGTAATCAGATACACCTCAATACAAGCAAACATAAAGTTAATACATCCTCACGGCCAACTGCCTTTTTTTCAAAAATTTATTTTCCTAACAAACTTGTAGCAATACACAAAGTGAAATAGCATACACGGTCAAGATTGCATATAGTGGGATACACCTTGATGCGAGCAGCTTGCTCAAAGATCCTCAGGGCCATTGATTTCCTGCAAATAGAAATTCAAACATCATGCCTGGTCCGAATGATAACCTTGTGGTTAAAAGAAAGGACATATATTCAGTTAAAAACCTTGTCTGCTAGTACAGCTCCGTCCGGTATTTCCAGCTTTACTCCAGGTTTTGCAATGACGCTCACTTTACCCTGTGAAGCAGCACCGTAAAGACAAATGTCAGGCAGCAAACTCAGAAGTAAAAACGAAACCCAGTTAAAGTAAGAAATCTTACATGTGAAGATGTAAGATTTTTTTTACAATATTCCAACAATGAGATCACATTATAATTTGAGATTTTCGACAACATCTGAAACAATCCTGGGATCATAAAGAACCCAACGCAACTTTGATTGTAATATTTATGGATGTACTTAAGTAATGAAGTTTCTTGTTTTCGTTGCTCAAATAATTAGAATACAAATTTGAACGTGGGAACTATGACAGCTATCATGCATCATAAATTCATAATGGATGGTATGGTAAGCATATCTCTCATACCCAAAATGCAACCGAAATCATATCAAAGGCTGAGACTTAATTTAGGCACATTTCCATCGCTGACAGTCTAGTTTTGAAATTATTATCAAATTTAGAATTTTATATTAAGCATGAAAGAAAATCTTCAAGAACAAAAAAAAGGTCGACATAAAGGGATCATATTGAATACCTTGAGGGTAACACCTGCTCCAAACCATACATCGCCTGCCACTTTGAGACTGTCAAGATTAACAATGCTAGGGATTGACTTGAACCGACTCAAGAAGTTGCTAACCTGTCAAGGAAACTGGGAAATCAATATCCATGTAACCAACAAAGACAAATAACAAGTGATACAAATCTTCACCTTCTTAAATTCTGGCCCCAATTCAATAGAAGGGTTTGCAGGATTCACCCTAGCCTTGTTCTGAATGACAAAGCCATCTTCCAAGGTGTAAAGATCTGACTGTAACACAGGACAACCACTTACTTTAGACAAAAGCCTCAAATCAGTCTACGGTTCCCATATCTAGTATCAGAATTCATAAGAGTTTATCACCTGGACAAGAAGCAAATCTGAAGTTGCCTTCACTGGAAGGAATCGAGATCGAGGCACATTTATTCCAATAGCCCTGTCAAAGAACTGATAAAAAAGGCATGGAAATATGAGCACTAGAAATGTCTCAGCACTATTTGTTTTACAGCAAGGTAGCAATATGAATTACCCTTATTGCTGCACCAGCTGCAGTTTCCAACTGAAGAACTTTTACTCCATCAACTTCCTAAAGCCCAAATAACTTTGTCAGCAATTTTGAGCCTGAATGTTGTGTCCAGCACCAACGATTATCCAAAATAGGTAACCCCCTCCCCCAACCCCCCAAAGGGTTAAAAACCAATGAGCAAATTAAGCCTAAGCTATTTCTTGCAAAAGATCAATTTTCACCTTAGGATTGGGAATAATTTCCATCTCAAGAGCATCAGCTTCAACAAGCCTCTTAATTGCTTTTAAGTTCACCCACCTGCAGATCACACACTTTGTAAGTGCCTCATGGGAGTATTAACACTACAAAAGCTAGAGCAACAACAGCTAGAAGCCTAGAAATTAGGATAACTTACAAGTTATTTGTGTTAAAAATTTTAAACTTCTCTATTGACTTGAATTCATTGACCTGCACAAGCAGACAGCATTACGGTTAATATTCTTCATCATGCTTGCCAGCTATTGACAATCATGCTCCGCCTACTGAAAAGGACAAGAGAAACTTGCTTGATGATTCTCTTTTATAACAGAATTTAACTGAGAGATGAGAGCTTTCCATTCAAATATATACCTGCTATAAAGCAAGCCATTAAAGTTTATAATAAATTTCACTTAAAGGTTATTGATTGCACCACATAATATAATTATTTAAAATCAAGCATGTCAATGGCATCTTAGTCAACAGATTAGTGCGAAAAAGGTAGCAGGTTTACCATGGTCTATAATCTTCATAGCTTTATTGTTTAACCAAATACTAAATAATTTTACAATTTCCCACACTAGCATGAGGGGGAGGGGGACAGCGGGGATAAATGATATCTTTAGAAATATAAGACAGGCCATGAGCCTATCAGTGGAGAGATAGGGCACCCACTATGGTTTCAGTACCAGGAGCACTAATCATATGGAGGTTTGATCCACTACTTCTCCTCAATTAGTTCTATGGACTTCATTGTATTACCAAAAAAGAAGAAAAGACACGGGCTTAGTAGCTTACATGCTCATTTGGAACTTGTGCTATTTCCAGGAGCTGCATCACATAATGAAAGATATAATGTCATTGGAAGCTGATGTATGGGATTTTAATCAATCTCATTTTTTGTATATTTTCTTTCAAGTGACAGAAACCCAAAAAATAGGGGGCAGGATATGCGTCAGATTGTGGGTGGATAATAAACCCATGGAATTTTGGGGAAAGTTTGCAAATTGCAGTACTCAGTGCTCAGAGTTATTCAAGCAAATCTAGGTCGGGAAGAAATGAACTAGTGACAGACACATGCCTGAACCCTTCCTTCATAAGAGATCAAAGTGCCACCCTTCACATCGGCCAATGTTTTCGGAGTAACCTGAATAACATAAAATTATGTAAAAATGACGCCTAGTCTGTGATGAAAAGCTGTTTGTTCACATTAACAATCTCCCTTTACCTCCATACAGTATTCATTCTTGTTCTGAATCAAATGATTTAAGATTTCTGCATGAACTAGTTAAGGATACTGATCACGATAAAAAAACTGTTCATGGGTAATTGATAAGAAATATGTCAAAAAATAAAGACTTGAGTAAGGATACTCAAGTCAACTATGGCACCCAAGTTATCAGAATTGGCAACGAACACATACTCCTTACCCTGTAAAATAACAAAGAAAACACACAACATACAGGGTAAGATCATGACAATGATTACTAATGAAAAGTCCAGGACAGATCAATTGATTTCTGGTGTCAACCTGTGATATAAGAGCATCAAGTTTGCCACTGTTTGATAGTGATGGGAAGACATCCCCATGGCCAGGAGGGTACCTATGAATGAATGGTTTATTTATCAGTCAAACTTGGAAGTCTATTAACATAGACATGCTCAAGCTCTTAATCTTTGAATGGGATGACTAATAAACAAATATAATGTTTACTAGCTCGCTCAAGTACCACATCTAAATGACTAAACATAATACAAACAAGTCTGAATTTTATTTTGATTGACATATCTAGCGATTTAAACTAAATTTCAAACTGGTAAAAGAAAATGGTATTTACTTATTCATTATGCAGCAGGCATAAGAGCAGTATCACTTGGAATTAAGCCACATTGGAAAATCCAAACCAAAGTCTAAATCAATATCATTAAAAAGGATGACAATGAGAAATAGATAGCTTAGGTGTGCAAATTTTACATCACAGCGTGAATTACATTATATAATGACAATTGATCCATATCGAGCATTTTGACAAATGTTTTGAATTTGAGAATAGTATCTAATTGAGATCCTAACTTTGGTCTAACAATAAAAATCCTGCATCAATCTTGTTGCTCTCTTCATCAAATTAATTCCTATGGTTATTGTAAATAACCAAAAAGGGAGCCACATACGAAACACTTCAAACATTCATGAAGATAATATAACTAAGCATACATGTGATAACCTCATTTTCTAGGGAAGAATATGGATGAAAATGTTTTGACATTAAGCAAACACAATTCTTAGATCCAACAATGGGACAAGTGGTTAGACAAGATATATCAACAGAATCACCATTCACCACTAAAAGAAATGTGCACAACCATAATGACTTGATGATGCACAATTTCCTAGACTCTAAACAATGTAGGGAGCTTTACATAAGATAAATCCTGCTTACTTGCATTCTTTCACATAGTGTGTTAGGACAGAACGAGATGAAGAGAGAAGAAGAGAGATAGGTAGACGAGAAGGAGAGAACAGAGAGAGCAGAGGGAAGTTTGGATGAGACATTCTCAATAGTGCGTTTTATTAAAGTGAGTTCAACTACTACACTTTGTATCTAGACTTGGGTATTTATAAGGATGGACTATTAGACTAAATAATAGTAACAGTACCAACCCAAAGAAATAACATTTATACCCCCGCCCCAACTAATTCCTATAGCTCCTAATATTTTCATATCAATACTCCCCTCCCCAACATCCTTGCCCTTAAGGATCAAAAAGAGGAAAATCTGGAAACTGTTTTTGAAATTTGAACTGAGACAGCCATGTAGCTTCCTCATCTGGCAAGCCTTTTCACTGAACTAATACTTTAGTAATAATCCTTCCTTTCTTCCTTCCCACTCGTTTGTTCAATATTTTCTCAGGAAGTAACATTTATGGGATTTCTGGCCATTCATCAGGCGGATGTCTCTGCTTCACTGATGGGTTAGGGTATAACTTGAGCAAGAAACATGAAACATGGAATGAATTCTAGAACTAGGAGGTAATTCCAGTCTGTAAGCAACCTTCCCAATCCTCTTGAGCACTTTATAAGGCCCAAAGTACCTTGGTGCTAGCTTTTGAGTGCTTCTAGACATAATAGAGATTTGTCTATAAGGTTGTAATTTCAAAAACATCCATTGACCTTCTTCAAACTCTTGATCAGATCTTTTCAAATCAGCCCTTTGCCTCATTAAATTCACTGCCCTATGCAAATGATGCCTTAACACTCCAATCATGCGTTCCCTTGCCTCAAAACTCCTGTCCACAGCTTCAACAATTGCTAATCTAGGCAAATAAGGAACATATAGAGGAGGTTTCTGCCCATAAAGTAATTCATAGGGAGTAGCCTTGATGGAAGTATGAAAACTAGTATTATACCACCATTCAGCAAGTGGTAACCATTTACTCCATTCTTTAGGATTCTCCCAACACATACAACGTAGATAAGTTTCCAAACATCAATTGAGCACCTCGGATTGACCAGCAGTTTGAGGATAGTAGGAAGAAGTAAGCTTTTGCTCCACTCCAATCACCTTGAGGAACTCCTTCCAAAAATTACTAATAAACACTGGATCCCTATCACTTATCACTTCAACCGCGGCTCCATGCAATCTATATATATTATCCAAGAATGCTTGAGCTAACGTAAAAGCTGAAGATGGGTGAGATAAGGCCATAAAATGGGCAAACTTGCTCATTCTATCCACTACAACCCAAATGACTTCTTTCCCACCTGATTTAGAGAGCCCTTCGATAAAATCCATAGTAACACTCTCCCATACCTTACTCGGAATTGATAGTGGCTGTAACAACCCCGGACTTGCCACTGTCTCATACTTACAGAGGGCACAAGTGTCACAATTTTTGATAAAATCTTGCACATCTCGTAGCATTTTCTTCCACCAAAATAACCCTTTGATTTTCTGATGTGGCTTGTATTCCAGAATGTCCCCCTTAAGCACTGGCGTGTAACCATTCTAGAATAAATTGCCTCAAAGCTGGACTTTCCCCTACCACCAGCTTCCCATTTCTTCTAAGGAATTTGCCATCCCAAGAATAGGCCTTAATACTGCCATTTTGTCTTTGTAACTCAGAAATAAGGCCCTTGAGATCTGGATCCAACTCCCAACTCTCCTCAAGCTTGTGTAATAATTCTGGAGATGATGTATCTAAAGTCATCTAAAGTCACTAAGGTTGTGAGAGTCGAGAAAGAGCACCTGCAGTTGTGTTATCATTCCCTTTTTTATAATGAATTTCATAGTCATACCCCATTAACTTTGTAACCCAATACATTTGAAAAGGGGTCTTCAACTTCTATCCCAACAAAAATCGAAGGCTTTGCTGATCTGTTTTGATAATAAACCTCCTTTTTTCAAGGTATTGATGCCAATGCTCAACAGTTAGGACAACTGCCAATAATTCCTTCTCATAAACTGCAAGTTAGAGCTGTTTGGGACCCAAAGCCTTGCTGAAAAATGCAATGGGTTGATTTCCTTAGAGCAAGACGGCCCCAATTCCCTTTCCACAAGCATCCATTTCCACTACAAACTCTTTATTGAAATCTGGGAGAGATAAAACAGTTGCTGAAACAAGTATTTATTTTATCTTCTTGAATGTGACAGCAGCTTCTTCATGCCACTAGAATGCATTTTTCTTTAAAAGGTCCGTTAAGGGTTTGATTATTTGTCCATACCCTTTTATAAACCTTCTATAGTACTTGGCAAGCCCTAAAAAGGACCTCAATGGTTTAATAGTAGTTGGTGTAGGCCAATCTACCATTGCTTGAATTTTCTGAGGTTGGCCGTGCTGTTTAAGTTGTGTTTTGGCGAGACCCATCACGTGAGAAGCTCTGTTTTGGTGCTGCTCAGGCATTCGCAGAATGCAAAAAGGCTGTAGATGTCATAATGTTGCTCTGCAATGCGTAGGATAACTTTCTTGAGCATGCGGCTACTTCTAGTGATCTCTGAAGGTGTATTTCTTGAAGTCAGGCCAGACTTCTTGTATCGTGAACAGTTGTGGGCTTAAGTAATCTCACTGGCCCAACATATTCTTCTTGTAAACCCTCTAAATAGGTCTACACCAGATACTCCTCAGTTAGGTCCAGCTTACATACAATTTCATCAAAAGAGTCATTGTAATCTCCTAAGCTCCCTGTCTGTCGCAGCCACATCAGTTTCGCCATGTGTGCTTCATAAGTGGGTCCAAATCAGTTCTTTATGGCTTCCAAGTATTCTTCCCATCCAGTCGCACATCTCCTTCTGGTGCACATGAAGCTTTGATGCCATTGAAAGGCCTTCTCATCAAGATGGATACTACCATCATTGCTTTCCACGCGTCTGGGGTGTTATCCAGCTGGAAGTACTGGTCGCACTTCATGAGCCATCCAAGAACATCTCCTCTCTGGAATCTTGGAAACTCCATCTTGGTAAATCAGGTAGGAGGTTGGTATTCTCGTTCTTGTCTTGGTCGCCAGCGTCCTTCTCCAATTCTTCACTGGTGTCCTTCTGCCTCATTGGAGTCTGTCTCGTGATGAATTCGAGACTCTTCCACAGTGCAGACAAGTTCTGCGATCTGGGTAGTGAGCCCTTCAATCTGATTTTCAACCATCGTGAGTCTTGCATCTGTTTCTTCAACCATTCTTGTTTGCAGACAAGTGACGGGCATACGAGGGAGGAAGGACAGGCTCTGATACCACTGTTAGGATAGAAAGAGATGAAGAGAGAAGAATAGAGATAGGTAGACGAGAAGGAGAGAACAGAGAGAGAGCAGACGGAAGTTTAGATGAGACGTTCTGAATAGTGCATTTTATTAAAGTGAGTTCAACTACTACACTGTGTATCTAGACTTGGGTATTTATAGGGATGGACTATTAGACTAAATAATAGTAACAATACCGACCTAAAGAAATAACATTTATACCCCTACCCCAACTAATTCCTATAGCTCCTAATATTTTCATATCATAGTGCTTTAGACTTAAATTATCAATTGAGGCTAAGCCTAATATTTTCATATCATAGTGCTTTAGACTTAAATTATCAATTGAGGCTAACTCAACTAAGATATACTACTAGCAAAACAAATTAAAGCAATGCCATAATATAAATGAGAAAAAATGCACAAATGAGGTCATACCACCCATCTCTGCCTGTATGCCCTTTGGATGGCAATGGCAAGAAGTCATCAATGACCAATCGAGGATATTGGCTCTGCAAAAAAATTTGAGGAATAAAAAAATAAAACCCACACAAGAAATTAAAGCTAAGTCCAGAGAATACAGAAAATATTAGAGCAAAATGTCAGAGATTGCCATAACAAACCTGGTTGAAAGTATGGATTTCAATGTTTGAGTTTTTATATTTTTCAACAACCTACAGATAGAAAAATGGGTCAGCTTACATAATTCTGCATAAAGTTCAACCAGCAAAGAGGATTAAAGGTGAGCACCAAGCACCTTAAGAGTGTCATCATGAGTATTGAATGAGTTCATCAGAAGCAGAGGAACGTTGCTTCCATACTTGTCATTAAGGTTCTAAAATGATAGGAGTTATCAGAAGAAAGGACGCGTGGTGAGGAAAACAAGGAAACAAAAAATTTCTTGCAAGGACCGGAAAATAACCTCAATTTGGATGACAATCAAATCAAGAAATGTCAACCCATCACGAACTTCAATGACAGATCTGCAATTATGCAGGCCATCATAAATGCTGACATCGGGAAAAAATAACAACCAAACTAATTTACATTGCAAATTTGCAAGAAATTTCCTCTCTAAATTCAAGCCATGAGACTAAGACTATACGTACATTTCTATCGTTTCTATAGCATTATGCGGACAAAAATTTACAATGAACTCTTAAGTAAATGGAGGAGTGCCGTTTCGCTAAAATAAAATGCCACGCACACTCTATTCATTGCTATATCTATAAAGTTGATGTATCAAGGACATGATTAAAAAGCATAGCATTATTGCCAAATGTTATTTCTTTTTTAATAGATTTGTCACACATCGCACAATTCTACACAAAAAATTCGGTATCAGCGTAATGCGAGAGAAAGATTATTAATCACACAGCTAATCTTTATCTTGACTGAAGCTTCAGGCCGTCCAAACTATACATAAAGGGAAAAAAAGGGGGGGGAGGGATATATATATATATATTATTCAAACTATGCTTACTTTGGACCAGTACAGCCCATAGTTGTACCCAAGCCTCCATTAAGCTTCAGCACCACAAGCTTGTCCAAGAGATTCTTAATCTCAGAAGGACCTGCAGCGATTTTGATTTCTATAAATGATAATACTAATTTAAGATGTACCAAATTGACAACAGCAAACAGAGCAAGATGGTTACCATCAGGAGCCGGTGCCAAACTCTCGTAAGGTACCACTACTTCATCAGTCGGCGTCTGGATCTTACTCCATTCAACATGTTGCGCTTCGCCACTTTAGTGCATTAGAAAAGGTTGGAGGGAAAAAAGAGCATGATCAGCTAAATTTATGGATCACAATATCCTCGCTCGGTGGTAGAGCAGAAACACGTAGAGATGACAAACTGCAAGCACACATGCTCAGCTTCCTAACAAAAGATTCACCTGAGATAGCGAGCCACGAGGTTGATGAATCCACTTTTCTCATTCTCACTGCAACGGACGTCAAGATTCAACAATAGATATAAAGAAAATCAGTTTGCTTTGCGATCCGAGATCGAAGCTCTAGACGCGTGATTTTCCGACAAGGAAAACAATCCGAACAACAAAAACAAGAAATGATCGAAGAGACGTCCTAAAATAAGAAGAAGAACGAAACAATAAAAGTCAAGAAACGTGAGACCTGATTTGACTCAATCCAGCAACAGCTGACTTGAGGTTGGAGAGCTTGTCAGTATCGGCGGGGTAGAGAGTGGCGGTGGCCATTGCTGTAGAAGATTCGGCAGAAAAAGATGCGAGGCTACGTGTGGAGATGAGAGAGCAAGGATAGCGAGTGTTCGAAGGAAGGATATAGAAGAGAATGAGAATAGCGTGGTGGTGCCCTCGGATATCGACAACAAAACAAGGCGTTTGGCAGATTTTGATTTCTCTTTTCTCTTTTTTTGGTAGGAATTTCTCGTATTGATTGACGCTGTTGATTGGAAAATGCATCCGAATATAATGTTCTAAAATAGCGGCGCCTGTTTCACGCCAATGTAAGAACGAACAATTTGGGTGCCCAGCCCATTGGTTTTGACCTTGGTCCTCTGTTTGGGCTCAATCTTTTTTACTTTGGGCTTGATTTTGAGCCCTCGTTCTTCGTGCTATCGTTTCTCATTTCTCAACATTTTAATTCCAATATAAATAAATATTTATTCAATATTGAATAAAAAGTTCCTTGCATATATGTGTGCGTATATAGGGGAAGTAATTCCTATATTTTCACCAATTTTATTCATTTTTTTGTCTCTCTTTCACTCAGTTTAATATTGGTGATAGTTGACAAAAAAATTTAAAATTAGTGCATATTTCTTTATCATAAATATCAATCATGAACCTTTTGGGGAATTTTAGTTAATAGTTTTAGTAATTAGTCGTGTTTTGTTTGCTTATCTGTTTATAAATATAGAATAATATATTATCAAGGAAAAAAATTTCATGAACCTAGTAAATCACATCATCCATACTTTGTCTAATAAAAAATTATTATATTAAATAGTTATAAATACAAATTGATTTTGGTATTGATGGTGATAAAAAGAAGAAAAATTAAAGAGACACTCCATTTAAAAAATAAATTTATTAAAAATGATGATATATAAAATTTTATTTAATTGTAATGATGTAATATGACATATTTCATCGAACCAATACAAGAACTTTTGCATTAGCTAACATCCTTATGAGAGCTAGATTCATAAATTACGAATATATTGCTACAAAAATCACCACGCAGAAAACATTTTCTCACGCGTCGCATAGAACTTTAGCATGATGAATTACAATGTTCATGATTTTTAAACAATGATTTATGCCTCTATCACGACACGTCACATTAATTGATAATTAGGGACAATGGGATCGTGAAATTATAAGAAAGAAATCAGTGTCGAGTCACGGGATTAAAATAGCTGACAGGATTATGTGACGACGGAGGCATGAAGCATCAAACCGGGGACCATAGCGGTTGGGCCAAGAACATCAATTTTATCAAAAAGCAAAGGGTTATCCAAGGGGCCAGCCGGCTTCGACTTTACTCCATGGATTCGCGTCGAGGTCGCTGTGTAGTCCGAAACTTCAGACGTTTGGAAGGATACAAAATAATAGATAAATAGGAGTTGGATGGAAAATGAATATCTCAGCAAGTGGGGGGGCCCTTTTGGATTTTGGGAAATTTAGGCGATGCTGGTACTAGGAATGTGCAAGGGAATTCTGATTGGTTAATTATATGTTTCTTCTCCTAGTACACTGCCATTGTCGTCCATTTAGATTTTGCTGTTTAACCAAACTTTTTCGCCCCTAGGTGCTTTTGCTTTTGCTCTTGCTCGTTTGATCATGTATGGCTGCCTCCAATTTTAATAATCACAATTATTTGCTGAGGCAGTTTCAAACTAGAGCGCGCGTGGTTTTATGCTGAAAGTTACTAAAAATAATCATAATTGTTTGCTCGTTTTAGTGGTTTTCAACCGAATGTATTCTTCTTTTATTTGGTGAAACCGAAAATGTCCCTTTGCTCCCTTTCGCTTGTCATTTATGTAATAAATACTACCTTCAATCTTGAATACAAGTTAATTAAGAAAATTAATTAAAATAAGTTTTTTATTGTTCTACATTTTTTTTTCAGATTTTTCATTCATAATCAATGTTTCTCGTTTGTTAAATTCCAAAATAATTACTTATTGATGAGTAGTATTTGTGCCAAAAAAAAAACATTCAGTGCCTTCTGTTTTTAACTGTAAGCTAAGTATAGAAGTGACTTATATTTTAGACCTGTAATTTTCAATAAAATGATTATATTTGGGATAAGAGATGATATCAGTTAAGACCTTTTTTTGATTTAACGAGTTTTGATTATGCAGGTTAAAGGCCAATTTGAAATATGTCATCACAATAATTGTATTTTTTAAATTGCATTTAAATAAATTTTAAACTGATTGTATCTTGAAAATGAGGAAGTCGTGAATATAAAGTTTATAATAAAACTCCATTTATATTGTTTTTCAAACACACACGCGTCTACTTCCAACAAATTAACAGCTATAGCTACTAAGGCAAGCACAATAAAGAATTATAGTGCCATCGCCATCCAGATTCATGCCTGCAAACTAGTTATTGCCGGTTGCTATTGTGATATAGCATTTCACGGTCACATGGGAGTGCATGCTAAAAGTAACTCATCAATGATAGACTCGCTAATAACATGTTGGGATAGCAGCGTTATCCACGTTTAATGTTTGGCTGCCTTTTAAATAAGATTGCTTTCGCTCAAAAGATTCTTATATATAAATCACTTTTAATTTACTTGTTAAAATTTAAAGTTGAGAAATGAGTGGGCTTTACTCGTATGGATTTAGTCCTTATGAGATCAAGCCCATAAGTTTAATTTTTTTTTTTGAATTTGATCAATTTTTTTAAACTTAATTCTCATTGAATTAGTAGTGAGCCATGCCCATAAACTCTTTTCTTAAAAAAATTAACATTATAACATTGCAAGTTAATTAAAATCTTCTAAAAATTAAAATAAACAGAACACATCTAAATCCTCAATTATAACACAATCATAAGTCAAGCTTTTCCATATTAATCACTGCATATAAATGTATAGATTGGATATGGACAGGACGAGAGAAGAGAACTAATTTCAAATTATAAAGATGGTTTATATATAAAAAATAACAAATCAAATAACCAATCTCATATTTGTTTCACACTATCACCAAATATTTTAAATAAAAAGATTCACCAAATAAATCAAACAAAAGAGAGATGGGGTTCATGGCTTTTAATTCATAAACAAACTTGGAAAATGAATTACAAATCATTCATGTTTTCTCATTTCTAAATTTTTTATGAATTCTTTTAAGAAAAATTAATGAGAGCTTGGAGGGATGCCCAAATCCAAGCTTATTTTTACATGGCCTAATAAAGCTAAAAGTTAAAAACTTAATTATACTTGAAATCTTTAATTTTTAAGCTTGAATTTATATTAAAATGAACTTAAATAAGTAGCTCATCAAGTTCAGTTCTATCAAAAATCAAAATAAGCTAGTTAAAATAATAAAAGTGTCTTAAATTTTCATCAATTTTCAATCTCACACCTAACAAATGTTATCTTTAAATACTTTTTTATATTATACTAAAATATGGCTAGGATCAATGGCAGAGTCACATTGGCTTGAGGAGGTGGAAATGCACCCTCTCACTCTGGAGAAAATTATAAGGCATATAAAATTTACAACTTTGCACCCCCTATTCTTAATACTTTGCACCATATGAATTAAATAAAAAATATTTAGGCTCAAAAATTTAGTACATATATAATATTTTAATGATTTAGATAATATATGAAGAGCATATTTGCAATAAAAGACCATATCAATCTGTTCAATATAATTTTTTTAAAATGAAAGATGATAATAAAACTATTTATGTTATTATAATTTTAGTTATAACATAATTATTATTATTTTAAAAAAATATTAATTTTTATTAAATTATTTTACATCCTCTAACTCGAGGTTCTAGCTCTTCCACTGGCTCAGGACGTTTACAGAATAACTCCTTGAGTGCTGCATCAAAAGATCAGAAATGATTCATATTAATAAGTACAATGATTGTGATTTGTTTCTAAAAGGTGCTCATTAATGTATGGGATTGAGGCGAATAATTTGTAATCCCCAAATATTATTTTAATTATAAATTTTTAAATCCTGAACCTAGGCTTAGTTACAACTAATAAGTAGAGTCGTCAATTAAGGTCGAACTTGTAGGGGGCCGGTCCTTTTAAGCCCAAAAAAATTAAGGACCGAGCCGCTACTTTGATATTAAAAAAGGTAAATCGAGCTTAAAATGGCTGGCCCTTTTAAGCCCGAAAATAAAAAGGCCGACCCTTTTAAGTCCTAATTTTTTTTCAAAAAAAAAAACATAAAAAACAAAAAGAAGACACCATATCACTCAAGCTCAGCAGTAGCACTCACTCTCTAGTTCAAATAATAGACACGTACATTATTATTTACTTACTTTAAATATTTTTACATTCTTTAAATACCTTAAAATTATGATTTTGATTTGTTATTTATTGCAAATAATGAGAATGAAGAAGAAAAATATGAAAAGCTTAACATATTTTACATTGATGAGGATCCATAAGGAGAAGGATCAAATCATATTGATGTTGATAATGATAAAAATCATCAAAATTTAGTTGATGATGCTACCAATATGTAATTGATGTCAGAGTTGATTTTGGGATGTAATTTTTTTTAATTAGACTCAAAATTTTTGTTGTGTGAATTGATTTTATTTTATTTTTCTAGACTTAATGTGATGTATAATATATTTGTTGGGATTTTAAATATTTTTTATTTTTAAATTAAAAAATAAAAAATAATTAGGGTTGAGGCTTTGAGGGCCGGCCCTTCAGCCCTAAGGGCCAGGGTCGGGCTGCTAAAACTATAGCCCTAAAGTATAATTAGACTTAAAAGGGTCAGCCCATTTAGGCCCTGGCCCTTGAAAGGCCGGCCCTTTAGGGCCGAGTTGACCCTAATTGATATCTCTACTAATAAGTTATCTGTTGCTTATATTTATGACCAATTATGTGATTAATGTTTAGAAAAATATAACTTTTGATTCCATTACTTTTAGAATGTTTTGATATTAATTGCTATACTTTTATTTTATTGTTTCTAGTCTTGTAAGTTTCACTTGTCTATAATGTCAATTTTTATATTTTTTAAATATGATCACGAGGACTTAACAGTAATTAACAAGTGTATGAATTGTGGCACTTGTTGTAGTTGCTAATTAAAATTATGATGAATTGTATAAAAAAAGGGTGGACAAAAAAAAAAAAGCAATACAACAAATCAAAATCCTTGAATGTGAAGTGGATGAAACTTTAGAAGGAGGAGAATATACAAATAGGACAACCAAACAAAAAACTTAATATTTATTTTGCTTGCATAATTTATATATAAATCAACTCGCTAACAAATTAAATAGATAAGTGAAAATATACAATTCATCACAATTTTATCAGCTTGCTACCAGAATTAAATAGATTTATATATAAATCAATAGATTTAAATCCATAAGCAATGATAAGGACTAATGTTTTAGATACATGAAACTTTAGGGACTTGAAGTAATAAAATAAAAGTAAAAGAACTAAAACCAAAACATTTTAAAATTATAGAAATAAATAATTATATTTTTTTTCTTAAAATATCCGGCTTAAAATGTCAAACCTAGATCGCACGGGTACACTTGTGGCATCATGTAAACTATCTCCAATCCAATTAATAAATTGAGGACAGGGAGGTAATGGTTGAGTTTGGGGAATGCATTATTTGCTGACAATGATAGACACCGAGGACATAAAGAGCAAACCTAATAATGTGGGTGAAGCATCATACGTTTTGCGAGTGGGAACAGGAATTTACTCAATGGATGATGAGGAATAGCGTTCAGGGGGAAAAAAACAGAATAAAATTGTCGCCCGCAAATCCTTTTGAAAGTAGCTCCTCATCTACACACGCATTAGTTCCGAATCATGGTACGATATCAATTCTAATTCTTTTGGTTTTTTTATTTTTCACGTTCATACAATATTCCCATTTCCATTTTCCAGTGTCAGCATTATAGGTGGTTTACTTATTCGGATCTGCCCAGATTCTTCGCCTTTAATTTGTCTGAATGCTCCACCAGAATGGATAATCTCAATCCGCCTCGTCTCTATTGTTGCCCTATTCCTTTCACTTCATTCTTAAGTATCATATCACATGCTTTATTAGATTCGCATCATCTCCTTTTACCTTTCCCCTTTTGTTTTCTCTTTCCTTCGCCTTCCATCAATTTTTTCTCAGTCCGACTCTCTGATTGTTTTTTTTTTAAATCAGGGAAATATATTTTTATTGAGTCACTGAAGGTAATGAGCAAACCTCTTACAATTAGATTACTATGTACATAAAAATTGGAGTTTGACCCTCCAATCAATTGTTCATGTGACAAAAGCTCTGCCAACTTTAATTGATGTCTTGCCAATTGTTTTGTGTTCAAATTTAACATATATTGTAAAAAAATCATTAAAATATTAAATCTGTAAAAAAATAATTTAACTTGAACCATGTAAAATTAAATAATATAGTGGAAGAGATTAGGTACTGATGTTTTATAATAATGCCACAACCTTTGCAATCACAACTATTAGTGGTCGTCAAAATAACATGGAAAAAAAAAATTGAGGACACTTTAAACTTTTTGATGATCACATAGCCCACAATCTAGTTACATGTTATGCATCATTTATGATTTCGTTTTTTTCAATCTTCACTCATATTACCAGGTATAAAGAATTTTGATGACAAAAATGTTAAAGGTATTAATACCCTATTATTATTATTTAACTTCATTGATTTCTGTTCTGATGGTTAATTTCATTATTTTTATATTTAATCTAATAAAAAAATTAATAGACCAGACTATTATAAGTAATAAATGGTAGGATTTATTCTTTGAATTATTTTCAATTCATAGGAGACATACTGATTTTTTAATACATTTAGTATGAAGTTGAAAGCTAATTTTATTATTCACATTCCACAGCTTATCAATATCCATGTTAAGTGGAATCCACCGAGAGGCGAAAAGAGTGGAATACCAAGGTTCGGTTTCGGTCTCCTCTAGTTTGGTCTTTATCCTATGAGCATATCACGAGGAAAGAGGAGGGGCGCAATCAACCAGAAATATCACAAACCCAATTTATGATGTGTGAGATGCGAGGTGACATGTCGACACTGAGAGGAAGCGAACAAATGAAATGAAAATACTCTAAAAGACATACTTGACATTGCTTAACTAGTTAATGTGAAAAAAAGTGGAGGCATGTAAAACTTATACTATCATCAACGCGGATTATCTAGATTAATTTTAAACGCTTCATATCATTAACGTCGACTCAACTTTTCTATTTTTGTTTGCATTTGGTTAAAAAAGAAAGTATTGAAATGGAAGTGAATATTAAATTAAAAATAAAAAATGAAAGGGATAGTGCGTATATTTATCTGTCCCGTGCAGTTAAAAAGATTAAAAAGTAGGCCTGATATGAAGTGGGAGAATATGTGAAATGTCCTCCCACCCATAATGTGATGGAACGTTGGGGTAGTGCTGGAAATTGAATGAAAACGTTCAGCTCTACTTCTTCAGCCGCACATTTTTCATTCTTGAACGCCACCTTCCACAATGTCAATTGACACCTGGCACTTCTTAAGAAAAAAGAGAAAAAAGAAAAAAAAGGTAAAGGATGTGGATAGGAAAATTTCGGGGGAATTTGGAATTAAATTTGAAATGAGGAAAAAACGAGTGGTGAGGAAGGATGACTATCCACTTGGTGTCTGCACACGTGGCGGGTTGCTACAAGTGAGGCGGCAAGTGGTGATGACGTAGGCGTATTATAGTGCACACCAGAAAGCTGTCCCCTTCTGCCACTGCCTCTCCATTCCTCTCTCGTCTATCCGTAACTGCTGGCCCCCTCCTCACTCTCTCTTTTTCTCTCCCTCGCCTTTTCAAGATATTTCAGCCTTTGCATTTTCACAAATATCCTCTTATGTAAATTTTTAAAACTAACAAATACCACTTTTGATTATTATGGGATATTGAAACAATAATTTGTCGCCCTCCCACCACACCTTCTCCCTAGCTATCTGCTTCTTCTTCTCCTTCCTCCTTTTTTTAAAAAGAAGAATTGATAAAATATTTTACCTAAATGTTTTCTAAATAATATTCTTTTAATTTTATTTATGAGTTACTTTTAATATTTTTATCAAAATCAAGAAAATATTAAATTTTATTAATTTTGTTTAAAAATTCAATAATTTTTTAATTTTATCTATCAAATATGTATATTTTAAAATAAAATATTTTAATATTCAATAAGTCTCTCGATATTTCATAAGGATAAAGTGATAAAAAAATATAATAATAGTTGAAGTATTTTATGAATAAAAGAATATATGTACTATCACACTTGCGACCGCACGCCCAGGTAAGCATATCTTTCATGTATATCCTGAAACATCATTCAAAGGTGGGGCTCCAAACGTAAGCAGGAAGTCACTGCGCATTTGATTTTCACGCGTTAACGTTTTTCAGTTGCTGCCAGACATGGAATTCTTGTTTTTTTTTTTTTGATAAACGGAATTGATTTTTTTTATTGTGCAGGGAAAGGTGAAAAAGCGACATTCAGAATTAATCTGCTTGTAAATTGAATGAGATTAATTTTAAAATAAATTTATAAAAAGTTAGATAAAAACTATCATGTTGAATTACAGAAAAACCATGTACAATATATACATTTCTGTTAAAAATATAAAATATTTTTTGAGAAGTTAAATATTTAAATATATGAGATATTTTTAATATTTTTATGTATAGTGATTGTTTTTTTAAAAATACCCCTATTAGTAAATAAATTTATATTTATTTTAAAATATTTAATATAAGTAAATATGAAAATATGGGTTTAATTTAAAAATAAATAACTATTTTATTAAAATATAAAATTTGATAAAAAATAATTTACATTTTTAACAGAGAGAGTATATATTATCATGATTACAAACATATTTCATCCATCTTAAATTATAAGGCAATTTAATACAAAACTGTGTATGCCAATAAAATACTATAATTACATTTTATTCTTAAAAAAAATACAGACTTTCAAAAATGCTCATATACACTTAATCATTGTACTATAATATTACTTCAATTCTCTACTCATTTGAAAGATAATATTAAAATAATATTATTAATAAAATATTAATTTTTTAAATTATTTTAAATTTTGGGATAAAAAATTCTTCCAACATTATCTTATATAAAAGGGGAGTACTATATTGAACTCAAATCCTATAATAAATTATATTTCTTCTCAACTATAATATAAGTCATTGTTAATCAATTTATATTTTTTTTAAATGGTCAAGATCTTAATTTTTCACATTTTTTCAACTGTGCCTTTGAGTATAATAAATACCACATTTGATTTATTCAAAACACTCTCATTAATTATTTAATAGAGTAAAGGTATAATTGAAAAAAAAAAAGATTTAATGTCTATCTAATATTTTATATTATAGACAACCAAAACTTTTAAAACATGACTTATATTATAGTATGGAGAGACTAACTAATAACAGCATAACATATGTATAATCAATATAATATAGTAAATTATAACTCATGGTTATTCGAGTTTTTGGTTGTTAAATATATGCATGTGGCTTTTTTTATAAATTATTATAAGTTTTTGTCACTTCAGTGTAATCAATGTGATGCATTGCAATCCATCAAATGAAAATATCATATTTAAATAACATAAATATAAATTAATTTTAATGTCAATAATAACTGAGAGAGAATGTAAAAAAAATTAAATAGACATTACATTATAAAAATAAATCCATCAAAGATAATATTATATAATCATATGATTGAATTTGTACAGTTTTATTTGGTAGGCCATGAATAACATAACATATTGGGTCAATTTAAGAATTTTTTATTTAGTTTTCGAGTTACATGCATTCTAATTTTTATATGATACTGTCATCTTTCATTTAATTTTTCACTTTTATTTCAAAATCTGAATCAGTTAAAAATCATCCATAAAATTTTGTCAACATTTCTCTTAGCTTACATAAATAATGACACGAAACTTTCATTCAAATTATGTGCCAGTTTTATATATTAATTATATCTTAACTAAATATATTTCAGTGATAGATGTAATCTATCAAAATACTCCGACACTCTCATGTTTTTAAATATAAAAAAAGCCAAAGTTAGTTAAGAACAAATAATACTAATAATAAGAATAATAATACTAATAATTACATATAAAATTAAGAATGTGAATTAAGTTATTTTTGTAATTAATGAAACTAATTTATCTCATAAAAATAAATATTAACTCACGAAAGATAATTTGAAAAATTATAACAAATATTTTTGGAATTTATAATTTTTTTATAAATAAAAATAAAGAGATGTTTCTATTATTTGAAAACGGATGGAGCATGCTTTATCAAAAAGAAAAATGCTCCCATGTGAATTATGAAATCTTCGAGCGTCCCCCAGGGATCGTAGGCCAGCTCTTCAACAGTCAAAAGATCCCCCCCCCCAAAAAAAAAAAATTTCCTGAAATTATGAATGGAAGACTCAAGAGTCGATTAATTTCTGCACCATTTATTATTACTACCATCTTAGCTGTAACGATAATTCCATGTATAAAACATGGGCCATCCCACTTATCTGTTTAGAAATCGGGGAGATATTGGCCAGGATTGTATTGCGCACTGATTAGTGGTACACGTGTCACTCTAGTGTCGCGAGTACGACTCACACCCGGTACCGCCTGCGAGTAATGGAACGCTGGCACCGGGGCACGAGCATGGTCCATGACGAACGAATAATTGAGACAAAAACTAAAAAGAGCAGCAAATTTCAAAAAAGCGTAAAAAGGGCACACTTTAGCTCGCCACGTGTTGAGGCTGTCTTTCAACGACAGCCACAAGATTTTAACGAGCTGTCTAGATTTCAATGGGAGGAAGGCAAACATGGTATTTTCTTAATATTTTTTTATTCAACAACGACGAAACGGAAATTCAACATCTGACGTGGCACACCCTCCTGGTTCGCTTTTGCACTTTTTCTTCATTACAAAGTCCCTTTTTCACACCCCTCATAGTTCTCGCCCCTCCCCTTCCTCTGCGTTCTATCCGTCTGCTTTTTCTTTGTTCTTCTCCTTTTCGTCGCTCTCTTCTGCACCCCCAAGCTTCCTCATCTTCTTCTGTTTCTCATCGTCTTCATAACTCTGTCACTCTTTTCCATTCCACAGTTCTCTCGTGATTTCAGCCCTCTTGTTGCTTTCTCTGCGGATTCCAATTATTTTCCCGGAAAAACTATTCCGGCTTCTTCTTCGGTGTGGTTTCGCAGACTCTGTTGGGTAGGAGTGAAGGGTTCTGAATGGATTTTGGTTAACAAAAGATTTTTGTGTGGGTGGAAAAGTTTATGTAATGTTCTGGGTATAGGCTTCCGTAATCAAGCTTTGATTCCTTCGATTCGTGATTGATCACCAGATCTAACAATTCGAGGGTATATTAGTGTTTGACAGAAATTATTGATTCTGGGGGTAGAAAGACACTGAGTTTTGTTCTGGTTCTGTATCCGCTGGCCAAGTTGAGAAGATCTTGATTGGTGAAATCTGCAGCTATGGCTATTCGAGTATGTATTATAGAAGTTTCTGTTCTCCAATTATTTTCATTAATTATCTCTTGATTGATTGTATAGTCTCAATTTTCCACTAAAATTATCGTTCTCATACATGTTTGTTGGATATGCTATGATTTCAATCTGTTTGTTCCTATGTTTTTGGTAACTACCTTTTGAAAAGCAAAAGAACGAGGAATCTATTTTTAACGATAAGATCTCCTCTTTTGAATGCCAAAAGTGCATATATTCCATAACTCGATCACAATTGTTGATTTTGAATGTTTCCCATGGGTTGTGGACAGATGATTTTTGGTTATAATTAAATCTATTAATTCCTACGACGTTAAAAAAATTTCTTTGGTTTTATTGGTGATTTGATTGTAAACATGTTCCCTTTGGATTTGAATTCAGGATCATAATGAAGTTTCTAAATACAATGGTCTTCCACTAGAAAATGGAGTATCTCTGAGTTATGGACTACGTTCTGCTTCACAGGTTCATCTAAATGATCAGTTTTCTTGTGGGAATGACCATGCTCCAAAGGTTCAATCTGGAATCCTCTATTTCTACAGATATTTGATTGATTACTGGTCTTCTGATATATAACTAATCCGTTTTGTATTCTCTTCAACAGGTAAGGAAACCATACACTATCACGAAACAGAGGGAGCGATGGACAGATGAAGAGCATAAGAAATTTCTTGAAGCCCTGAAACTGTATGGCAGGGCATGGCGAAACATTGAAGGTACTTTTTAATTTCAACCTTCTGTGTCTCACGCAAGAATAACGCGATCTGATTATTTCCAGAAAATACGAAACCGACGTGATTGTGAAGTAGTTAGTTGTCACAAAAAAATTTGGATCATAATTTATCCTCTCAAATCATGACAAAATAGTGTATCTTTTGAAGATATAATTATAAATAAAAGGAAGGATTATAGGTGTTCTTGGTCTAAGTCTTGGGATCCTTTATTTTTCGCAACAGAACATATTGGCACAAAGACCGCAGTTCAGATTCGCAGCCATGCTCAGAAGTATTTCACAAAGGTTTATTGCTTTCTCTATTCCACAGCCCTTTTTTTTAAACCTTATTATATAATAAGCGAAAAGTCACGTATAAAAGCAAGTTCGAATTTTGAAGGCCACCTAGATGTGGAAAATGAAGAACTTTCGTCGATCTCTGCTTGAAATAAAGTCTGACTGTTTTGCTTGTAGCAGGTTCTTCGTGACTCTACTGGGAGCAGCATAAGCTCCGTGGAGTCCATTGAAATCCCACCTCCACGACCAAAGCGAAAGCCTTCGCATCCTTACCCTCGTAAGCTGGCGGAGATCCCTGATAAAGCAGTTTCCAACACAGGCCAAGCAATGATGAGGTCTAATTCTCTCAAGTCATCAGAATCTGATCAGGAAAACCACTCTCCAAAATCAGTGTTATCTACGGTTGGTTTGGACGCTCTGGGTTACTCTGATTCATATAAACCAGATGGAAGTTCGTGCGAGGAAGATCCTTCCACGCCAAATGCCGATTCATCGCTTGATCTGCAAACTCTTGGGGTATTCCCTGATCCAATTTGTTTGATCATCATCTCTAAAATAGCAGCTAAAAAAGATTTATATAATTCCGCTCTGTATTTTTTCTGTTTAGAAATTTGAGCTTTTCCACAAAGAAAGTATGTCTACCAAAGACGACTCAACGGAAGAACCTTGTGGTCGGATCGTTAAGCTTTTTGGGACTAATCTTCTGGTAACAGATAGTTGTCCAACAATGAAAAATTCGGATGTAGCAGAAGCTCCTGCTGGTTTTGCTCCTTGGAGGACTGTTTCCCTCAAGAGGAAGAATCATCATCTACAATCTAACAATAAGGAAGTTGAAGATGATAAAGTTGAAAAGGAAGCATCTTGGTGTGGTTCAAACATTACTAACTCAATAAATGATGGGGACAATGATGAAAACGCAGACGTTGAAGCCAGAAGTCACATGCATTGCCACAGGAAGGGAGAAAAATTGGACTTTTTTGGCCGCATGACAACACCCAGAGACGCGTCAGACGTATCTGAAACATGGGGGAGGCCTAAAGGGTTTGTGCCATATAAAATATTCATAGCAGAGAGAGAAAATCAGCCCTTGCCTGTAACAGCAGAGGAGAGGGATGGCCAACGCATTCGCCTTTCATTATAGTTTCTTTCTTCCATGATAGGTTTTCCTGAAGCAAGTTCCTATCTGAAGAAAAGGAGGAGGAAAGTCTTGACATGTCATGCATTTTTCGGATGCTGATTTTCCTTCTGTTCATGTCCATAAACCTGCCTTTTGACATAAATAATCTCGCAAAGGACTTTTTTTTTTTGGGCCCCAATATTACAAGGTAGTACATGTAGATCCTTTAGATCCTTTTGTATTTGTTGGAATTCTTTTTCCTACTGTGGAATGTAGATTATATAGTATTTTTGTCCCCAGTTGCCCGTGCTAATTTCAAGTTAATAAAATGATGCTACTATTATGCTTATGACTAGTCATGTTTCCCTTGTCTGATGAACCCATTCCTTGATGAAGCCAATTCAAGTATTTTCAATGGCAATAGGTCATTATATACGAGGGAGCAGCCACGAGCCCAAGATCATTGGTTATGTTAGTTGAAGATTGAAACTCTGAATCTCTGAGATCACAAGAACGATAACGAAAGCCCATAAATTATTACTCCTTATGTTTTAAATTATAAAATATTTTTAAAAGAGTTTTTTCATTTCAAAATTTAAAACATTTAAAATAAATTAAAATTTTATTAAATACGTTAATTATAATATTATCTTTTCTATTTTTATAATTAATTTATGTCTCTTCTCTTTTCAATATGTTAAACGATGGTTATTTTTGAAAGTTTATGTTTTTATTTTGAAAATATAAAATTGTTAAGTGTATTTAATAAAATTTATTAACATGTGAGATTTTATTTAAAAATGTTTTATAATTTGAGATAGAGTGAGTATTATTTTGAGTCATGACTAATTAACAACAAATAATACTCCAAGATCGGAAGAGCGTCCATTCAGCGCTCGTCATCTGATCCACGTATTATATGAGGACAGAGGTATCAGTGATTGGACTCAAATCATGGGCCATTGAACGCAGAGAAGAGAATCCCTCCCATCCCTCCCTCTCTATAAGTGCATGTATATGTATGTATAATGTGTGTGTGTGCGCGTGAGAATTCCCCCTCTCTCTCTTCTCTCTCGCAAATTTCTTGTTCTCATCTCTGAAAATAGAATCTTAAACATAAATGGAAGCTCTATGTAGTATAACTTTTAATTTTAGGAGGCATAAGAATATTTTCAAAGTAGAAGTCTTTGTAATTAAACTATAACGGGAAAGTTAGTAAATTTTAAATTTATTTTTATTTATCCTGGATCAATTAGTTTTCATTTCAAGTTCAAGGTAAATATATAAGAAGATCTGAATAGATGTGTCTGTTTTTTGTAATATCAGCTAATTAAAATTTTCTGTTGGTTTAGCAACAGCTTGGTTACCAGGAAGCGAAAATGTCATCCACAAGTACTGATGTCAATTTGCTTTGGAGTTGGCCAGAAAACTAATTTCTCTTTCAGCAGCACAAAGAAAAAAAAAATAGTAAACCATATTTACATGTGAAGAATATTTACTATGGTAG
This sequence comes from Prosopis cineraria, assembly GCF_029017545.1. Lineage (NCBI taxonomy): Eukaryota > Viridiplantae > Streptophyta > Magnoliopsida > Fabales > Fabaceae > Prosopis > Prosopis cineraria. The sequence goes on along the minus strand of NW_026555339.1, from coordinate 3,957,929 downwards.
ATCTTCTTGGCCAGTCGTGAAGAATATGGCGTTCCATATGATGTTAGATTATGGTGAAAGCAAGTAAGGCATCGGAATCCAAACGAGAAAACAAATAATTTGACGCCCACAAGAATGTGGCAACTTTATGGGTGATGAAACCAAGAACCTTCGACACTATGCACCTTGAAGATACCACTTTAGTACTAAAGTATTCCTCTATAAATTAAACCCCCCACAATCTATCATACAACCAACAAAACAGCAAGGAATCAGAGAGATCAAATCAAAGTTAACATGTCGAAGGGGAATTCAGTTGTTCTTTTGGACTTCTGGGGAAGTCCATTCTGTTTGAGAGCAAGAATTGCTCTTGAAGAAAAGAGTGTGACTTACGAAGGCAGGGAAGAAAACTTGCTTGGAGGAAAAAGTGATCTTTTGCTCAAATCCAATCCCATTCACAAGAAAGTCCCTGTATTGCTGCACAATGATCAACCGGTAGCAGAATCTGCAAACATTGTTGCATACATTGATGAGGCTTGGCCTTCCAACCCTCTGCTTCCAACCAACCCATATGAACGTGCCCAAGCCCGTTTCTGGGCTGACTACATTGACAAAGAGGTAGGTTTTTGCATCTTTTACCTACACGAATTATGTTTATATGCATAAAAACAAAATGACGCTAATTTTTAAGTTTTTTTTTTTGGTATTGTTCATTAGGTATTTGAAACTGGCAAGGGAATTTGGTTGAGCAAGGGAGAAGAAGGGCGAGAAGTGGCGAAGAAGAACTTGATTGAAGTTGTGAAGAACCTGGAGGGAGCTCTGGGTGACAAAAGTTTCTTTGGTGGTGATGCATTTGGCTATGTGGATATTATAGCACTGGGTCCAGCCTCATGGTTTTATGCTTATGAGAAGATTGGGGGATTCAAATTGGAAGCCTATTGTCCCAAATTCTCATCCTGGTTTAAGAGATGCCTGCAGAGACCCTCGGTTGCTAAAGCGTTTCCAGACCCAGAAAAAGTTCACCAGCTTGTCCTCAAATTATCTGAGATCATGGGTTAACATAAGAAAAAAAAAATTACACGTGGCAAGAATAAAGAGAGAGAATTATGAATGAAGATCCAATTATCAACTTTCTTATAGCCTAGAACCGAGTGACGACAGAGTATGATTATTCACTTCAACCTGAGTTGAATTACGTAGTATAACTCGTGAACATCTAGCCAGTCTTTCTGCGTAGAGAAGTTACCGCTTGGATCTGGTTTATAATTCTCTCCAAACAAATAATCATAGCATGGGCCGGGTATCAACCTTGTTTCACCGTCTTCCGAATTTCATGAAATAAAAATGTTTCTCTTGATGCAGTGCCAATTAATTTTAGTTTAATATTGGCCTTGAATAAAAGCTTGTATGGTACTATAGTTACTTCGGACTATTTTATTATTTTTTTTCTTTTTAAATCTATAGAACCAATGTTTATTTTTAAAACTCACATCAAATATTTTTGTTGATAGTTTAAATATTTTTTATTTAAATAGTGATTTAAATATCTATTATTTAAAATAATTGTCGGGTAACTCATTTTAAATTTTGAATTTGTAGAGTTGAATTTTTATAATTTGTAAAAATTAAATTTATAATTTTATTATAAATTTTTCATTTATATTTTTAATTAAATGTTAATCACAATTACTTCTTAATTCATACTTTTCAATTTCAGGCATAGTTATTAGGATTAACTAATTTTTTCAAGCAGTGTAAATTGATTAAAATTTGTTCATATATAAAAACAAACATGAAGAAGTTGATTGATATAAATAATAAAATATTTTATTTTATAATTTATTATTTATTATTTAAATTTATATGTCATATAGAATTAATTACCTTATATATATACTAAATACAAGTAACAAATGATAAATCTCCTACGTTTAAAAAAAATTAGATCTCATACATTTTTTTATGAGTCTTGTAACTGTAAGCATTTTTACTGTGAGTCTCGTACATATTTTTTTTATTTTTGTTATGGGCCTCACAGGAGTTATTAATATGCAAAGTTTAAATTAAAAAAAGAAAGAAAACATCATTGCTCATTCAACTATAAATGAATAGTACCAGGATGCACTTTATTATGTATATATAGATTCTAAACAATTCTTATAATCAGAACATTCCTTATGTACATTGTTTCTTTTAAAAATATGAGATTTGATAAATTTTTTAGTATTACATGACAGTTAGTTATTTGATTAAATGAAACGGCATATCCAAATCCAATAATATGGTGTTCAATTTGATGGCATATTATAGTAAAAGCAAGTGAGGCCAAGAAATACAGACAGGGAAAAAGATAAATCGTCGCTCACGAGAATGTTTTGACTTTGTGCGTGGTAAAGCCAAGAATCTCCGACTTTGATGTTACATGCTTTGAAGATATCACTTTAATATTAAACTATTCCTCTATTATAAATTAAACCCCTCCCATTCTCTCATCACACAACCAACAAGGAGAAACAGATACATCAAATCAAAGTTAAGATGTCGAAGGTAGGTACAATTGTTCTTTTGGACTTCTAGGAAGTCCGTTCTGCCTCAGAGCAAGAATCGCTCTCGAAGAAAAGGGTGTGGCTTACAAGGGCAAGGAAGAGAATTTGCTCAGAGGAAAGAGTGAGCTTCTACTCAAATCCAATCCCATTCACAAGAAAGTCCTTGTGTTGCTGCACAATGGTCAGTCGGTAGCAAAATCTGCAAACGTTGTTGCATACATTGATGAGGCTTGGCCTTCCAACCCTTTTCTTCCAACCAACCCATATGAATGTGCCCAAGCTCGTTTTTGGGCTGATTATATTGACAAACAAGCAGGTTTCTCATATGTTTTACCTACATAAATGTTCTTATTCCTATCTTCTGCATTGAACTTGTAAAATTGTAACACAGAGAGGCTAAATTATGTTTATTTGCATGGATAATAAAACATTAATTTTTTAAGGTTTTGTTTGTATTGTTAATAGGTATTTGAAACTAGAAATGGAATCTGGTTAGGCAAGGGAGCAGAAGAGAGAGAAATGGCTAAGAAGAAACTTGATTAAAGTTGTGAAGAACCTGGAGGGAGGTTTGGGTGACAAAAGTTTCTTTCGTGGTGAAGCATTTGGCTATGTGGACATCATAGCATTAGGTCCAGCCTCATAGTTTTATGCTTACGAGAAGATTGGGGGATTCAAATTGGAAGACTACTGTCCCAAATTCTCATCCTGGTTTAAGAGGTGCCTGCAAAGACCCTCTGTTGCAAAAGCATTTCTAGATCAAGAAAAAGTTCACCATCTTATCTTCAAATTATCCAAGATCATGGGTTAACTCAAGAGCAAGTTACACATGGCAGGAATAAAGGGAAAGAATTATGAATAATGATCCATTTATCTACTCTCTTGTACCCAAGGGCAAAGTTATAGCAAAGTGTGGCTATTTAGTTTAGCCAGTAGGCATGCTTAAGGGAGAAAGCATGGCCCACTTGAGGAGAAAAAAGACGTGCTTAAGGCCTAAGAGGAGTTGATAGGCGTGCCAAGCCTAAAGGGAGTCCAAGAATTTAAGTCTAATATGCCTAAGGATCCATTGCAAAGTATAAGAGGTCCAATGACTAGAGTCCGGATTAAAGCTATGAAGAAGGCCCCAACTGGTCTCATTGAAGAAGTCCAAGAGCCTAAACTCATGTTCTTTAATGAGCTTCATACGTTTGACAAGCCTAATGAAGAAACTTCACACTTGCTCACAACATTAAAGATCCAAGTTCATGAAGATGCAAGCCCAATTGGTGAAAACCCAATCCTATTTAATTCACCATGTGTTAAATAAGTTTGAAGGGTATTTTGGTCAAGTGGGACGCCATTTATGATCAAATTGAAGAAAGAGAATGTGCCGTTTATGACCATAAATAAGGAGAGAGAAGCATGATTTCCATCATCTTTAAACCTTTAATACGAATTCAAATTGTTTCTTTTTTTGTTCTAAGTTTGAATTGCAAGCCTTAATTGTTTTCTTTGCTTAAAAAAAAGGACTTAATTGTTTTCCTTTTTTATTTTCAGCTTTAATGCTAATTCCTTTTCATTATTATGGCTTTGTTAGGTGATTTGACTTAGAGAGCAAGACTTTAGTTATTAGGAAAGTTTTTGAATTCTCTTATCTAGCCATTATTGCTGAATCTCCAAGAAATAAGAAATCATCCTTTTTTGAGGAGATGGTGCCATTATGGAAGGAGTCATCTAGAGTTAGGGATTCTAGAGTTTTCTATCTTGCCTATAAATAGGCCCCCTTATGTAGTACTCTTCCAATTGAGTGATGAATGTGAATTTTCTCTTTAGTTTGATAAATTCTTTTGTGCAAGCTGTGCTTGTTTTTGGGAATCTTAAGGTGAATATTGGCGTGATTAAGTGTCTAATCAACTCTTGTGGTGTCTCGAAAGCAAAAATTGCTAGAAGCAAGTGTTTTAGTTTTTCTTTTTCTTAATGGTTATCTTTATTGGCTTTTCTTTATCATTACCTTCATCTCTTATCATATCTTTATCTCTACATTTCTTTGTTTCATTTTCACTTTTTTTATTTGTGTATCGGATTCTATCCTAAACTAGCACAATCCTACTCTTGTCCTCACATCAGACTTACACATTAATAATTCGAAAGCAAGTGCATGTATTTTAAGTCATTCCTTACTATGTTACCTTACACTTGCTATGATGAGAGATAATCATAAGGGGGACCTTAAAGTTTAAATAATATATCAAGTTTTGATAGTTGTCCAATTTATGTTATAAAAACAATTTAAAGTAATGATCTTTACAACAAGGCCAGAAGTTTAATCTAAATAAGTTTTGTCTCAGTTGGAGGCCTAAGTAGATTACTTGTGTTTAGTAGTAACTGAGTCAGGTTAGATATATATGGTTTTTGGGGAGTGAGGCTCTATTGCTGTTGTGCTGGTGCCATGGTGACCTTGTCCCTTAGGACCTCTTAGGGTCAAGATTATCTCACTCTTCTAAAATGAAACTTGCCTTCCAAAATTTATTATTATTTTTTGGAACATAAGGCCATGTTAAACTAGACAACCATACAAATAGAATAATTTCACTAATTAAGATACCCTTACATCCTGGAGGTGAAAAGTAGGAAACATTCTAGAAGTAATGTTAAAAATGAATGTGACAAGGTAGCCAATTAATACATTTATTTCCTTTTTTAAGGTGAAGTCAAAAGTAATGGTTCAATCATGCATGATAAATTTTTAATTTCTCTAACCATTCCCATAAGTGGGTTGTTGATGGAGGGTTTCTCATAAATAAAATTGAGAGCCTTCAAGAAGTTATTATGATAACTTTATTGCATTTCTCTTTCTAATAAAGTTGAAGGCCTTCTAGAATACTTGAAAACTTAATGACAATCATAAAATAATAACTATTTTCTTTTTCAAAATGTCTTTTATTCAATTGTTGTGAAAAAATGCCACCACAAATAGCAAATTCTATATGATTGAAAGGTCTCGCTTGGTTCAATTACTCTACTTTTTAAGAAATTAACCTCTCAAAGAGTATACATTTCAAAAAGTTACAATTATTATTTTTAAATAAATATATTATTTTTAATAAAAACACAAAAAATACCATACCCATGCGTTTAGTATCAATGACATTTGATTAATTAATAAAGGTATACATGAAAAAGTAATAACAATGTTAGGGAACTAAGTCTCAACTGGATATCAGTAAGTTGTTTTCTATTCATGAGGGAGCTAAGAGGCTTAACTTCCTGGGAAGTTAAGAATCAAATAACAAGTTAGTTTTACTTCTCAAAACTTTAACTTCCCCCCTTTATTAACTTCAATCAGTTGGCCCTATTTCTCTTGAGCACAACAGTACTTCAAGATTTTCTCTATGATTCTTGGTAATGCCTTGTGTGATGCCAACTATTTTGACTAAACCAAAGAAAATATGCACATAGTTTGTATAGAGAACTTTATCGAACGTACCGACTAAAGTTAAGCAGAAACAAACTTTTGATTCCCTCACCTCAATAAGTTGTTTAGATTTCATTTACACAATTTAAATTTAAAATTTTTTACTTGATCTAAATTTTATATTTCTATTCTTTGATTGATCCACGTCAAGAAAGGCCTGAAATTTTAGGCCCCAAAAAAAAAAGAAAGGCTTGAAATGGCTTCTTGGTCGGTTGTGAAGATCATGGCATTCCATTTGATGGCAATTTCTAGTGAAAGCAAGGCCAGGAAATCCAAATAGGAAAAAGAATAAATTGACACTCACGAGAATGAGAATGTTGCAATTTTATGGGTGGTTAAATCCTCTTTGATATATATTAAAGCATTCCTCTATAAATTAAATCCTCTACATTCTCTCATCACACAACCAACACCAAAACAGATAGCTTTAATCAAAGTTATAACATGTTAAAGGTAAATGCAGTTGTTCTTTTAGACTTCTGGGGAAGTCCATTCTGCTTGAGAGTAAGAATCACTCTTAAAGAAAAAGGTGTGGCTTATGAGGGCAGGGAAGAGAACTTGCTTGGAGGAAAAAGTGAGTTTTTGCTGAAGTCCAATCCCATTCACAAGAAAGTCCCTGTGTTGCTGCTCAATGGTCAACCAATAGCAGAATTAGCAAACATTATTGCATACATTGATGAGGCTTGGCCTTCCAACACTCTGCTTCTAACTAACCCATATGAACGTGCCCAAGCTCGTTTCTGGGTTGATTATATTGACAAGCAAGTAGGTTTCTCACATGTTTTACCAACACAAATGTTCTTCCTATCTTCTCTATAATTTGTAACCTTGCAGAGAGGCAAAATTATGTTTACATACATGAATACAACACTAATTTTTTTAAGTTTCTTTTTTGGTATTGTTCAATAGGTATTTGAAACTGGAAAAGGAATCTGGTTAGGCAAGGGAGAAGAAGAGAGAGAAGTGGCCAAGAAGAACTTGATTGAGGTAGTCAAGAATCTGGAGGGGCCCTCGGTGACAAAAATTTCTTTGGTGGTGATGCATTTGGCTATGTGGACATTATAGCACTGGGTCCGACCTCATGGTTATATGCTTACGAGAAAATTGGGGAATTTAAACTAGAAGACTATTGTCCCAAATTCTCATCCTGGTTTAAGAGATGCTTGAAAAGACCCTCTGTTGCTAAAGCATTTCCAGACCCAGAAAAAAGTTCACTAGCTTGTCGTCAAATTATCCGAGATCACAGGCTAACCCAAGAAGAAGTTACACATAGAAGAAATAAAGAGAAAGAATTATGAATGAAGATCCACTTATCGACTTTGTTATAGTCTAGGACCGTGTGATGACAAAGTATGGTTATTCAGTTCAGCCTCTAATAAGTCGAATTGCATGCTATACTTTGTGATCCACTTATTCAGTGCTAGTCTTTCATTGTAGAAGAGCTGTTATTTGGGTCTTGTTTATAATTCTCTCCAAACTAATAAGTACCTCTGGTGTTTCATAAAGGTGTCCCTGTTCAAGAAGCTGTAGCCTTGTTTGGGCTTAGGGCATCAGCCATGTTCAAGATCTTGCAAATTTCATAAAATAACAATGTCTCACTTGATGCTACATGTTTATTAAAGTCCAGTATTAGCCTTGAATAAAAGCCAGTTTGATACTATTGTTTGAACTATGTGAAGGACACATGGGATAAAAAAAGATTAGGTTCAAATATAACCATCCTAATCTATTATTTTCCCCTTTCTCCTTTTACTTTTACTGTGGCATGAGAAATTTATTACTGTTTCTTTTTAGATAGTATGACCCTGAGAGCCATGCTGCAATGTAAAAATTGGGGGGTTTAGGATTTCCAACTTAGAAACAAAATTATTGTGAGGTTGAAAAGGGGGAAATAAGGAATCCAAGCCAAGAATGTTTGGATTCTTATGTGAAAAAGTATGAAGCAGGAAGGGGAAGGACAGAGCAATGATCCAAAGAATTTGCAATCATATCATGTCTGGGGGTAGCAGACAACTTGGCAGGCATGGATCCTACCTCGGAATCACTTGAACTAACATGTGATCAATAAATATTTATTCACACGGGCGTGCAAATGCGAAAACATTAATTCTAGTCTCTATTGGAGAGGCCTAATCTCAGATTACTAGCATGTTTGCCCCTCTATCTCTCCCTCTCTCTACAGGGTAAAGCCCATGTTGTAACTTGTTCCATAGGCACATGCTTGTCTAGGCTATACATAGATCATCACTTCATATGTGTGTTAAGAAACAAGACTATTGGGGAGGAACAGATGGTTCCATTCAAAACTTGCCCTCATGCCCCCAATTTATTCCCTAAAAATTACTTAAAATATAATGTGTGACTGTATGTGTTTAATTTCTGTCTTGTCAAGACAACGAATCTTAATAAAAATATTATTTTAATTTAAACATGTTCATTTAGGTGATTTTTATTCTAATGCTTCAAGCAGCTTTATTCCTGCAACATATCTTAAACAAATCTATATATTCAGAGAAAAAATCTCAATGACATTGTATTAATTTAACATGTTTTTATCTAGAGATACTTTCACTCAAATAATTCAGATATATATATATATATATATATATATTTTTCAAGTCATTCTTTACTAAGTTACTTTGCACTGAGTACTGACTATCCTAAAAGACAACCATATTAGGTGAGGGCCTCAAGGTTTAAATATAATAAGTTTTGATGGTTGTCTAATCCATGTCATGAAAAACAATTCAAAGAATTGATCTTTACAATAAGGCCATCCACATGGTCCAGAAGTTTAATAAATCAAATAATTTTTTTTTATTATGTCAGCAACAGGTCTAAATTTTCTTGGCACATATCACTTAATCACCAAACAATTAAATGGTCAAAGCTAATAAGAATTTCTGTCGCTAACAACCGCAAAAGATATTATAAATATTTGGTAATAACAGAGGATTGACTATATAAGGTTGCGAAAGAGTCATGGATACATGGGATTTCTCATGAAAGACAGGCAGCTTAGTGTTCTGTGAAGCTTTGATCGAATCTTAAATAATCGAGATAAAGGCATAAAAACAACAATAAGTAGAGACATTAATCCACTAAGTGCCATGATTAAGATAAACCGGTGAAGAACAAGTTAAGACTCTGTCCTGTGAAGGAGTCCAATTCATGATCCATTGCCAAGTTTGTAGCCAATCGTTCAAGTGGCATGCTGACCTCAGAGGAAGCATCCTGATAAACATGTCAAACTACTCCCTTTTACCACAAATTCTTATTCACATCACTACTTTATTTTCTCAGAATCATTTACTGTACTGGTCTTCTATACTTTCAAATCTTGTTTCAACTTTCTGCCAAACTTATCTCAACTTTCAGATCTCTCTCTCGTGTCATTTTCATGAACCTAAACTACAAAATGTTATTCTTTTATCTCCTCTCAAGTCACTGTAACAATTGGCCTTGGATGTTGAATCTTCATCTTGTTCCATGTATCTATTTTAAGTGCCCACTGATATTCGTTCTGTGCAGTGTTTGAATATATATATATATATATATACACACGCATAGGTTTGCTGTACATGCACAATAGCAGAGATATATTCATAGGGTTGGCCCAGGTTAGAGAAGAAACTGATCAAATCATTCAAAAGTGAGTCACTATCTCCCAATTCGCTCATTTGTCAATCATTTAATTTCTTGAGTTGGCAACACTCCCTTGGACTTTTCAACAAACACATGAGTTGGTAAGAAGAAAAAGAAAAAGAAAAAAAGATTTATAGTTTTTAAGCATAGTATATATGAAAACTTGGGTTGAACCACTCAATTGAAATAATAGATTGTTAAACCAATGTTATGACGAGTTTAATAATATTTTTTTATGATTGGTTTGATTATGATCTTCGTTATTTGGTATATTAATTGATTCAATGACCAATCTTATTTATAATAACTTCCTAAGTAACAGCTTCATGGGTCCTCAGAAACAGCTCTAACGTGCGCGGTGTGTTGGAGGCAATTCCTCATGGGTTTATACGGTGAACATTACGACATTTGGTTGCTCCCCCACCCGATGATGTCACTGTTCGAAATGATAGCGGGGGAAAACAAATAAGGTGTATATATGAAATATTGTGTGTGGATGAAACATTGTGTTGTGTGCGTAGTAACAGAGTTGCATTGTTGTGTGTATAATTCTATTACGTATATAGTTCCTAGGGAGTGAAGCCTTTTAACTGTTGTGCCGGTTCCAACACCGACCACCTTGTCCTCCTTGTGTCCAAGTTGGCTCACTCCTCTAAAACCTTCCCAAATTTATTTTATTGAATAATTAAATAATTCTCTCATGGAGTTATATATGGTTTTGATCATCGGCTCAGCTCCACACAATAGCAGTACTTCGGGATTGTTTCTGTGATTATTCTTGATAATGCCATGTGTACGTGCTACTAGCCATTTTAATTTAATCGGCGTATTATATGTATAGAATTTTATAGAACTTATCAACCAAAAGTAGTCACCTTGAAACATACTCCTTACCCCTTAAAAAATGTAGTTGAATATTAAAAAATATAAGAAATTTTTAGTTTTTCGAGATGTAATTATTATCTTTTTTTAAAAGTGTCCTAACTTTATATTTATTGTGAAATATTTAATAAAGATAAATATGAAAAGATAGAGTTAGTTTGAAAGTAAGTAACTACTTTATTAGAGAGTGAGATTCGATTAAAAATGCCTTGTACAAAGAGAGTACATCAGACTTCCTTACCTCTCTAAATTGTTGAATTTAATTTGTTTAGATAATTTTAATTTTTTAAAATTTATAGTTAAAAACATTTTCATACCATATTTATTTTTTGAAAGATAATTTAAAGGAAAAGTAAATTACTTAAATTTAATCTAAACAAATTCAAATCTTAGAATGTAAGTAAAATAGCGATATAAGAAGGCATGCTTTTGGGTTGCCCAATAAATACAAAAATAAAATTAAATAGATAATAATAATATCAACTTAGATTGGTACAAGTGGTAGTTTTTCACCAAAACGAGTGATTTGGGTTCAATTCCCCGTCTTTGTGTGTCGTATAATAAACTTAATTAGAAGGGTCTACCACTCTTTGCACTTTGTACTTTGGGGAGATTAGTTTTCGTTGTCGGCAAATAACAGCTAACACTTACCGTGTCGAAGCTAAAAAGGAAAAAAAGAAAAGAAAAATGATAATCATGTTATAATTTTTTGTACATTATCATTTTAAAATTTGGGGAATAAGTGATGCCAATTATGAATAATGTGGTTGGATTTAAATTTGATATTTTTGGTATTGATTAATGGATCCACGTCAACAAAGGGAAATGATAATTTTGTCTGTTGTTCTAGCTTTTGAGCGGGGATTCATGCATGAGGGAGCAAGATTCTTATGTATCCTTTTAAGGAAATTTAAAATGACTTTGTGAATTTTCAGACCCTAATCCTTTAATTAAATTTAGTTTAGAGTACAGGGTGTGCTGCTGAACGCCGTGCACCACGTTATGTAATCATTGTAACTAATTTTGTTTATAATTAACTTTAATAAACCATATTACTCATGAATCCAACTAAAGAATAATGTTACTCACAAGAATAATTCAGTGCAAAAGTTGTTATTTGGATCCTATTTCTAATGATTCTCTCAAGAAATAATTACCTCTGGTGTTTTTATAACGTTGTGACTGGTCATCAAGAGAAATTGTGGATTTATTTAGTCATGGGACATTAATCAAGTTTCAACATCGGAACACCTACTATATTTGGATAAAGTTTGACCAGAGTCATGACTTTGGTTTTCATGGGAAAAACAAAAATAAAAATTTCTGCTCAAGTTATCTGATATCAGATAATGATGGGAAGAGAGGGAGAGAGGTGCAGGAGGGGGAAGCAGATATATCTCACATTTGATATCACTCAACTGATCTTCTTCCAAGTTTTATGGGACAAACTAATATACATCACTTGATGCCAATATCCGGCGTCTCTAGTTAAAAAAAAAATTATTTAAGTATGGTCTCAAATTCAATTGAATTTATATGAATGTAGACCATAATACTCCCTCTGTTCCAAATAACAGGGCACTTTTAAAAGAGTTTATCCATCTCAAAATATAAGACACTTTAATTAAATTAAGATTTTATTAAATGTGTCAATTTTTATATTATCTTTTCTCTCCCTGTAATTAATTTCCATCCCTCCTCTTAAATGATAGGTATTTTCAAAAGTTTATATATTTTTTGAAAGTTTAAGTTGTTATGTGTATTTAATGAGATTTATTGGTATGTAAAATTTTATCTAAAAATATCTTATAATTTGGGATGGAGGGAGTATTTGAATTTGACCTAATAACATAAATAAATATTAAATACCCATAAATAACGGCTAGTCTAAAACTAAACTTAATTAATGTGATTTTTTTTTTTGAAATTCTGTTTGTAATTAATCACTTATCATCAAATCCACAAGGGGCTTGTCCGTACATCTGACTGCATCACGCAAATTTTTTTTTTGGGTAAATAAAAATAAAACAATCAAAGAAGTCGTGAGAGGAAAACATTAGATACAATAGATTATTGATGCATGGGGCAGTGAAAAGGAGTTTAATTTTATATAATTTATGAAGTTAAAAGACGTTAGAACTCATAAAGGTGGGTTCCGCCGCCGCAACATTTGAAAACACGGGTTGAAAATGATGCTGCATGCAAAGCGTCGCAGGTATGACATTTAAAGGTTGTGAGTTGTGATGACTATGAATTATTTGGACTCAACAATGTCTATTTAATTTGGACGGATTATTATGTCAAATATCATTAGGGCTAGACCATTGAAGGCTTAGGAGCCACCACACTGGTCAGTTTCAAGTAGGCTACTGCATGCAACCTTATCTTGTTCCTCCTGCCTCCTTTTGGGAAAAGAATGATGGAAACTAAACTCTCTATATTCGTTTCATTCATTCTCCAGCTTCTTCCTCACATCTAATCACCTAAAGGGGTGGTTCATCTTTATTTAATACTGGTGTAAAATAGATGCATCTATATGCACTAGCTATGTCCATATATAGGTATATCAATTCACATTCACACGCAGCAAATTACAACACATAATCATATTTACATTTTTAAATGGAATTAATGTGCTATAGTTCCAGTTTCTTTGCAACTTCTGGGTTCAATTAAACTGTTCTATATTCAGACAATCCAACAAAAAGGGCATGTTTGTTTTCAGATTCTTTCTTATAGTATCCGAGCCTTTTATTTTATTCGATGACAAAATCTACTCCCTTCATTCAATTTTTAATATTATAAAATATTTTTAATTGACCCAATGATGAGTTAGTTAATTTTTTTAAAATCACACACTCTTTTTTTTATTTACTCTTATTTAATGAGGTTTTTTAATTAAAAAATATTTAATTACATCTCTTAGTTAAAGATACTTTTTGAAAATTTTGTTTAAAAAAATATCTTGTATTTTTAAATGAAAGGAGCATTTATTTTACAATCAAATAATTAAAAATGATCAAATTGGAACTATCTATTTTGAAATTTAATTTTTGACCAGTTTTATAAATATCAGTTTTATCAGTTAATTACTTCAGTTGAACAATGTAGTAGCTAAGAAACCAATATCCTTTGGTGAAATTATATATATATATATATATATATATAATTACTGTCTAATTTTACACCTGTACTCCTTCTGGTCTTATTTATAGGGCAAAGGGAGTATAAATCATGTCATTAAATTTTTATCATATACTTCCTCTTTTACCCTCCATTGAATATTGAAAAGAGAAAATATATTATTGAAATATGTATATTTAATCGGAACAAAGTTAAAAATTTATTAAATTTTAAGATAGAGTCAATGAGTTTTAAAACTTTTTTTGATACTGGTGAAACATATTAAAAGTAAATTATAAATAAAACCAGAGTAATATATGTTCCCATGGGCACTTAATCCAATTTTTTTTGGAGTGAGTCCAGCTAGTTGAGCTTGCTCATTATAATGTCTTTTTAATGTGACGATAACTATATATTAATTTATTTTAATTTAATATAAGTAACTGGTATTCAATAATTTATTTTAATAATGTAATGGGCATGTTTGAATACTTGAATCCAATTTTAATCACCAAAAATGTTGACAGAACCAAAGTCAATGTTAATATTCACTTTTTTTTTTTTTCCTCCTTTCCTCCAAGTGAATGGCAATCAATTCAATATGCGGGTAACATTCGCCAAAGCTATTAATTTCATCTTATTGGCGCGTTGACAATGCCAAACCATAAATGTTGCCGGTCACTTTTAAAGATATAATTTCATACCATAAAATTTAGATTTGGCAATTTTTGCACTGTACAACTCTTTGCAAAACAGAAAGGGAAAATAACAATCAATCTTCTTCTGTATGAAATTTATATCCATCAAAAATTAATTATTATTATTAAAAATTAAATAAATACTTATCAATTTAAATTAACCTTTTATCAATTAATTTTTTATTTTAAATTAATAATAATTTATTCAGATTTGTTTTTTATTTAGATTTTAATAATATTAATTTTTAATTGCTATAAATTTTATTGTTGATTGTTATTTTCCCAAACAAAAAAGACATGCCCCACATTCTCCGAAAAGAAAGTTCTCTTATTTTTCTTAAATAAATTTAAAGAAAGCAAGTCATTTCTTTATGGGCAATAAAGTGGCCCAGAAACAAAATCCGTTCAGTAAAATGTTCTTGTATTGTACAAGCGGATTCCATTTGAGGGACAATCCTTGGGCATCAGTCTTAGACGTAGAAATAAAATCTACAAGGGACCATGGTTTTTGAAGAACAAAATTTTTCCAGCAAAAATATCAAAATCTTCTTTATTTTTCTGCACTTGTCTCCATAACTCAAATAATTGAAGTTTGAACATTCATGAATAATTTCAACAGATCAATAAAAAAAGGAAAAATATATCTTTTTATTTTTTTTAAACAAATTTATTGTTGCTCGAGATCATGGCTCCCTGCAAGTTTTTTCTGCATTTGTGACTTATTATATCCAAATATTTGGACCTTTTGATTCTTGTCGCCAATGTTTTTTTTCCCAAAAAAAAAAAAAAAGACCAATGCTTTGGCATTGACCAGCGACAACCTTCTATCATTTGATTTGAAAGGGATAGAATTAGATTGAACCAGCCAAATACGTATCAATTATATATATATATATATATATATATCAACTGGGAGGGATTCGGGAGAAAGAGAAGAAAAGAAAAAGCAAAAAAAGGATATCCTATCCATAAGAATAAGAAGGGCAGGGAACGTGACAGCAAATAAAAGAGAATCTATAAAGCGAGTGAGTAAAAATACACAAGTTTTGGGGCCAAAAAACTAAATAATAATAATAATGATGATAATAATAATGATGATAATAGCTCTTCTGTTCCCAGCTGTTGCAGTGCAGGATGCTTGAATTCGTAAAGAAATTTTGGGAAAGAAGCAGAATAGTTTTAGGGGCATGCAGGTGACACAGGATTCAAAACCAGATAAATAAAACACGATAACCCAAAGTCGCAAAATTACAAAAAAGAGATCCAATCACTTGAAACTTTGAATGATCAAAATGATCTGTCCATGGGACCCACGTGGGCCCATATACTGCCAGAGTTTATCTGACTTTGGTGAACCTAACTTTGGAAGCGAACCATGTTTATACTGATGCCTATTGCAAGTTCTTCAGACCATCCCCGTTTTTCATCTCACGACCCCCCACCCTCTTCTTTTCTTGCCCATGCAGATGCTGATACCCTTTTAAACGTTTTCGGTGTACAATACAAGCACTCTTTTCCACTTTTTGCTTGATCACTCAATAATTGTGGCTAAGCATCCTAAGCTCGTTTCATTTTGTAAACTCATGGTCTGCCATTTTGATAGTGACGATTAGTTCCCAATACCCCTTCCAATTTTAATTATAGGATGCTTGCTGAAATTATAGACAATTGATGAGATATTGATTATATTTTTTAATGTTATTTTTATTTAAAATTATTAATTATGAGAAAGAATGTAATGTGAATTTAAAATTTTTTATTTAAATAAAGATAACATTAAAAATTAATTTTATTTTTACATAAAGCCAATAACTTATTAATTAGCTCTTCTTAATTTTGATGAAATAGTTAAAGGTGTGTTATAACCGAGATGGAATCCATTGCTTTAATTCTCAATTAATTAGTTAATTGCCAATTGGTTCAAACATGGAAACTTTTGTACGCGCTTTCTATGGCAAAAGAAATCAATGCTTGGGGAAAAACTTGTGGTCATTGATGCCGTAATGCAATAAATGCTCGGCAATTAAGGCAACTTTTTTTTTTTGGCCAACGGCAATTAAGGCAATTGAAAGCTTGCATTTTTGGCTCCATATCCAAATGGACATCCAAAATTTTTTATTACACCTGACTTAATCCTACAAAAAATTATAATTTGGAAAAATAAATATTTTTACTTGAAGCCAAAAAAATGATTTTTTTTAAACCCCCCCCCCCCTTTCTTCCTAGTCGAAGGCTGCTTCCGTGAATAATAGTCCGACGATAAAGCAATGAAAACGATAGCGAGAAAAATGTCTTTTCTTTCCGAAGTCACGAAAAGAGAAAAATGTCACGTGACGTGGTGTACACGTGCATAATATATATGATTTCTTTTTTCAAGAGAGACTCTCTCTGCGAAGCACGACTTACGAAGTGAAGAGACAGTGAATGGAAGGAACAGATACAAACGCCAGAAGCTTAATAGACAAAGCGAACCCATAAAAGGAAGAGCAAGCCCCCTTCTTTCGCTCTGTTTAAAGATGTTCCTATGCTCTGTTCACGAACATCGTCAGACATGCTACATGCTAAAGAAAGCATCTTCGTCTTCTTCCCCTGCACAGCATCCTTAGGCCTCATTGATTAAGGTTTCTTCCACTTGCTTGAAAACACTGGAACTCTTATGTTGTTCCCTTTGCCTGCCATTCTCTCACCCATTAGACTACAATTATGACAATGAGCGACGCCGAGTCCTTCGCAGCATTCCCGTTTGATAGAGCTGTCGAACAGGTCCCGTAATTTCGAAGCAATTCTGCTCATTTAGCTCGCTTTACAAAAAATTTCGAAATGATGATCCTGCTTCTGCCGACAAGTTCTCTCGCTCTCTCGCTCTTGTTTCTCTGCTTCATCCAAATTGTGAATTGCTGTGGTTTTTTTTATCTTTTTCGGTTTTCATTGGCGTATTGTTCAAGGCTGAAGCGTATTCATCCTTCCGCTCGGTGTTGTTTGGCGATATGCGTATATTATATTTTTCTCTGCAATATGCCCAACCTATAATGTGGGTGCCGATTTTGAAAGTTGATTACTGGGTTTCATTTTGAAATTCAGAATTTTTTCTTCGACGCTCTTCATATCTTCTTTATGAAGCATTCGATCGCTTTCTCGCAATGAAACGAGCTGAATTTCTGAAATTTGTTGTTGGTTTACTATTATCAGTTCTTTCACCAGTTTGTTGCTTTTCCGACAAGGAGTTCTTCATGCTCATTAATCTGGTGTCAGTGTGTGGAATTGTTGCATTCTCGTTGTAAATCATTTTTCGATGTTTTTTTTTTTTAATTTTATTTCCTTCCTATCCTCGAAACTAGACATACATTAGGAGTTAGTGGCCGGTTTTGTTGCAGCAACGCCAAATATTTTAACTATATATATATGAATATCTTGGAGGCAACTATTTGCTGCCTAAAGTCTATCAGTGCCCTGTCTGGTTTACACTGTTATCGATGGTTATACGAATCCAACCATCCGCATGTTACTGGTACATCGAATTTTCCCATGTTTTGTGATAATGATAAGAGACTTTATTTGTTTATTCATTGCTTCCCCGTATGAGTTTGAATGCTAGATATGAAGGAATTCATCATCTTGAAATTTATGTAATTTTCTTCTGAAATCTGTTTTCTTTTACCAAAAGAATCTTCATACATGTGTTAGTGTGCTCAAGATGTTTTTTTTTCCCACTATGTGCTGTTCATATGCCCTTGCGCACTTAGATACATGTTGGTATTTGTGCTTATAATGGTCTGATCAATCATCATGAAAGTTAATCTGCTATCAACTTTTATGTTACGGAATTTTCAGCGTGTCTGATGTCTGGAATCTTATATTTGATAGTTTTTTATCTGAGTCTTTTCTTGCCATTGACAGAACTGGCCCCCCTTTTAGAGAACTGAAAACTCGATTTTTTTTTTTTAAAACTCTGTTCAGGCAATTGTATCTATAAAGAAAGGTGCATACTTACTGAAGTGTGGACACAGGGGAAAGCCCAAGCTCTGCCCTTTCAGACTTTCTCCAGTAAGCATACATGAGATGGGATGTATTTAAGAATAACTCTGATTACTCACTATTCATACAAATAATTTGTCTACGGACTTCTATTGTTATCTATACATTGATCTCAATAATAAACTGTCCAAAATAAGATACTAAGATAACTCTCTGAATATTCTGTTTTCACTCAGTTTTTAATTTGGCGCGATGCTGCATGTGGAATTAGTCATCTATGAAAAGTATAACTGATATGTAATTGTTGATTTACTTTTGCGGTTGCTTCCTTCCTTTATTTTCTTTGGAAAAATTACAAATATATCAACTAGATTTGGGAACTAGGCTTTTATTTGTGGACGCCTTCCAAGTTCCATCATGACAACTAGTCATGTAATCAACCGCAGTTAAGGGGCTTGCTCTTTTTCAAATTATGAATTGCATTAATGAAGAACAATGCTCTGCTTAAGATTATTTGAGTGAAAACATGAATTAAATTTTGGCTTTACAAAGTAACCTTTTCGAAAATGGAACTCATCAATTTAATGGTGAAATATAGGTTAAACGATAATGTGCAGGTTGTCTTATTGTGTATTGTGAACATTTAAGCTCCATGCTTTTGGCATGAGAAATGTGGAGCTACAATTAATGATATATAAACATTAGTTTCACAGATTTCTACTGCCGAATTCTCATGATCAGCTATGCAGTAACTCATATTCAAACCCTTTGCACTTGTACAGAACTTTTCCAGAAGTATTTCCATATGATCAAAGTTATTAACTTGGTAGTATGTAAACAGTTGGATACCAGCTCTGTTCACCCCCTCTCTTCAACATTTGGTGTGGTAGCAACAATTTGAGGGGGAAAACTAAGTTCTGAACTGTCATGAACACCATTTTATGAAAATAATATGTGTAATTCACTTTGTCCCTGAAAAGTGGTTGTAGAAAATGAAATAGGTCTCACTCTATCAAGTTCTGTCTATCTGTCTGATTTTTTCTGTGCATTATAGTAAAATCACTGATAACTGGTCCCTTCCCCCCTGATTTCAGGATGAGAAAACTTTGATTTGGTGTTCTGGGCAGAAAGAAAAGCATTTGCAACTGAGTGAAGTTACAAGAGTTGTTCAAGAGCTGGGAAATGTATGTAACAAACATTCATGACTTCTCACATTGTTGCACTATCAACACGAGACTGAAGATTAGAAGAGAAATGAAAAGAAAAGGCAAAATGTTGTTTTGGCCTAATGATTGATTACCCCTTTTCAGATAAGGCCCCAGAGACAAAGCCAACCTGAAAAAGATTGCCATTCATTTTCACTAATCTATGCAAATGGCCAGCGCTCACTTGATTTGGTAAGATTTGTTTGTTCTTTATGTATGCATGTTTAGCTACTTTTCCCCCAAGGCTCTTCTTCCCAATATTTATTGCTTCAAATTTCTATGCATTTATTTTTAACCCAGATATACAAGGACAAAGCGCAGACTACTTCTTGGTTAGTGGGATTGAGAGCTGTGATATCTAGGTCCCAGCATCCAAGATCGTTAAGTAATTTAAGGAACCGCAAAGGAGTGCAGAGTTGTGTAAATAGTCCAGCTGGGATCTTTCGGAGAAAGAAAAATCTTGGTCTTGTAGAGGATACTGTTGAATTTACTCAGGTTTCATATACTTCCTGCTTCATTTGCTTTTTTCTTTTGTTTTCTAATTCTACCCCCGCCCCCCAAGAAAGCATTTGGCTTCAGAGTAATGATGTTGTCATTGTATTCTCTCATGTTTCAGTTGTGATCTTAAATATAAAATAGAACTGATCATTTCTTGATTGTAGGGAAAAATCCCCATCCATTAATCTTCAAATGATTGAAAATATCGGTTTCTATGGTTTTGGCATATGACAAACTTATTTCTCAAGCTAAACACGACAGTGCTGTAGGTTAAGTACTTTTGGGTTTCATTTGATGCTTTCAGTTAAATGTGATTGAACATAAACAGGAAAATCAAAATAGTTTAGCCTTTAAATTGTCAGAGTAATATCATTTAATACTATTTCAATGCATTCAAATAATTGAATCACTAATATGTTTCAGTGAATCTAGATTATATGTCTGCTACAACCTTTCCTTATTAATTAAATTTCTTAGATTTTACTTTTTGGAAAAAAATAAATCAACAATGACATTTACTTCTCAGAAATTAATTGTGTGGCTTTGAAGTTTCTTTTTACCACCTTGATTATGACTGCAAATTCTTGCTATTTGCAGGTAGAAAGCTTACATGCAAGTCCTAATTTCTCACTTTCAGAAAGGTGCTTTTCTGAGGGCTTTTCAGATGCTTCTGATGGCATTTATTCTTTGGAGTCTTTTCCGTACAATACTCGGAGCACAATGGATATTAAAGTCCCAAGTTCTCCACATGTTGATCCAGATTTTCTCAATAAAAATGGTTCAATATATGCTGACACAGAGTATGAGAAGAATTCATCCTATAGGCGTCTGCCTCCTCCTACCTCTCCACATGTAAGAAACAACAATATATTGAAGGATATCATGGTATGGGGTGAAGGGATTGTAGGAGGTGGGGGCAACATGTTTGTAAATCAACATAATGTTCATAGTACACTGCCAAAGTTACTGGAATCCACCATGACGTTAGATGTAAAAAATATAGCTTTAGGAGGAAAGCATGCTGTCTTAGTCACAAAACAAGGGGAAGTTTTCTGCTGGGGTCAAGGTAAAGGGGGTAGGCTGGGGCACAAGATTGACATTGATGTTAGCTCTCCCAAAATTGTTGATTCTCTTAATGGGATCCGTGTGAAATCTGTTGCCTGTGGTGAGTATCATACATGTGCTCTGACAGACGCTGGTGTAGTATATACATGGGGAAATGATGGTGGTTGTACAGATTCTGTAAGTTATGGGAAAAATAGAAGTCAGTGGATACCACATAAACTTTCAGGACCTTTAGATGGTATTCGTATTTTTAGTATTGCTTGTGGGGATTGGCATACTGCAATTGTCTCTTGCTGTGGAAGATTATTTACATATGGAGATGGTACTTTCGGAGTTCTAGGGCACGGGAATCTTCAAAGCATTTCTCAACCAAAAGAAGTCGAGTCTCTTAAAGGTAAGCAAGTGAGGTCTGTTGCTTGTGGATCATGGCACACAGCAGCTATCATAGAAATCATGGCTGCCCGTTCTAGGTACAGTACTTCCTGTAAGCTTTTTACCTGGGGTGATGGAGATGGTGGACGGCTTGGTCATGTTGATAATGGAAGGAAGCTTTTACCAACATGTGTTACACAACTTGTGGATTATGATTTTGTTCAAGTATCTTGTGGAAGAATGTTGACTGTTGCACTTACTAATTTGGGTAAAGTTTTTACCATGGGAAATAAGGTGCACGGACAGCTTGGAAACTCTCATGCCAAGGATAAGACTGTTATTCTTGTTGAAGGAGACTTGAAACAGGAGTTTGTTAAGCAGATATCATCTGGTTCATATCATGTGGCTGTGTTGACATCTGCAGGTAGTGTCTATACATGGGGCAACGGTACACATGGGCAGCTTGGGTTGGGTGATACTAAAGACAGATATTCACCTTCTCTCGTTGAGGCTCTAAAAGATAGACAGATAGAGAGTATTGCATGTGGGTCATGCTTCACCGCTGCAATTTGTTTACACAAACCTGTTTCTGTTGCAGACCAGTCAGCTTGTAGCAGTTGTAAGCTTCCATTTGGGTTCAGGAGAAAGAGGCATAACTGCTACAACTGTGGTCTTCTCTTCTGCAATTCATGTAGCACTAACAAAGTTACAAATGCATCTCTAGCCCCAAGCAGGAACAAGGCTTTTCGGGTTTGTGATCAGTGCTTTCATAAATGCCATGGACTCACTCACTCACCTAAGGTATCAAAGTTGCAAAACTATAGCACTATGCAGCAACTGAAGTACCGGAATAAATTTCCTGATCTGACAGAAGATGGAGGAGAAACAGCAGTATCACCAGGTCCTCTGTCATCTTTCAGTCAATCAAGTTACATGAAAAGCATGCCTAGCGGAAGGAAGGACTGGAAAAATCAGGAAGAAGGCCAGAAACATTCAGAAAACTTCTCTCCAGTGTTGGGTGGGGTGACACAATGGGGGGAAGTTTCCTGCCCTGATTCGTTCAAAACAAGTTGCACAGAAAATTCTTTCATGCATGTTTCTTTGTTGAAAAATGACGTAGCTTCTGCTAATCCGTTGAAACCAGAATCTACAGTATCCAGGATCCCTAACACACAGAAAAATATGCCAAAGTCTGAGAAATTGCTTGTAGAAGAAGTTCGGAGGCTGAGAGCTGTGGTAGCAACCCTACATTTTTCGCTTGAGTTTCATTGGTCTTCATAAATTTCTTCCCTGATTTAGCTTAAGACAAATCTGTTACATGTTATGCATGTTAAAATTTTTAAAATTTCTTTTTCTTGTAACCTGGGTTTCTCAATGTTTTTGATGAATTTGGTTTTACAATTTGTGACACTCAAAACATGATACTGAAAAGCTGATTTAAACTAGAAATGTCCTTGTATTGTTTATCTTCATCCATCTGTATATGCACATCATTAAACAATGATCATATGTGAACATAATTTGAAAATTTCCCTTTCAAATATCACTTGAACAGCAGGATTTCCTAATGTTTCTCGTTGAAACTATTAAACCATATTTTTTTACGCCTTTCTGACCCTCTTTCGTATGTTTACTTCTTTGTTCTGCACTTTGGTTTTCATAAAGTTCTCTTCATAAGGAACTGCTGAGTTTGCATTTGAATTACCATAAAAATTAGAGGTGGTTATCTGATTTTGGCAGTTTCCTTTGGGGTACTCTGTGGAAACGTGTTGCTCATTTTTTAACTCAAGTTTCCCAAGTTGTAGTCCTTATTGTTCTGTTTTTCTCCAACTTATCTACTTCCTACATCTTTCAGTTGCAAATTAAACTTTTCTCTGTTCATTTGTTAGCTGAGATCACATGTTCTTTTGTCTGTATGTAATCCCTTCCACTTGCCTCTATATGAAATGTTGTGATAGGCTGGGAAACTTGAAGAGCAATGTGAGCTCCAAAACTGTATGTTACAAGAATGTCAACAAAAGATTGAGAAGAGTATGTCTCTGGCGAAGGAGGAAGCTACTAAATGTAGGGCTGCAAAAGAGGTCATAAAAGTTTTGACGTCAAAAGTAAGTCTGTTTTTCTCTTGATTCAGTTTCATGCTGGAATGCTAAAGATTAGATAAGTCTATTTCGCTGATTTATGTCTTTATTTTAGAGAAATTCTTGTGGTATTCTGCATAATTCCTTTGCCTTATCATTAAATTTCTTTTATGGTATCACGAGGAAATTCATGACAGTTGAAATTGATGTTGCCTCTCAAGTCTTAACTGTATCATGTGAAGTTCTAGCTTTATTTTGTTCATCTGAAGTTCTGTTTGAAGTGTGTACATGTTCTTTTAAGAGTCCGTTCAACAACAACCCCAGTTATTATCACTCATACTGTAATAATAGAGGTAATACCTGGATATGAAATTTTCTGCAGATTAGTCAGTAATGAGTCTTTAGATATCCTTTATGAAATGCTTACGAGTATAACTATTTGCAGCTTCAAACAATATCAGAAAAAGCCGATGCTATACAAGAAGGAAAGGTTGGGGTAAACGAACATGAGCCATATCTTGCATCCGTGCACAATGATGTCAATACTCCAAAAGACTGCAACTTAGACATTCAATCTGATTCTCCTATAGTATTCTCTGACAAATTAAGATCCAAATTTGGGAGAAGCAGATTCCTCCAAAGTGGTAAATCGAGGGAGTATTCACACGTCACAGGAGTGCAATCTCAACAAGATGCTACCAAAGGATCAAATGATGAATGGATAGAACAGCACGAGCCGGGTGTTTATGTCACTCTTACTACCTTACCATGCGGACAAATTGGCCTCAAAAGAGTGAGATTCAGGTAATTTCAACAGTGAGTTTTCTCATTGACTGGCATGTTACTGCAATCTTTAGCAAGAGGATTTTCACGCGCTCACACGCTTGTAATTTAAGTTGAAGACATCATGATGGGCAATACATTAGACATTTACATTGTGTTTGGGCAAAAGAACTTTAACCTTAGTGAGTTTTGTGAGGTCGTACTTCTTGTTAGATTTGTCAAGTTCTGTTTTTTTCTCTTCGGTGGAAGTTTCATATCTAGTGCATTATAATTACATTATTCCATCTACACTTCATTAAATTGGTTGTAGTAGTTAAGAATTATTAAATATAAGGTAAAATGCATGTAGTACCTGACAGATTAGATTTGTGATAGATCAGTACCTGTTATACATGTTGAAGTGATAGATTAGGTTTGCAAGTGTAATACAAAATGCATCATATTTGGATAGTAACATGATATATGCGCATTGCAGCCGGAAACGATTCTCTGAAAAAGAAGCAGAGCAATGGTGGGAAGAGAATCAAGCAAGAGTGTGCCGTGATTATGGCCTCGAAGGATACACAAACAGTAGCCAAACTCAAGATTGACAAGCCCTAGTTTTATACTTATCTTTCATCTCTCCCAGCACTTTTCTCTACAACTCTGGGTAGGTGATGATGTTAGAGCCTAGTCTCTAACTGATAGCCATACTGCAACATAGATGATTATATTTCTCTTTGTAGCTGAGAGACTTTCTTTTCTCTGGTATCTATGAATCTAGATCTTAACCTTAGGCTCATAGATTTTGATTCCAGTCATGTTACAGGACACCCATGATGGGTTTGTTGATGTCTTTTTTTTTTCTTTAGTCAATAGTACTATAAAGCTTGTTTTGGTGCCGGCTCTATAAAATCAATTTTCTTTCTTGGTTAGCGTTTGAAGGAATAACAGCCCCCATAAATAATTAAGATGTTATCATCTTGACTTGAAGATAAAGCGTTGCTCTTTCTTAATTCTTTAATAAGAATATATATTTTTCCCTCTATTTTGTAGTGGAAGCTTATGATCCATGTGGGACCCCGCAAAGCCGGGGAGGTTTCGAGGCATTCTGGAAAAAGCGTTTAACTAGTCCCTTTCGGCAACAAATACTTTATATACGTTGGCTATAAATTAAAATACTATAGAAAAATACGCATGCCTTATTAGTTCTAATTAAATTTAACTTCTGTACAATACTAATAAGTTCTATACTTCCTAAACAATTAATCATTATATTCTACATGCGTTCATATGGTATTGCTATTTCCGTTTGTGGGAGAATACACCGACATTTCTATTTTGCAGTCACGTAAGGAATTAATTCGTGATTTTTTTTCCTTACACATACGTAAAAGAATTCATGTTCTAATTGATCATTGGGCTTCGCTTTTGTTTTCTTTGGTAGGATAAACTATTAAATGTTGTGATTCAATCATAAAAAATGGAAATGCTTTCTATATTACATCATGAGTGCAAATTTTTATGTGGAATTATTAAAGCCAAGTATAAGTCTTTTTTATCCATGTCTTTAATAGAGTCTCTATTTATTTATGCTAAGGTCGGCTTTAGGCATAATTAATTTATTTTATTTTAGACTTAATCCTTATTCCCCGTGGGTATTGCTGAAGAAAAGAACCAACCAACCAATAAATAAATTACATGAGAAGAATCCAAATATAATAACCCTAGCGATAGTATAATGTACATTTCATGGGTATGCTGTATTTGTTAGGAAAACAGACATAAACCTTGAGGGTTTGACCCGCTGGTCACTTCATTTTCAAACAGAACTGTGCCACACAAATAATGCAGGTGCTTAATTATAGAAGCTACACAAATCCACGGGAACAAACTAAATACAGAATAATTAAATTAGGCAATTATTTCTAAATTGTACTCTCTCCGTCTCAAATTATAGAGCACTTTTGAAGGAGTTTTTCCGTTCTAATATATAAACACTTTGAGTAGATTAAGATTTCATTAAATATATCAATTCTAATACTACCCTTTCTCTCTTTATGATTAATTTCCATCACTTTTCTTTCAATATATTAAATGATGGGTATTTTGAAAGTTTATATTTTTATTTTGAAAAGATAAGGTTGTTAACCATATTTAATAAGGTTATTGATATATAAAATTTTATTTAAAAATATACTTATAATTTAAAATGAGAGTTACTTGTTAGGAAGGGTGTCAATTAATGTTTAGTAGGAGTTTGATGGAGGGAGTATAGATGGGTAGGAAGAGAGAGCATAAACTCGTAAAGCAGAAAAGCACCAAAAGATGGATTCATGAAAGGGAAAGCATGAGGGTGAGATTTGGTAGTTTGGCTTCCCAGGGAAAAGCATGAGTTACCTCTCAAGTCATCCTGCTATGCCACGTGGATTCCCCCATTTGTTCACGTGGCTAAAGCTGGCCCCACATGCAGGTCCCACTTCCACCAGGCCCCCTGCATGCCTCCGCTTTGTAACATTTCCTTTTGCATGATTTAGACTGTGATCACCAACTTTGACTCTTATATACACTACATACATACATGAAAGTAACTGGTGTCAGTCATGAACCTCCCATGGAGACAACAAAATCTCCCTAAATATTCAACCACCAAAGGAGTGTGAAAGAATGCTAGGAAGAGCCGCCAAAGTTGAGTTGCTACAGTGGGCTCACATTAAGGGAGATATCTTTCTCTCACAGAAAAGGAGAGAGATCGATGGAACCAACAATCTGGTTCCACTTGGAGGGGGAGAGAGAGGGGTCTCAGAATCGAAGAAGGAACAGCTGAGAAGCATAGGATAATCTGGGGCACAAGACACAGCTTCAAACCAAAGATAACAGGAATCCTCCATTTGATCATAAAACAAATAAAAAGTAATCCAAAGACAAAAGTACTCATCAGAGGTGGCATATTTGCTTTTCCTTTTCTCTCTCTCTCTCTTTTTGTCCTCATCTTTATTAAAACCCCAAGCAATCCCCACATTCCGCCCCTCTACCTGCACTCATCCTTCTCTCATCTCCTCCATATAGTTTGGATCTTCTTCTTCTTCTTCTCTTTCTTCCTCTTCCTCCTCCTCTCCCTTGGCAGATACCATCAGGTCCAAAATTTGGGCACACATATCTATATAGATATAGTTACATACATAGCATACACACATGGCACCAGTTTCACTGCCTCCTGGTTTCAGGTTCCACCCTACGGATGAAGAGCTGGTTGCTTACTATCTCAAAAGAAAGATCAATGGCCACAGGATTGAGTTAGAGATCATCCCCGAAGTTGATCTCTACAAGTGCGAACCCTGGGACTTGCCTGGTACGTTTATATTTCAAGTCTGTTTACTGATAATGATGATCGTTAGTTTGTTCAGTTCTTCGTTATCTCATGCATGCATGTATAATTATGACTAATTACACGGTTCCAGAAAAACTATATATGATATATATCATCGTTTAGGTGGATTTTTAGATTTTAGATAGATACTTGTAATAGAATTCAACAAAAGAATATTGAAAGCTTCTTTTGGAGTTTAATTAAGACCCGATTTGCTTATATTTTTAATATGATTATATGAAACATGCTTGCTTTATTGGTCAAGTATAGTTTTCGGGCTTTAACATAAAATATCTGATGACGTGATCTAGGTTTATCTTTATGGTGTAAAGGATTGTTGTACTTAGGGTTCTACAGGATGGTCCCTTCATCACTTTTAGGGTTCCTATATTGAAAACAAGACTAGTCGTAATGAGACAATTATGGGATTCCCCGCCAAGTCAAAAAGAATTCATCTAACCGCGAGAGAGAGAGAGAGAGAGAGAGAGATCAGCGCGTGCGCTGGCTACAAGATATATATCAGTCCCATATTTCTTGATTTAAGTCAAAACACAAGCATTTCTGAAAATCAGTTTACGTCTCTTGAATCACTGTGTCCCTGTATTAACCACAATCGATTCGATGGTTGCATATTACAGGAAAGTCGTTGCTACCTGGCAAAGATTTGGAGTGGTATTTCTTCAGTCCTCGGGATAGGAAGTACCCAAACGGGTCAAGAACAAACCGAGCCACCAAATCCGGATATTGGAAGGCCACAGGCAAAGACAGGAAAGTGAATTCCCAATCTCGTGCAGTGGGTATGAAGAAAACCCTAGTTTACTATCGAGGCCGAGCCCCTCATGGTTGTCGTACCAACTGGGTTATGCATGAGTATCGTCTTGACGAGAGAGAATGTGAAGCTGCTTCTTCTGGCCTTCAGGTTCTCCTCTTCTGTACTCATATTTTTATTCCATTCTTCTTCTCCACTCAAAGACATTAGATTCTGGTGTTGATGGCTGACACAGTACGTGCTTTTAATTAATTCGTTGAAAAATTAAATGCAGGATGCATATGCTCTCTGTCGTGTGTTCAAGAAGACTGCAGTTATAACCACGAAAATCGGAGACCACTACGTGAGTGGGAATCAGATTATTACAAGTGACCAGTCATCCAGCATTGAACTGTACTCCGAAGGAAGATCAGGAGAAGATTTAGAGAGCTCAGATTATTTGATGCCTCTGGATCATAGCTCATCACCCAACATTGGAAATGCCCCTTCATCAGGACCAAGAGATCATGGCAAATGGTCACAGGCACAGTTCATATCTGAAGATCCCTTCTTTCTTCCAGATTCCTCTTCACTATTTTCCAACTATGGCTCCATGCCCTACCCTCCATCCAAGGTAGTACAAATATTTAATACAAGGGTCTACATTTGTAAACAATCTTTTGTGAATTATATTTCGATGCCTCACACATAAATATATGATGATTTAAATATTGCAGGTGGATATAGCACTAGAGTGTGCAAGGATGCAGCACAGGTTTTCTCCAATGGAGGACTTTCCTTCAGAACTGAAGATGCAACCACAATATGGTGGGCCAAAAAATGAAACTGATGAGTTATTACAGGAGATTCTCTCAGTTGCTCATGCTTCTCAGGATCTCATAAACCAGTCTTCTAAATATTCTTCTCACTCATGGGGTGCTACTAGCACAGCAAACCAACATCATTACGCTCCTTCTGAACGAGAAGAAGATTTCACCTTCATGGTTGGCCGAGATAGTACTGCTAATGACTATAACTATTATAACAATGCCTGCTCGGAAGACCCAGTACTGCTAAACACAAGGTCGATAGAGATTGGAGATCTGGATGATGATTTCAAAGCAGAGAGGATCGTGGAGAATTTAAGATGGGTTGGTATGTCAAGCAAAGAGTTGGAATTTAAGGTATGATTTGTATTTCTACAAGCGGTATAGATAAATGTTCATTGAAATTTAATGCTAATTATACTAATAGCAAGTAGGATGGGACTAGCGTACAAATCTATTGAAACTCTGGGGCGCTATAAAAAGGGAATTAATTACACTATAGTAAAATAACAAATAAAGTAAATGGACAGAGACGAAAAAATAATAGATCATGTTATTCATGAATAATATATAATGTATAATTCCTTTTCCATGCTCATATATATATATATATATATATATTTCCGATCGAGATAATTTTACCTATTAATTTGGGTCCTAATTAATTGAGCTAAGGGCGAAAAAATTGTTTTGTTAATAAATGGCTGTCGACAAAAAGAAGAGTTAATGGTTATATTTTCCCAATGTTCTTACAGAGCTTAACGGAAGGTCGAAAAATTGTTCCGATCGAGGATATTTCAAGTTTCCGAACAAACAGGGAGGGGAATGAACTGCTGCAAGGTACTGAAAATTCTATGACTCATTTAGAATATCATTATAGATAGAATACAAGGTATAGATGAGTAACATTATTAAGAAGCTAAAAAAGTGTCCGTTCAATAAATGTGTTTTGTATGGATAATTCGGATTTTGAGTATACAACAATTTCTAGAAATATATTGATAATGATTAGTAATAAACAGTTTAAAATAGTTATAAAAAGGATGCAACTGATAACATTTTGTCTTTGAGAAATTAACAAGAGCATTTCTATGCAGCAGAATGTGATAATCAGCAAGAAAATAGAAGAAAGGAACTCAATGACACTGACATAAACGACATCTCATTAGAGTTTATCAACGAGGATGACACTAATGAGAACTTCATAGACGAAGAAGGCGATTATTCAAGTTCTCCAAGCTTTGAGGTGGTTGAGGAAGTCAAAGTCAGCCATGGAATGTTTGTGTCCACAAGACAAGTAGCTGACACATTCTTTCACCAAATAGTTCCTTCACAAACCCTCAAGGTTCACCTCAATCCAGTGATAATGGCGCACAATTATCACTCAGTGGAGAGCATAGACACAGTTTCTTTCTTTAGAAACTTGAAGGCCTGTGCGAAAACAATATCAAGTCCCATAATATTCATACTTTCGCTTCTGCTAATGCATTGTATTTATTATTCAGATTCTGATCAGGATGTGAAGGGGAGAAGTTGGAGTGGTGCTGCTAATAATTGCAATAACAGCATGAAGAGAATGAGAGAATATGATGATGATGAGAAAATCAAGTGGGATAATGAGAAGGAAAAGGTTTGGTTTGTGAGCACTAGAAGTGGGAAAGGATTCAGTGTGGTGTTGAAGAAGATAGGCATTTTTCTCACAATTTCTTTTGCTCTCTGTACCATGTGGGCTAACCACGTCATAGTTCATTAACCCTTCATCTCCTCTAGTCTCTTTCTCTTTCTTTTGTCTCTAACCAAAGGATTTAATTTAACGGACAGCTCCAATTGATCTTGTCCCCGTTAATCATTTTAGGACATTGATTATCCAAATATACTTGTATTTATTTTATTTTGACGCACTTGTTATTTGATTAAGAATTAATTGTATTCAATTGACATATAGTGAAATGTTCAGTGAATTTCTTTCTTTCTTTTTTTTTTGGAAATGTGTTCTGTTTACGAAGAAAACTACGCGCATAGACAGTGAGGGGGGAAAAATGAAGAATAAACCTCAGCGTAAAACTCACACTTGCCATTAAAGTTTGGATATATCTCCCCCAATCTTCCGTCGAACGGTGATTAATTAGAGCTTAATTTATGATTGTTTTCTTATATATCTATGCATAGATGCATATTTGTAAATAGTTGTTACTTTGCTAATTATTAAATAATATCATATTTAACTGAGTTGATTTTCACCTTCAGAAAATTTTAAAAATAAAACGCGTTGTGCTATCTTTTTCAGTGAATGGAATATATCATTGTTTTTTTTTTTTGATAAACAAGATGATCAAAGCATGGAAAATATCTATTTATCGAACCATTCTTCCCCCCACCCCCTCCTCTCTCTCTCTCTCTCTCTCTCTCTCTTCTCAGTATTCTTGGTTTTCAATCCGCATTAAGCCAGTCAATATTTTCAACGAAGGGCATACCTCCAACCGAGAATAATCACTGCCGCATACTTACAGCCCAAATGAAGAAGCCCAACATGACCAAATTCCAATTAGTGTTTAATACCAATACTTCAGCGTAGCAAACTTATTGTATGTGGCCCAAAAGAAATTACCATAGGTAACCAGGCCCATGACCTTAGACACGTAAGCAAATTTAATCAGGTTGTTCTTTCAACTAAGTTGCATAATTTTTGAGTCTGATAATTCAAATTAGCTTTCATTAGTTATTTATTAGTTCAAATTTAGGGTTTAAGGTTAATTATCGAAGGTTATTATTTGTTTGAATTTTTCTAGATAATTTAGGTGAACTTGGATTAGGTTTAAGGTTAATTTAGATTGATTTAGTAATCTCTAGTTTATTTTGAGTTTTTGTCTACTTTATTATTTTTCATGGACTAAACTTCAACACCTAAAGTTTTGATTGGCTTGAAAATATGCTTGGACATTTGTCCAAAAAAAAAAAGTGCCTGTATATATTAGGTAGCATCTGAGTTCTGACTATATCTAAGGCTTGAATTAACAAAATAAAATTACTTTTTTCCTCTAATTAACCTTTAAAATTTAATAATTTTACCTTTTTTCATTCCATACATACTCACTCGTATCTTTATCAAAAAGTAACTATAATTAATAACACATACTTAATTGTATAAATATTAATTTTACATAAACAAACATTCATTCAAATTTTAACAACTAATCATACATAATTAATAAATCATTAAATCATTAAACTTTAGGAGTAAATAAATATCTTCTTACAAAATTAAATTTTTAAAATGGTACTTTGGGAGGTGTAGTGAAATTTTAAATTTTTAAGCTCAGACATAAAAACCCTCTAAGGATCCTTACATGATATTTTCCCTAGTTTTTAATACAAGACTTTCACAAAATTTATTGACATATTTGCAACCCATTTTAAAAAATACCCTTTATTTCTTTCTCTCTTAAATTAAATAACTACCAACTAAAATTGACATAACTAGTAAAAGCATTTATTATTTAAGTAAAGTAAATGATTAGGGAGGCAAACCTCAATTTTTTCATATGAGCAACTTAATTAAAATAGATCTACACATTGCTTTCACTACCTCAAAAGAGATATTCTTTACTATTGGTGGCCAACTCCTTAGATTTACTAAAATTAAATTGAAGAATAGCTTTTTCATTCCTTCTCCCCTTCTTAATAGACACTAACCAAACTATAACTTTAAAAAATAGTTTTTTACATTTAATAATTAATAAAGCTATATAAAATTATAAAAAGAACGGAGAAAATATAATTTTAAATCCTTGCATTTTTTTAATATTTTAAATCTCTACACTTTTATTTTTTGATGTGTTAAATTCCTTCAAGGTCCATACATTTTATTTATAAAGAAACCTAAAACATTAAAAAATAAAAGAGTAAAGACTTAAAATATTAAAAAAATGCAAGAACAACAAAACATGAGCAAAGTATAAAGTTATTTTTTTCAAAAAAAATAAATTAAAATAATAAATTAACTATAATTAAGAACAGTACAAAACTCAACTTATAATGAACCTTTTTACTTCCTAGCCAGGCAAACCAAAAAAAGATACGAGCTAGATCAAATCAAACTTTAACTAAATAGGTCAAATTTTTGGCAAAGGGCACACACCCATCTATATTCACACACCCCACCACTTTTTCCTATCTTGAGGATCAAGCACACAACTTCCTGAGAAGTGCCAATGCCACTAGGCCACAAGGGCCTCAACATTTAATAGGAACTCGAGGATTGAGCCTTTATGCGAGTTCTCTCTTTCTTTTTCTTTTTTTAACAGCACTATGCTTGGCCTATATTAGAACTTATTTAGCATGTATAATTCCCCCAATCTCATTAATAAAGCACATTTTAAAAGATCTATTTAATTTTGTGATTTATAACTTTTTAAATAATATTTGAATGGTATTTTTAAAATCACCCCTTATGAAAAAGAGAAAGTAATATGATATTACTTTTTGAATTTATTATCTAAGAAGCATATTTAAAATTTTACATACTTTTATTTCTCATGCTTTTTTCACATTAATATTAATGAGGTTAATAGAAATAATTTAAAAAAAGAATAAGAAAAATATACTTTCAAAAAGGGCTAGGGGATTAGGCCTTGAAAGCCTAAATAGGCTCTTTAAAGCCTACATGTTATTAACATAAAATCAAAATCTAACCTTTATAATAGGTTAATAAATTCAAATAACTACTTTAAATAGTGAGACCTAAATTCCAAACAACGGTCCTCCTAATGGCAGACTAGGAAACAAAAACATAATTAGAGTAGCATTAAATCAAAATTGAACAATACAACATAACAAAAGCCAATAGACACCAATCAATATTTCAATATAATCTTCTGTTTAGATGGCTCCTACACAATGAAAAAAGGGCTAGTTAAAAATCAATAACAAGTCCAACAAAAGTGCAACCAACAATGCAACAAGTATAGACAAACAAATAACTCCTAGTTATTTTCTTCAACAAATACTTGTTCCTGACCCAATTTCCACTACAAATAAGAACTTTAATAGATTTATCACTTCAACAAGTGAGCGGCATCATTAAAAGAAAAATACAACATAATTTTGTAACCACTATAAGAAATCGTCATGCAAACAAAAAAGAGAAAAATAAAAACATGTATCACACGCTGGTGAAATCAATTTAATTAGATATCGTACCAAAAACATAGAGAAACAACCAACGTCTCCCTTTATTAATTCACTTTTTGGCCAATAAATACTATAGCTCACGATGGCCCAGAAGTACAAGGATGTGCTCAGACAATCTCTATAAGAAAAAGAAATACTACTACTGAATAAAACACAGCAAGCAGATGCACAACTGCACAAATTACATCGCAATCTACCAGTTAGGCAAATGCATTCCATTGCATGCTCGTAATCCATAAGTGGATGGCATCATTAAAAGAAAAAAGCAATAAATCCTGAAAATATAAGAAATCCAACGAGCCACAAGAAAAATTATATTTATATAATCCAACCAAAAATCAAGAGTCATATTGCAAAGAAAATCATACAAACATAATCTTGCGTACATGGAAAATGTGCCATCGTGAAAGTTCAATCTTCACTGCATTTTATCAAACTAAGATCATTTTTTCTGAATAAAGAATTTACTTTAACCAAACTGTACTAATTTTAGATTGCCTACATGAAAAAAAAATCTTGCGCATGATATCCGAAAAAATTGGTGAAGGCATCCAATAATTCAGGATTGTTATCAGTTTAGCTTTTACATACCATCGGCATATGCATACATGTGTTATTGCACATATTTGTGACGCAACAAAAGAAAGAACAAATAAAAAATATCAGTATACAAGTATATCTTCACAAATAACTCCTTTTGCAATGATGACCATAAGTTCTTCTGGCTCTTGCGAGGCTGCAGCCATGTACATTTTTACCATGGAACTTATCCTAACTTCCTAGAATTTATAATTTTATAATCAAAACTTGACTCACTATTATTTAAAACCCAAGAAACTCCTCACATAAAAAATTTTATTTAATCACCCTATT
The DNA here is from genome assembly GCF_029017545.1 of Prosopis cineraria. Classification (NCBI taxonomy): domain Eukaryota; kingdom Viridiplantae; phylum Streptophyta; class Magnoliopsida; order Fabales; family Fabaceae; genus Prosopis; species Prosopis cineraria. The sequence goes on along the minus strand of NW_026555339.1, from coordinate 3,922,642 downwards.
TGACCCAAATTAAGATTGCAAATATAATTTCCTATTTTTAGAACAATATCTAATTAAAACAAAACTGTAATATTTCAATGTTTTGCAAATAATAGTCCAAGAAATTCAGAAAACTTTACCCAAAAGTTAAAAAAAAAAAACAAAATTCATGTACGTATATTTGAACTTAAGTTATTAAACGTGCAATCAATAGCAGAGCAAAGAAGAAAAAAAGTCCATTTTTTTAAAATAATTTAATACGCTTATAAGTTCTTGATAATAATTGGTCTATTTTAATTTATATTAAATTTAAATTTGTTATGTAGAAAAAAATATATATTAAAAATAAATTATCTAAAAAAATTGACTTGGTATAATGAAAAATGTAAGTAATATTAAAATTAAAAATCCTCTAAAACCACTAGAAATTTAACATTTTAAAATGACCAGATAAGAAGATTGAGCACTAAAGGGGAAAGTACCTGATATTAAATGATAGCAACCTAATAAAGGTAGTGATGAGCTTTTCTCAGCTGCTAGCTACAGTGATTCTTGCCTCATAAACACACTCTCTCTCTCTCTCTCTCAATCTTTGAGAGTTCAATGGAAGAAACATGCAACCGGAAAATGCCGCTGGACATGCCTTCAGAACAGCTCTCTCCTAATGATCGTGTTAAGAAAAATAAGGAGGTCAAGGAAGACACTATCATGTTCGATAAAATGGAAGATGCAGAAACTTGTGTTGATATGGAACAACCATCTAAAGAAAAGCAGGGTCCTATTATCAATCACAAGCAGTTTTCATACAAGGAATCTCTTTTAGGATTTAAAGGAACCGATTATAATGGCATTGCTTATGGAAGTTCCGTCATGGAAGACGATCCTCTGATCTCAGACTTGCTTGACCAAATATGGGAACTACCTGAACCTTCAGAGGAAATAAAAAAAGCTTAGGAGTATTTATCCCGTCGTCCCCGTCTCTCACAATGAGTTTAATGACTAGTGCAGGCCCTGGAATAACAAATTGGTTATCACTATTCTCGAAGCATGCTTCATTCTGCTAAAGCTCAAGGAGTGTTTGAGCAGAATCTAGCACCTGAATGAATTCGAGCTTATTGACCTTCCTAACAACTACTATGTCATTCGTTTCACTGATGAGACCAATTGGGTAGTTCACTATAAAAAAGTCTTATTTAAAGGACCTTGATTTATTACACAGCATTGTGTGCTTGTTCAACAATGGACACCATATTTTGATCCTTTTCATAATTCTTTGGGAAGAATCGCCACCTAGGTTCGCATTCCTAACATTCCCAAGCATCACATTAAGAGCTTCATATGGAGATTGGGTGACATGATCAATCAAACTATCAAAGTTGATATGAATACCATTATAGATGCGGATGCCTCAAGAGCTAAAGTTGAATGAGGGAGATATGCTGGGATCTGTGTCGAGCTCAACTTGCAAAAGAAATCGGTGCCTCTAATTATCTTGGCTTTTACACTCTTCAACGTGGAAAATGACGGACTTGGTCTAATATGGTAGATATGGACATTGAAAGGAAGCGTGTCTATAGATATCAGGCGCGTCATCTTCTCAAGCTTTGACCCCAACTACTGCCATTCCGCCACCCTGCTTGTTACCATCGAGTAAGCTACCTAAAGCAGAGGAAATATTCAGGACTTAGATGTTTCTGCCGGAGCCTACTCATCTTCGTTTCGTGCATCAAAAATGCTATAAGGGTAGGTAAGATTGATAGCATACTGTGTCAACATAGACGTCCACCATTGACTTATCAAAGAAGAAAGTGGAAGAAGTTAGAGTCAGTTAAGCAGAATTAAATTGATTTTAATTTAATTATTTCATTTTCAATTAGTTGGCTAAATAAGTGGATCCATTTTTGATATATGGTTCACCCATGTTAAGTTTGTTTGAGTCAATTTTTGTTTGAGTCAGTTATTATCCTAGATATGTTGGGATATTTTCTTATTATTAATTTATTATTTTGGTGTAATTCCTACATTATAAATGGGCTAGCTTTCATCATAGCTAGGCATTCAAAAAATAAAATACTATTTCCCTTGAAGATTCTCCTATTCTGGCTATTAAATATTTAGAGTGAGATTCTTGCTATAATTTATTTAATAGATTTATTTGCTTTCCTTATCATTTTGAGTTCTTATCAATTTGGTATCCGAGCCACGTTCGATCAACATGATGACCACACATTCCATTAACAAAACCATCGATCCCAATGCCACTTCCTCCAATAACCTCCCATGCAATGAATCTGTAGTCAATCCATTTTCAGAAGACCCATTAACAGCAATTGCTTCCAAATTAGAGACACTTGATTTATTAAAAGAGAAGATAGAGGCCCTTGAGGCTTCTGCGACAAGTAAAGGCAAATGAACCATAGAGAGCCACTATAGGCTCTCACACTGGGAAGATGATGGTGAAGATGACTATGACCAAAGGGGCCCACATCCACTATATACAAAAATTAAATTTCCAAACTTTAGTGGAGGAGAACCCCAAGGATGGAATTTGACGGCTGAATTTTTTTTTTCAGTATTATCAAACACCAGAAGATTGAAAGTAGATGTTGCTTTAATGAGTCTAGAAGGAGATGCTTTAGATTTATTCTCATAGGTAAATTTAAAACGCACCTTGTTGTACTAGGATGAGTTGGTCAAGGCACTAAAAGAGCATTATAGGCCTCCTAAATATCAAAATCTAGATGAACACCTTGCGACCATTAAGCAAACCAAATCAGTACAGGAATACCGTCAAGAATTTACTAAGTGGGTAGCACGAGTTCGCACTTGGCCAGAGCACTGCCTCTTGGGTATTTTTATGGGTGGCCTCAAGGAAGAATTAAAAACTGATGTATGCATTCAGAAACGTAGAATAGTGTTTAAAGCTGCAAGTTTGGCCCTAAAATTTGAGAGAAAGGCCCAAAATGAGCGTGGACCCAGGCCCAATTCCTCATACACTCAAAATCGCCTAAATCAGTCCCAATTTGCACATGATTTCCACAATTCCAGAGACTCCAATTCACTGGCTTCATCTACGTATCCCTTTAAACCAGCTTCTTCAGCCTCAATCACGCCTATATACTCCTCAACAGCTGCAAGAATCTCTCCCGAAGATGCAAAACGTCAAAACTAGCGAGATAAGGGTCTGTGCTTCCAGTGTGGGGCTATCTTCTGACTTGGGCATCGCTGCAATACTTCTTTTTCTTTGCTGGAAATTTTTAAAGAAGGTGAAGAAATTCTACCTCCCCTACACGAAGAAGCCAAGATAGAAATGGAGCCAGAGGAGGCCAAAATCTCATTTAATGCGATTCTAGGACAGCATTCGGCAGCCACAATGAAACTTCAAGGCATGCTCAAGGGTCGTACTGTTCTGATTTTAGTTGATAGCGGCTCCACACACAATTTCATCTCAAACACAGTGGTATTCGAATTGCAACTCCCCGTACAAACTGTTCCAACTTTTAAAGCTCAAATTGGTAATGGTAGCAAAGTGAAATGCCATCAAGTTTGCTCAAAGATTGAGGTAACAATTTCTAATTTAACTATTCAGCAAGATTCCTACCCTTTCTCCTTAGGTGGTTCTGATTTGGTACTGGGTATTAAATGGTTGGCTTTATTGAACACTGTGCAAGCTAACAGGAACAAAATATGTATGATTTTTTGGCTAAATGGGAAGAAATATAAGCTGCAAGGCCTACCTACTAACAGTGATGCTTCTATCCATCTCCATAACATGCTTCTTACTCAGGAATTAAGTGAAAGGGATGCATCAGGACACTTGAATATTGACAAAAATTTTTATGATTTTGCTTATGTCTTTTCTGAGCCAGGGTGCTTGCCACCACCCTAAGATCATTACCATGCCATCAAGCTATTCCTAAATGCTACACCTACTAATCTACGGCCATATCATTACCCTCATTACCAGAAGGATGAGATTGAAGCTCAAATTGAGAGCTTGCTATAATGTGGATTCATACGACCTAGCACCAGTCCATTTGCCAGTCTTGTGCTACTAGTTGGTAAAAAGGATGGTTCTTGGCGCCTCTGCATTGACCACCAGCATCTTGATCAAATTACCATACCAAATAAGTACCCCATTCCCAATATCGATAAACTTTTAGATGAGTAGCATGGGGCTGTCTACTTTTCAAAAATCAATTTACAGTCTGGATATCATCAAATCCCTGTTCTACCAAAGAATGTACATAAAACAGCTTTTTGCACTCACTCAGGCCACTACGAATTCTTAGTTATGTCATTTGGTTTAACTAACGAACTGGCTACCTTCCTGTATATTATGAATGACTTATTTAGGCCTTATTTACGAAAATTTGTGCTAGTATTTTTCGATGACATCTTAGTTTATAGTGCTTCCCCACAACAACATTTACAGCATCTGAGAGCAGTATTCTAGATTCTACAAAAGCAATCCTTCTTTGCCAATGCCAAAAAATGCTCGTAAGGCCAGACTCAAATTAGCTACTTGGGCTATATGGTTTTTGCCTAAGGGGTTAAAGTGGATTCTGATCAAATAAACTACAGTGGTGCAATGGCCCGCTCCTAAATCTGTAAAAGAACTCCGTGGGTTCTTAAGGCTCACTGGTTATTACAGGTGTTTTGTCAAAAACTATGGTATTATTGCTAGACCCTTGACTAAACTAACCCAGAAAAATTCTTTTTATTGGTCTGAACAGGCACAAAAAGCTTTTGAGGCATTAAAATTAGTAATGACCACCACACCGGTGCTGCAACTACCAAAGTTTCATCTTCCTTTCACGATTCAGTGTGATGCTTTAATGGAGGGTATCGGTGCTATCCCAGTTCAAGAAGGACATGCAATATCTTATTTCAACAAGGGATTCTCTTTTTCCAACAGGTATAAGTCCATATATGATAGGGAGCTGTTGGCTCTAGTGCTTGCGATTCAAAAATGGCACCATTACCTACTTGGTCGCCATTTCTATGTCCAAACTGATCACTGCAACCTTAAGTGCCTCTTGGAACAGCACACCCTCACCAATTCCCAACAGTGAATGATGCTAAAGCTTCTTCCTTTCAATTTTACCATCATATACAAAGCAGGAAAGGACAATACAGCAACTGATTCACTATCACGAAGGCCTCAACATGCTGATTTTTTTCCAGATTGTCATCCCTTTAGCAGATGCCTTGTAGCAACTTCCTGCAGCATTAATGACAGACTCTGGAACCAAAGCTATTATGGATGCATTACAAACAAATCCACATTCTCACCCAGATTATAGCTTGGTGGAAGGCATATTATATTTCAAGGGACAACTTTTAGTTCCAAATGTTGCTCAATTACGAGCTAAATTCTTGGAAGAAGCTCATGCGACGCCAACAGGTCGTCATAGAGGGTTCCTAAGGACCTTGAAGCGATTAGGATCAAGTGTGCATTTGCGAGGTATGAAAACAGATGTTAAACATTTTATATAAAGATGTTTAATTTGTCAACAACATAAATATGAAACTCTTTCTCCTGCTAGACTCCTTAACCCACTCCCTATTCCGGAGCAAATTTGGGAGGACGTATCTCTTGACTTTATCACAGGGCTCCCAAAGTCTAGAGATTTTGATGTTATCTTGGCGATAGTTGATCAGCTCAGTAAATACAGCCATTTCATTGCTTTGTCACACCCTTATTCTGCAAAAACTATGGCTAGTTTATTTTGTCAAGAGATTATACGTTTGCATGGTATTCCTCGGTCAATCATTTCAGATTGTGACTCCATTTTTCTAAGTGCTTTTTGGCAAGAACTCTTCTATTTGAGGCATACACGATTAAACGTGAGTACAGCATATCACCCACAATTCGATGGCCAAATCGAGGTAGTAAATCACTGTTTGCAGACCTATTTATAATGCTTTGCTCATGAGCAACCTAAATTATGGAGTAAATTTCTCTGCTGCGCTGAATTCTCATTTAACACCAGCTTTCACTCTTCAACAAACACTACTCCCTTTAAATTAGTTTATGGGCGTGATCCTCCTCCTTTATGCCCTTATTAAAGGGAGAAACATTAGTTGCAGATTTAAAGGAGCAACTGGAGCTGTGTGACGCCATGCTCAAACTACTATGTGATAACTTAAAGAAAGCACAAGATAGGATGAAAGCACAAGCAAATCAACATAGGCGGGACCTTCAATTTCAACCAAGGGATGCAGTTTTTCTACGTCTTCAACCTTATCGCCAAAAGTCCTTAGCTAGGTGTAAGAATGAAAAATTGTCCCCCTGGTTTTTTGGACCTTAGACAGTTGTGAGGCGCATGGGAACAGTTGCTTATGAGCTTGACTTGCCTCTTGAGTCTAAGGTGCACCCTATTTTTCATGTCTCCCTACTTCGGCCTGCTCAAGGGCAGCAACCATCTTCACCACCAGCACCTTTACCTCTTTTAGAAAATTTGGAGCTCCTCCTTACTCCCTTAAAGGTACTGAATCATCGCTGGACACCAGGAGGTATTTTGGAAATTTTAATTCAATGGGATCACCGTCTACTTAAAGATACAAGCTAGGAAGACTATGATTTAATAGCCATTCAATTCCCTACTTTTCAACTTGAGGACAAGTCTATTTTTCAGGAGGGGGTACTGATAGCATGCTGCGTCAACATGAACGTCTACTATTGACTTATCAGAGAAGAAAGGGGAAGAAGTTAGAGTCAGTTATGCAGAATTAAATTGATTTTAATTTAATTATTTTATTTTCAGTTAGCTGGCAAAATAAGTGGATCAACTTTTGATATGTGGTTCACCCATGTCTGTTTAAGTCAATTTCTATTTGAGTCAGTTATTATCTCGAATATGTTGGGATATTTTCTTATTATTAATTTATTATTTTGGTGTAATTCCTGCATTATAAATGAGGTTGCTTTCATCATAGCTAGACATTCAGAAAATAAAATACTATTTCCCTTAGAGATTCTCCTACTCTGGCTATTAAATATTTCTAGAGTGAGATTCTTGCTCTAATTTATTTAATAGATTTATTTGCTTTCCTTATCATTCTGAGTTCTTATCAAATTTTAGGGGAAAAAACACGGCTCAAGGGGAAAAAGTTGATGACAATTGGATTTCTTCAAGTTATGCAGCCCTTACAGGCTTAAAGGATGATTATGATAACCTAAGTCAACCTAACCTTGACACAAATGTGGGAAGGTCTACTTCTGACATTACGGATAAATCTCTGGCGATGTATGTTAAGAAAAAGGAGGCTCAAAAAAAAGCTGTCTCTAAGATAGGATAAAGGGATAAGTCTCGTAGAAAGGACCCGAATAGTGGGAAAAGGATTTGTGTAGCAAAGGGTAAGGAAACTATAACACCTAACCATCAGGCTTGATTGACAAAGTTCCTCCTACAAGTTCAGCCAATAATGGGCTAGAAAACGGATTCAAATCCATAGGAAATAAAGTCAAATAAGACAAAAGAATTATGGCCCAGAGAACCCATGTAGTGGTAAGTGGCTCTTTAGCCCACACTAAGTGCAAGCTAATCGTGGATAAGAAGGAATTTCCGCCTCTTGTGCCTCTGCCCCAGTCGATGCCTTCTGATATGTCCATCTCTATCACACCCTCCTCAAAACATCTTCTCCCTGGGCCTCGACCACCAGATGGAATCTAAAACCAAGAGTGGTCCTTAAAGGGCAAAAATGAATTCCACGATCAACCTTTTACAAGGTATTATGGAGGTTAACATTCATCATGTGTATAAGTTTGCTAAATGAACAGACCTTATTGTAGGAGACAATCATGGAGCTAGCAGATTGGATAACTATTATTACTGATTTTCCTGCTAATTGTAATGTATTTTTACATGAGAACAGTTTAAGGGTTATCCAGGTTCTCTTTGTGTAATCTTTTCAAGCCCCAGGCTTGCCTTTCTCATTCAAAAAAATAAATAAATAAATAAATAAAGGTAGTGATGCACTACATATATAGGAGAGGAGAACGTCTCTTAACATTTATGTAAATGACAATCAATGAACACACATAAATCTATAGTGCATAAGCAACCTAAAAATTGCAATAGACCGCTAAATAATTTGTGATAATTCCATTTATCCACTACTTCGTTGTTCATTTCTTTGTCATAAGAATTACCCTTACCAAACCACAGACATAATCAAAACCTTAATTGATGCCATTTTTTAGATTAGGCGGGGTCCCCCTTCATGCCACTCAAGTTGCTAATACTAATTCACACTCACTCCACACACAACATCCATCACTCAATCTAAAACAAAAATGTAGATATGCGAGGACAATGTGTAAGACTCCACTAAAATTATTGAAAATTTACTATTTTAATAAGGCCAAATGAGAAGACTGTGAGCACTAAAGGTGAATCCACCCAGTCTTAAACCATAGCATCCTAATAAAGATAGTGACACATAGCATGGATAGGAAAGGATGAGATCTCTTGACATTTGTGGAAATGACAATCAAGGTACATACAAAGATCGATAGTGTATAACCAATTCAAGAATTACAATAGACCACCTGATAATTTGAGAATTCCATTGAGTAGGAATAATCGATTTATCCACTACTTCGTTGTTCATTTCTTCATGTCATAAGAATCACCCTTACCAAACCACAGATTTAATCAAAACCTTAATCAATACCACTTTTTAAGCTTAGGCGAGATCTCCCTAGGAATAGTAAGTTTATCCACTACTTCGTTTTTCATTTCATAATGTCATAAAAATCACCCTCACCAAACCACAAACTTCATCAAAGCCTTAATCAATGCCATTTTCTTGTCTTAGGCAGAATCTCCTTTTAAGCCACTCAAGTAGCTAATAATGAATCACATTCACTCTACACAACATCAATCACCCAATCTAAAGAACAATGTAAAGATGCAAGGACAATGTCTAAGACTCCAATAAAACTACTGAAAATTTACTAATATAATATGGCAGAGTGATTGATGGTGTATAAACAATCCAAGAATTACAATGGACCACATGATAGTTTGTGAGAATTTCCTTGAGTAGGAATAATCAGTTTATTCACTACTCCGTTGTTCATTTCATGTCATAAGAATCACCCTCACCAATTCATAGACTTACCCAAAACCTTGATTGATGCTATTTGTTAGGTAAGGTGAGTCCTCCCTTCATGCCACTCAAGAACCATTTTTGCATTAGATTTTGTGAGGCAAATAGCATTTCACATCCACCTCACTACAACAATTAAATCACTCGATTAAAATAACATTTAAAAGCAGGGAAACACCTCCATCTTACATCACAAGAAAAATTGCCCTTACAAGCCAACATAAAATTAAACTTAGTGTCTTTAAAAATTTCATTTGCCCCCTCTAAAAAATTTCAATTGCACCCTCCCCCCAAAAAAGAATTTCATTTTCATCCTAAAAAATTTACACTTGTCCTCACTAAAAATTTCATTTGATCCAAATCTTATCTATTTATTATAAAGTTAAATAAAAAAAGTTTTATAATGGAGAAAATAATAATTTAAAATTTTTTTTGTCTTCTTTATGCAAATAAATAATTTTATAACTACAACCTTTTCTATCATACAAAGGAGATAAAAAAATGTTATATAACAAAAAAGCATGATTCCAATAGCTATAAAAGTTTTCATTTACACAAAGAAAATATTATTTTTACGATATAGGCATAATTTTTACTATTTAATATTATATTTTTAAAATAAATATTGGAGAAAATAATAGTTAAAAAATAATTTTTTTCATAATATAAATAAATAATTTCATAACAAAATCCTTTTCTATCATATAAAGGAGATAAATAAATTTTATATAATTAAAAAAGCAAGATTCCAACCGCTATAAAAGTTTTGCTTACATTAAGAAAATATTATTTTTTATGTTATTATAATCTTATTTTATTTTAGGCACAATTTTTAGTATTTAATTTTAATAAATTTAAGATTATGTTTTTAAAATAAATAACAATGTTAATGCTAGTCTTAAAATTTGACCCCACTACCTAATTACGAAATCCAAGCATATGGCTCACAAGACAACTAATGCACATTATAGCTTCACCCAAGTTATCCCCACCGCATGAATGAGGAAAAGCAAGCATAAAATTATATTAATTGAATTCAGTAGCCGTCTAAAATCAAATGATTGTCTAAACAACTCAGCAAATAGAATTAAGTAATTAAGAAATTCAAATCATCATGTTTACTTACGTCACATCACCATAATGCAATTTGAATAGTTCGTGTGAAGATACACACCACAAACTGAATAATGAATGAAATGCGTGATCCATAGAGCTGTAAGCTATTGCCAAGAACATCACCAGCCGGAAAAAAATGTGCCATTTTGAAAGCTCAATCTTCACTGCATTGTATAAAACTAAGATCATTTTTCTGAAGAATTTACTATAATCAGGCTGTACCACTAGTAGATTGCCTACATGGAAAAAATCACGCACATGATATCCTAAAAATAGGCAAAGGCATCCAATAATTTAGGATTGTTATCAGTTTAGCATTTACATACCATCAGCATGTGCATATATGTGTTATTGCACACACTTGTTACGCAACAAAAGACAGAATAAATATAAAATATCAGGATACAAATATATCATCACAAATAACTCCTCTTATTATGATGACCATCGGTTCTCCTGCACTTACAAAAGCTTAAGCCATGTCCACATCTCGTCAAACTAATGTTGACTTTGAGTAGCGCAAATTCAAGAAAAGCTTCCTAAATCATTATTTGTAGTATTACAAATATCGCCACATAACAGAATATAACAGAGACGTCCAAATTTGATTAAAGATGCCTTCAAGGCTTTCTCAAGTGATGCAGATTTCTCTTTTCCCATACGCATACACATCTCTAATGCAATGTCAAGAAAAATTCATTTGATTATTAAGCCACTAAACACAATGTAAAATATTTCCAAGGCGTGAACAAAGAAGAAAATTTAACAATTCAAAAACATCATATTCAGCACTCCCTACCTGATAAACGTTATCACATCAGATATTATCATAACATACACGCGTTTGTCAGAAGTTCAGAAGGATGAAATAAAATAAGTTTAAAATTAAGATGCCTACAATTGCTTGAGAACAAATTGACAACAACAATTATGCACTTTCTCTTACCATCTTGATCCAACTGAAGAGTTATATTAGCACATGGCACATCCATGTAGGGTAATAATGTATTATTTAAGATAACAACTAGGAGGCGGGGGAGGAAGAGGAGGAGCCCAAATGAATATAGTCCTAATAATGTATTATGTAAGACAACAACAATGTTTGCTACCACTTGTAAATATTGTTAATCACTGAATTTAACAAGCTTAGGTAGTGTTCTTACCTGGACGTAGGTGCAAACAAGTTTTCTGCCCAGTTAGAGCAGAACCAGATTTTCTTACAATAGGAATCTCATTCACCGCCCCACCTTCATATATTAAAAAAAAAAAACGAAAGACAGAAAAGTTAGAAGCATGTGAGTGAGAAGATATGATCTCAAAACGTAAGTTTCATTGCCTCTGAATCAAAACTATGAAACATATTAGCTTATTAATGACACGAAATTACAGAAGAACGGAAAAGGCTGTGTGTAGCTTAGTAACAAACTGAGCATACCACACTCACAGTTTATATTCATATATTAACCTCGATTTGATTCTAAGCAATAGCATAAAAGAAAAGACAGCTTGTTACTTAAATTACATTTAATTCATCACACCAGTTAACCAATCCTGCATAATAATCTAGCAAATTAAAATATGAACATGCATCTAATCGTTGTGCATGCACACGTGTACCATCACTTTTGAAAAATATATTACTTTATCATTTATCCGTCCATGAAACAACGAAAAACTCATCAATAATTCACATATAAATATCTCCAAAATCCTTCAGCCTCAAAGCTTACGACTTACGAGATGTGCATCTCATGTATAAATAAATAGTATCAGCTTTGCAAATAAATTTTTAAAATAAAGTTTAGCTTGAAATATGGCTACAATCAACATCAAAACTCACAGTTCAAGTTTTCTGAAAATATTAAAACAATAGCACACATGAGGATTAAAAGAAAATATTTCCAAAAACCATATTCTCCTTCGTCCATGGATTTAACATCCTCATCAGTTTAAATCCTAATACACTCCAAGTCGTAAATAAATTGCATGTGCATGAACATGTTACATAAAATTTTATCATACTAATTCACCAAAATTTCCTGCCAAAGTAAATATACAAATCCGCATTCTGAAAACCTTATTTCCTAACAACAAAACTTTCATCATTTAGTCCCAATAACCTCTTAAATAGAATCAATTTCATATCCAAACAAACCCAAAAAATTATAAACGAACAAACCAGAAGTTCTAAGAGGAAGAGATGACCTTGACCAAAAAAGCTACAAACAACCTCCACTTGCTTCAATCTAAACATGTCTCAAGCTCAAAATTGCTAGCATCAAGAACCCCAAAAAATCATCCTCAATCCTGACTTAAATTGGTGCAGGGAAATGAAAAGGGGGAATGGAGAAGTTTAATGAAGAGTACCAGAAATTTGACATAGAAAGGGAAATAGTGGTGGCCTAGTGCTTAAGTGTTTTCTTCCTCGGTTTTCTTCATGCTGAGCAGAATAGAAAAATCAGTTTGTGCTGATAAGAAAAGAAAAAATAGAAGGAAACAGGATGAGGTTCGTTTTGATGAAATATAAACATGATAATGGTTTCTGGAATTCATTAATGAAACTTTCGTTTTAATAGCATTTTTACCCTAAAAAATTATCCTAACTTCCCAAAATATATAATTTTATATTCAAAACTTGACTCTCCATTAATTTCTAAGTTTTTAAATTTATTTAAAACTCAAAAATATCCTTACATAAAAAAAATTTACTTAATCACCCTATTTGTGAAAATTTACCGTCCTCTTTTTTTACAGCAATATCTAATTAAAATAAGACTATAAATATTTCAATATTTTGCAAATAATATTCCAAGAAATTCAGAAAACTTTACCCAAAAGTGATTACATGTGCAATCAATAGATATAAATTATTTTTATATGACAAACTTAAATTTAATAAAAACTAAAATAGATATATTATAATCAAGTAGTTATCAACATATAAATTATTAGTGAATAGTTCAAGTGGATGATCTGGATGTAAACAGTTATATAAAAAATAAATAAATATATTAAAAATAAAAAGCTGAAAAAAATTGACTTGGCATGATGAAAAAAGTAAGTAATATTAAAATTAAAAATCCACTAAAACTATTAGGAATTTAACATTTTAAAATGACCAGATGAGAAGACTGTGAGCACCTGTGGTAAAACCACCCAATCTTAAACGATAGCATTCTAATAAAGATAGTGACAAACTGCATGTATAGGAGAAGACAAAGTCTATTGACATTTATGAAAATGACAATCAAGGAACATACAAAAATCAATAGTGCATAAGCAATTCAAGAATTGCAATGGACCACCCTATAATCTGTGAGAATTCCCTTGAGTAGGAATAATAAGTTCATTGACTACTCTATTGTTCATTTCCTCGTGTCATAAGAATCGCCCTCACCAATCCACAGACTCAATCAAAACCTTAATCGATGCCATTTTTTACAATAGGCAGGATCTCCCTTCATGCCACTCAAATGGCTAATATGGAGGCACATTCACTTCACACACAACATGAATCACTCAATCTAAAACGAAAAATGCAAAGATGCAAGGACAATGTCTAAGGCTTCGCTAAAACTATCGGGAAATTACTGTTTTAATATGGCTGGATGAGAAGACCTTGAGCGTGGAAGGGGAAACAGCCCGATCTTAAACCATAGCATCCTAGGAAAGGTAGTGACGCGCTGCATAGATAGGAGAGGATGAGATCCCTTGACATTTATGGAAATGACAGTTAAGGAACGCACAGAGATTGATAGTGCATAAACAATCCAAGAATTGCAATGGACCACCCTATAATCTGTGAGAATTCCCTGAGTAGGAATAATAAGTTCATTAACTACTCTATTGTTCATTTCCTCGTGTCATAAGAATCGCCCTCACCAATCCACAGACTCAATCAAAACCTTAATCGATGCCATTTTTTACAATAGGCAGGATCTCCCTTCATGCCACTCAAATGGCTAATATGGAGGCACATTCACTTCACACACAACATGAATCACTCAATCTAAAACGAAAAATGCAAAGATGCAAGGACAATGTCTAAGGCTTCGCTAAAACTATCGGGAAATTACTGTTTTAATATGGCTGGATGAGAAGACCTTGAGCGTGGAAGGGGAAACAGCCCGATCTTAAACCATAGCATCCTAGGAAAGGTAGTGACGCGCTGCATAGATAGGAGAGGATGAGATCCCTTGACATTTATGGAAATGACAGTTAAGGAACGCACAGAGATTGATAGTGCATAAACAATCCAAGAATTGCAATGGACCACCCTATAATCTGTGAGAATTCCCTGAGTAGGAATAATAAGTTCATTGACTACTCTATTGTTCATTTCCTCGTGTCATAAGAATCGCCCTCACCAATCCACAGACTCAATCAAAACCTTAATCGATGCCATTTTTTACAATAGGCAGGATCTCCCTTCATGCCACTCAAATGGCTAATATGGAGGCACATTCACTTCACACACAACATGAATCACTCAATCTAAAACGAAAAATGCAAAGATGCAAGGACAATGTCTAAGGCTTCGCTAAAACTATCGGGAAATTACTGTTTTAATATGGCTGGATGAGAAGACCTTGAGCGTGGAAGGGGAAACAGCCCGATCTTAAACCATAGCATCCTAGGAAAGGTAGTGACGCGCTGCATAGATAGGAGAGGATGAGATCCCTTGACATTTATGGAAATGACAGTTAAGGAACGCACAGAGATTGATAGTGCATAAACAATCCAAGAATTGCAATGGACCACCCTATAATCTGTGAGAATTCCCTGAGTAGGAATAATAAGTTCATTGACTACTCTATTGTTCATTTCCTCGTGTCATAAGAATCGCCCTCACCAATCCACAGACTCAATCAAAACCTTAATCGATGCCATTTTTTACAATAGGCAGGATCTCCCTTCATGCCACTCAAATGGCTAATATGGAGGCACATTCACTTCACACACAACATGAATCACTCAATCTAAAACGAAAAATGCAAAGATGCAAGGACAATGTCTAAGGCTTCGCTAAAACTATCGGGAAATTACTGTTTTAATATGGCTGGATGAGAAGACCTTGAGCGTGGAAGGGGAAACAGCCCGATCTTAAACCATAGCATCCTAGGAAAGGTAGTGACGCGCTGCATAGATAGGAGAGGATGAGATCCCTTGACATTTATGGAAATGACAGTTAAGGAACGCACAGAGATTGATAGTGCATAAACAATCCAAGAATTGCAATGGACCACCCTATAATCTGTGAGAATTCCCTGAGTAGGAATAATAAGTTCATTGACTACTCTATTGTTCATTTCCTCGTGTCATAAGAATCGCCCTCACCAATCCACAGACTCAATCAAAACCTTAATCGATGCCATTTTTTACAATAGGCAGGATCTCCCTTCATGCCACTCAAATGGCTAATATGGAGGCACATTCACTTCACACACAACATGAATCACTCAATCTAAAACGAAAAATGCAAAGATGCAAGGACAATGTCTAAGGCTTCGCTAAAACTATCGGGAAATTACTGTTTTAATATGGCTGGATGAGAAGACCTTGAGCGTGGAAGGGGAAACAGCCCGATCTTAAACCATAGCATCCTAGGAAAGGTAGTGACGCGCTGCATAGATAGGAGAGGATGAGATCCCTTGACATTTATGGAAATGACAGTTAAGGAACGCACAGAGATTGATAGTGCATAAACAATCCAAGAATTGCAATGGACCACCCTATAATCTGTGAGAATTCCCTTGAGTAGGAATAATAAGTTCATTGACTACTCTATTGTTCATTTCCTCGTGTCATAAGAATCACCCTCACCAATCCACAGACTCAATCAAAACCTTAATCGATACTATTTTGTTAGATGAGGCAAGATCTCCCCTCATGCCAGTCAAGGACTATTTTTGCCCTAGATTTCATAAGGATCAAGTAGCATTTCACATCCACCTCTCCACAACAATTAAATCACAGAATGAGAATGGCATTTAGTGGAAGGGAAGGACATACTTATGGGGGCAATAGCCCCGCAAGGCAAAGACAAAATTACATGTAATGTCTTTAAAAATTTCAATTGCCCCCTCCCCTAACAAAAGATTTCATCTTCACCCTGAAATATTGCACTTGTCCCCACTAAAAATTTTATTTTATCCATATTTTATCAATTTACAATAAATTTTAAAAAAAATGTGACGGAGAAAATAATAATTTAAAAAAATTATTGTGTTCAACTATGGAAATAAATAATTTAATAATGAAAACCTTTTCTATCGTACAAAGGTGATAAATATATTTTATATGATGAAAAAGCATGAGTCTAACAGCTAGAAAAGTTTTGCTTACATTAAGAAAATATTAATTTTATGTTTTAGACCTAATTTTTAGTATTTAATTGTAATAAATTTCACTTTTAATGTAATTTATAAATTTTTAAAAAAATATATTTCTTAACTAAATAATGGGGAAAAATAATAATTAAAAAAATAATTTTCTTTAATTATGCAAATAAAATCCTCTTCTATCATACAAAGGGGACAAATAAATTTTATATAACAAAAAAACATGATTCCAACAGCTATAAAAGTTTTGTTTACATTAAGAAAATATCATCCTCAAGTTATTACAACTTTATTTTTTAGGCATAATTTTTAGAATTTAATTTTAATAAATTTCATTTTTAATGTAAATTAGTATATTTAAAATAAATAACAATGTTAATACTAGTTTTGACTGTTTACAAGTGAGATTCTATAACACCAAACCCCTCCATGAGAATATATTAGGACAAGAATATTTATTACAACATCCAAGTATATGGCTCACAAGACAATTAATGTATATTCACCCAAGTTATTCCCACCGCATGAATAAGGAACAGAAAGCATAATTTTATGTTAATTGAATTCAGTAATCGTCTACAATCAAATGCTTATGTCTAAGTTACCCAGCAAATAGAACTAAGTAATTAAGAAATTCAAATCATCATGTTTACTTACCTCACAGCACCATAACTGAATTTGAATAGTTCGTGTGAAGATACATACCACAAACTGAATAATGAAGGAAATATGTGATCCATAGACCTGTAAGCCATTGCCAAGAACATCACCAGCCTAAAAAAATGTCATTCTAAAAGCTCAATCTTCACTGCATTGTTTGACATTGCAATTATAAACTGGCAATGAATTTTCGCAAGTTCCAACCTTTGAATAGCAAGCTAACAAGCAACAAATAAATTCAAATATAGATGAGAACCCGGGAACATGAGAACACAAGGTCATTAATTTGTAGTAGCCCGACAGAAATCCTATTTGAAGGTTTCAAATAGGATTTACTCAAGAAAGTAGACCTTTCATAATAGGCTTTAAAGGTTTTAAATGGCCAGTTAAAAGCTACACATGCAAAACCTAATACAGATGAAGAGAAGCCTAGAAAACCAGAGAAATAGCAATATTGTCTCCGAGGGTTCCTACTTTCCTATAACCTACTCAGCATAAGAAGCTACTAACATGCAATAAGGAATTCAATTAGCAAAATACCTTCAATGTACATACCATACAAAAACAAATACAGAGCAAAAGCAAGAGGGATTTAAAGTTACATAAATATACTCGTACACATATAAAAAGGGACAGATCTAGAAACAATGGTGTGGGGGGCCAAAATGCAAAATTACATACTAATGGGGGAAGAAATTAATTTTAGCATTTTTTATAAGTAAAAATCAAGTAAATTTTGCAAAAAGTTTGTCACATGCCGTGCTTGCCCCCCTTAAATCCGTCATTGGATATGAAAGTGAATAAAAAAGACCAGAAGTGAAGAACCTGATGAAATTTTGTGGTCTTCGGAGATCGTACTCTGGTTGTTTTGTATTCAAAGGTTGTCTTCCAAATTGAGGTCTACGAATTTCGGAGGTCGCTTAGTGCCCCTTCGTCTTCAGAGGTCGTCTGCTCCTTTGGGCTTCGGAGGTGCTTTTAGTTTGGTCTTCGAAGGTGTCTTCGGAGGAATAACGAGAAGAAAGGGGGTAGAGAAAGCCTTCTAAGCCTCGCCGCACTCGAAGGTCTGAGTAGTAGTCTTTGGAGGTCGCCGCACTCGAACGAGAAGAAAGGCCGTCTTCAGAGTTCGGCTCGGTCGTCTTTGAAGGACTGAGCCTCGCCGCACTCGGGTTCGTGTAAATGAGAATATGAGGCGAGAGAATGGGAGGAGGAGTCGCGTGGACCGGTGAAGACGAGAGAGGATGGTGAAGACTGGAGAGAACGAGCTTGCATCCGAGCGCCACACCCAAAAGAAAGCGGTTACGATGGACGGGATCAGGCAGAATGAGGAGATGACTGAGAAAGCACGCTGATAAATTATCGATCGGAATAAAAAGAAAATCAAATCACTAATTAATTAATAATTAATTTGTTAAAAATTGTCCGTTACGCACTTATGTTGAACTGAGTACAGGCGTGGAGAACACGCAACTTCATCTTTTATACCGCGAAGCGTGACTTAAATTGGATTTAATTCTATGTTGTTTTACCGTTGGAAACTTGAATTTCACGCAAATTGTTTGATTTGTTTTCCTTCCCCTTTAAATCATTTTGCTTACTTGTTACGTTTAAAAATATAAAATATTTTTGTTTAAACTTAGATGTTAAAAATATAAGATATTTTTAATCTTTTGATGTGTAATTATTATTTTTTTAAATATTCCTATTAATAAATGATCTTATATTTATTATAGGGTGTTTAATTGAAATTAATATAAAAAGATAATATTAGTTTGAAAATAGATAACTACTCTGTTAGGATGAAATTTAATTAAAAATACTGTATATTTTTAAATAAAAAAGTATCTTTTTTTAAATAATTTTTAAGCTATTTCTTTTTCAAGTTTTTAAGTTGTTTTTGTGTAAAAACACTAAGAGCATGTTTGGTTTAAAAAAAAATGATGAATTTTATTGAAGAGAAGGGGAAGGGAGGAGATGGAAAGAGTTTTAATAAACCTCTATGTGGTTTAGGAGAGGAGAGGTGGAAAATAAAAAATAAGTTAACAAATTTATTTTTATCAAATTTAACTTGATTTTTATTTTTTGCCTTGAAAAAAACTATTACATGATAATTTATTAAGTTTTTATTTTAAGAATATAAACTTATATTAATAAAAAAATTGAAGAACAAATACATTAATGTTATATTTTATTAGTGAGTCTAAAAAAAAATTAAAATTTTATACAAAAAATAATTATATATTAAATTTTGTAAGATGATAAAATTTATTTTATCATAAAAGAGAGAGATAGAAAAATAATACATAATCTTTTAATATCAAAGATAGTTTAAAGTTTTTAAAATAAATGTTTAAATTATTTTAAATTACTTTCCCTGTCCTCTCTCTTTATAAAAAAATCTCAAATTGAAAGGGAGAGGGGGGAGCTTTAATTTTGTAAATCAAACAAGGGCTCTCCTCTCCTTTCTTTATTAGGTACTCATCAAATAAGGCAAGAGGAGCAACTCTTCTCTCTTCCCATCCATTTCCCTCCAAAAATTTCAACTAAATACACTTTAAAAAAGACAGTTACAAATTGCTCAATAACAAAGTTTTAAATCAACAGTAAAATTTGAACATGTAATTTTTTGGCTCATTTTATATGGAGAGTTGATATATTTAAATACATTATTATAAATATCTTCTTAAATTTTAAAAATATTTATATTGTTATATTTTTATTATTTTTAATCTGTAAAATATCTCAAAAAGTATTTAAAAATATTTTAATATTGACTTTTAAGAATTAAGGCCTACGATTAAGTTTTTTACGTTTTTTTAAATATCCCAAGGATGTATTTCATTTTTTAATAAAAATAATTAATTTTAAAGTGAAAATTAAAATTAAAAAAATCCTAAAATTATATAAATATGTGAACCTAATGAACTTATAGGTCAAGCTATTTGAGTGATAAAAGCCTCGATACTCACGCTAACTTCAGTTAATTTTAAAGAAATGTGTTAGATCCATGTATTTAAACAAGCAGATCTGGTGGGCTATCCTTTTTTTTTTCAAGGGGAAAAAAAAGAGACAGGTTAGGACGCATACCTTTGACAATGTAAGTCTCCTGATTTATTTGCCAATTTCCACTCTCATGTAGAGTGCAAACTATCCTCACCCTCTCATCAATATCAATATATATAATCATTATATTATTTTTTTAAGCTAGCAATTCGGGACACCCTGCATAAATCCAAAATTTTAGGATGGAGTTTAGTAAAATAATAATTTGTTAATGCTTGGCTGACAAAATTCGATCTTAATCCAAATACACCAACGGAGTATTACTTCAAAAAAATAAATAAATACATAATTCAGAATAAAGTTTAGTAACGTGGGAAAAAAAGCAACCTTTTCTCCAACTGAAGGTGGGACTATTTATATTTTATATAAAGGAGGGATTACTATTTACTTTCATACGCGATGATTGTTATTTTTTTTTTAAACCACGTATTCATGATAATAGTTAATTAATATAATATAAAATAGAAACCTTACTTCACTTGTTAGTTTATTTTTCAACTTATGAAAATAAAATTTTAAAATAATTTGATGCAATTCATCTTAATTATATATATATATATATATTTGTACATCACATGATAATGTTTATGTAAATATTTGTATATAGATATATGTTGTTATATATATAAATATAATATAAAAATATAAATAGATAACCCAGCAAGTTCATAAGTTAGGCTTTAAGTAAATAGATCAAAAGCCTGTTATCTTTATTAGATAGATAAAGCCGTGCCTTGCTTAGACCGGAACAGAGGCCCTTGATAAGCGATCTCGACTATTTCTACACATAGGCTCTAGTAAGAGTCTCGCTTTTTTCCACTCACGTGAATTATCACCGCCATTATCGTGAATATCAATGAAAACAATCGTTATCGCCCGCCTTGTGATTTTCATTTTACCCCTTTTCTCTCAAATTATAAAACATTTTTAAAAAATATTTAGTATTTCAAAATATAAAATATTTTAATAAAAATAAAATTCTATTAATAATACTTTTCAATATTATCTTTTTCATATATTATCTCTTTTTAATATTTTTATCAATATTAAATAAATAATATTTTTGAAAATTTATACTTTTGTTTTAAAAAATAAGATTGTAGAGTATATATAACGAGTTTTATTTGTATATAAAATTTTATTTAAAATTATCTTATAATTTAAGAGGGAGGAGTTTTTTTTTAATCTGTCTGTATTCATTCCATTGAGTTTTACAAGGTTTTTTTTTTAAAAAAAAAAAGGAAGGAATATTACTCCTTCTGCTTGTGATTTTAAGATACTGCTATCTATTTTAATTTAAACAAAAAAGAAAACTTGCGCAAGAACACATTGTCAAGAGCTTCAGCTCCATAACTTCATTCGATTTGATTCAACTCCATAGTTTCAAGTGTCAACCCAACTGACGAGAGGGACCTTGAGAGCAATGGCGAGAGGGACCTGCGTTTGTGCGAGGTGAGAGACGACAGGGACAAGGCGGCGTTGGCAGGTGACTCTGCGGGAGCCAGCGTCAAGCAAGAGGGCAGGGGCGAGCACATGACAGTTGAAGGTGAGAGAAGCGGCGTGGGAGGAATTAACACGCTTCCATGCTCTAGTTGTTCCTTTTCTAACGTTATAATCACAGTTAAAATTATATATACACACACACATATATATAAAATAGTTTAAAATAGATAAAATTATCATAATCAATGATTCATGATGGATAGCCAACTTTAAAATAACATATCTAATTTGAATTTTAATTTATAAAATAGATACATTTTATAAAATATCCCCCCTTTTTTTAAGTTGCTTGAATAAATGAAATTAGTAATGCCACTGAGTGCTTTAATCTCAGTTGGCTGAGGGTTAATCCAAGGGAGAGAATAGCAAAAAGGTCCCCAGTTAATTTAAATCTTAAGTATCAAATATTAAGAATTTGTAAGTTTGATTCTTAATTTATAACTTTGTTATGATATAGTTGCAGCTTGTATTTAAAATTTTAACAAACCATATTAAAACTTGGAAGGCAAGTTGTAAATCCATCACAATAAAATTATAAAATTGAGATAAGAATTTACAAATTTTTAAAGTTTAATATTTGAAACCTAATTTAAATTAATTGATCAATTTAAAACCTCTCTGTTATTCTCTTTTAATCTAATTTAACCATGACTCTCAAATTCAAGTCGAAGATTTGCAGAAACAATTAAATTCATTTAATTAAATTTTATATTATTTTAAAAACACCAAAATATTTATTATTTAATGATGATTATCAATGTTATAAAATATTTTGTTTAAAGTGCAATTCTGGTCATCTAACATTATATAGATTTTCATTTTTTATAAAGTGCCCCTTCATTTTTTAACTAACACAATTAGTTTTATTAATAAAAAATTTTACATTATATTTTAAATATTGACTAAAGATTCTCAAATTATGACATGTTAAATTTAATTTTTTAAGACTAAAATATATAAAAATTTCTAAATTTTCAAACAGTTGCATATAACGTTCCTTATTTTAAAAATTTAAAATTAACCCTCCAACCTTTGCTTTTTTTTTCAAAATTTTCTATTATTAATTATGCTATTTTTTCATCAGGGTTAAAATGTCATTCAACTAAAAAATATTATTAAATAAAAATATTATATTGTATAATTATTTATAATAAATGTCTTATATTTTTTAGATAGTTGAGGTATTAATAACAAAAAAATGTTATTATCATTGTCTAAAATTTTAAATATTTATGTTTATATTTATTTTATCCATATTTTTTGCCATCGATGATGCGTGATTTTATTATTTTAAAAGATAAATTTTTATTTATGTTTTCATATTAGATTAATGTAATGCACATGGTTAAAATATTTAAAATTTTAAATATTATTATGTTAGAATAATTTATCTTTTAATATTAAAAAATTATGCACCGTTGATAAAAAAATAGATAAAACTAACACAAAAATAAATATTTAAAATTTTACATGATGATAATAACATTTATTTTGAGTATTATCAATGCCTCAACTATTCAAAAAATATAAAAATTAATTAGCTATAGTTCTGCAGTATAATATCTTGTTTAATAATATTTTTTAGTTGAATAATATTTTAACCCTTATGAAAGAATAACAAAATTAATGATAGGAGGTTTTCAAAAATAAAATTAAAGGTTAGGGGAATTAATTTTAAACTTTAAAAAGTGAATAGGTTATATTGTTTCAAAGTTTATGGGGATTTCGTAAATTTTAATCTTTTTCTAAATAACAATAATTTATACAAAAAATTATTTAAAATTAATTATGTTATGATTAGATAGTTAAAAGTTAAAAGACCTTGTTGTCTTTAGGTGTTATCTGTTTGTATACCCCCTTTGGATGGAATGAAGTCTTTCAGTATTTATATTAAAAAAAAAAGTTAAAATACCAAAAGCCGAACATTTTTAGATGTTATCCCAATCTTATTTGATTATGAATTTTTTAATTATTTTATTTGAAATACAAAATTATTAATAATTATATATACAAATTTGGCTCTAGAAGTATTAATAACAACAATTGCATAATTCCTTATCAATAAAACGTGAGATATTTTTAATATTTTAAAATATAATTAATATATATATTTTTTTAAAATACCTTAACAAGTAAATTCAAGGGTGGAAAAGGGGGGGACTGGCAGAGGCCACGGCTCTCATAACTTTTTAATTTTTTCTTAATTAAATGTAGGGTTTATATATTTTTGGCTCCTGTAGATTGACACATTATAGAAGTTATGAAATATTAGATTAAATTCTTATTTTAATTTTATATGTAATCTTTTACATAAGTATAGAGCAATTATTTTAGTAGTTTGAAGATATAATTATCATAGAATTTATTCATTTTCAACAAGATAATGCTGTACATGCTTTTAAATTTTATATTTAATGAAATAAATTGTAAGAATTATTATTAACAAACTTTGTTAAGTATTGCAATAGATCCCGAGATATATTGAATGTTATATACTTGATATTCATTATAAAATCACTTATTTAAAAGTTAAGAGATTTGGTGAAGATGTCTTTTTTAAAAGTAATCAAGTTATTGAAATTTATGATATGAATGATTTTTACTCTTATATGATTTGATATCATTCACATAAAGATTTTATGATAGTCGAGCATTATTATTGTGTCAATATATTTGTTTACTGCAATTATTAGTTGGAAAAATTAAATAATAAATTTAATAAACAAGTAATATAACTTATTACATTAAATAGAACTTTAGATTCTAATGATGTATTTAAATTATTTAATGCTCATAAAGATGATAAAATTTTCATGAATTTAATGATAATTTATATTGAAAAAATTGATAAAACATTTATTGTAGACACAATAACTAATAATTTTTATACCATGAAAATCGATGAGTAAAACTTGTAACATCCTGATTTTTATATAATAAAAAAATTGTGAAATTTAGGTTTTGAGGATAACAAAAATGATAATAATAGGAATTTATATCATTTGAGGTTATTTAGAAATAATATTATGGTTAGGTATTTAATTATGAATTAAAAATTTAAATTTAAAATCACATAAGCAATATTTAGTTAAGATACAATATATAAATAATTTTTTTATGTGTGTGTTAAAAAAAAGAGAAGGTAGAAGGAACAAAAAAAAAGGGGGTGAAAGGTTATTGTTTTTAAATCCTACATTAGTTAGATGTGGAAAGATAAGAGGTGCCTTCATATATAAAAAGGAGGGGGTGTGTGTATTAGGAAGCATGAAGGGCTAAGATGCAATTTGGAGGAAATTATAACTTTTGGCCCAAGAGTTTGAATAATTAAATTCAAACCTATAGTTTTTTTAATATAATTGTGGGACCCACAATCTTATTTTTATATTATTTTTCTATCCTCCTCTCACTCGATGTGTTCTCGCAGGGAGGGATTATTTTCTTTTTCTTCAGGTATGCTCCAACTTTTCTGTTTAGATTAGCATTTAAAAATTTATTTAATTACAAAATTAATTTTATAGTTATTTTCTAAATAGTATTAGTTTTTTAGTGATATAATTATTTTGGAGAATAGAGCAAATATTTTAATTAAAATTTTTTATAGGATAGTTAATCTGATGATATGATGGATTAAAAAAATAGGTTGAAATTTTTAGGGATATAATAAATATTATAGAATATTTTCTTAAGGTTGAAACTCATGTTTAAGAACTTTTGAGTTAAACTCTAGATCTACATGGTTGAATTTATGTTGAATCTGAAATGTAGGGATGAACCTCTGATTATTAAATATTTATTTAAGTATGAATAGGTATTTTTGAGGTTATAGAAAGGTGATTTGAGGCTTTAGAATAATTTTAAAATTTTTATTTTATTTTTAGAAGAATTTTTAGAATATAGAAGGATGAAATTGTAATACTAGAAGTGATTTGAGACTTAAAAATAGTTTATTAGGGTACGAGAATTTTAGAAAAGAATTTGAAAAGTTAAATGAGGCATAAATCTTAAATTAGTGTTAATATGGATTATAGATCTAAGACTTTCTAACTCTTTAAATTAGAGTTATTTATTTTAATATAAAATTAATATATAGTATTATGAAATAACTATGTAGATTGTGTTGACAAAGATAGTGGTGAAAGAGGAGTTGTGAAGGAAAACTTGTTATTCAAGACACGAGGTAACCATTATTAATGTGTTGTGATGAGTGTGTTTGTGAATGGTTATGTGTTGTTTTGTTGTTTGGAAAAATTATGAATTATTAAAAATAAATACTATTATATACTTGTTTGAAATTATTGTCAAGTGGGTCAAAAATTTATTTTTGTTTATCATGATAAGATATTATTGTTCGGATATATTCCTGTTTGAACATTTGAATGATGCATGACTTGTCAGGATATTTTAATACATGGTGTTAGTGGAAATTTTTGTTCGGTTAGTTATTACCATGTGGTAAGTCCTCATTGGATTTAATGAGTGACGTGTCGCTTGGTTCAACTCACCTTTGGCCGGGTAATTTGGCATCCGAGCATGGCCAAAGGAGGATATAAGGTGCAGTCATGCAATTAAATACTTGTTCGGTTTATTTGAAAATATTGTTCGGTTAAATGTTTCGCGTACCCACTTAGCAATCGCATGATTAGTTACATCCGCATGCATCATTACATACTAATTTTTGGTTATTGAGACTTTTAAATCTCATTCCCCTTGGTTAACATTTTTATAGGAGCGAGTTCGGCTGAGAAAGCACCAGAGGCATAACTTTGGTGTATGAGACACCATCTTTTATGTTGCCTCTCATTTTGTATTATGCAATGTATTTTGTGCCAACTTAGGACATATCTTATTTTGACAACATGTAAACTCTAATTCTTTTTATTAAATGCATTTATATGACCAAGAGAATTATGTTTGTCCCTCTTGATTCATGACCTGATTTGAATATCATGCCATGAGGATCCTATCTGTCCCTCATGGTTCTAATTATTTTTTGAGATATTTTAAGACCTGTGGTATATTGTCTTGGATGTATCATGGTAGAAATTTTTCTACCATAATAAGGGTTCAATGAAAAAAAAATAATTTGTTGAATTAATAATTTGTAAAAAATTGATTTGTAAATTTAAAGATATTACAAAACTTAATATATATTATTATTATTATACACATGTAAAATTAAATATAAATATATTTGTTGAAATATTTATATTATGTCGAATATATATATATATTCATAATAATGTAACAGGAAATATGAGAAAGAAAGCTGTTAATATTTTAATAAAATTTATGAATCATTTATTTTTGAACAAGAACAATTTGATAATTTATAAAAATTTATTAATGACAGTAAAGTCTGTAAGAACTTAAGTGAAATTATGATATTTTGAGAAATCAAATCATTATTTATATATTTTAGAGAGATTTTATTATATTTTTCCTTAAATAATTTCCATCTTATTAAAATGACTTTTGAAAAAAATTATATCTCAACATAAATTGATTTTTCACAAATAATTTTTTACAAACTAAAAACTTAACACGCTCTCAAATCGGCGAGAAAGCACGTTGCGTGTTCCCTGAGAACCAATATATTGCAGATCTGAAGAAAAGATTACTCAGTGTAACATTTTAACCCCGAGAGGATTCCTTTCCTAGAGCTACAATCACGAGACGAGAGTCCAAATGCATCAGGAGAAGGCACGGTCACATGCCCACTTTCACCACACACTATAATTGTATACGATCCTTCGCGTCATTGTTTAATCCCTTTTTAAAAAATTTGGATTCCACAGCTGTATTTTATTTAAATAACTGAAATTTAAATCAATAACTTTAAATTTATACTTCACTTAAAATTAATAAATAAAGAAATGAAGAGATTTATTTAAAATATTGATATGAATTTTAATTATTTAAATGGTATGCGCCCTGCCTACAAACATGCTGATTTGATAATATACTATTTCGAATCCCCCCGCCCCCGGTTCATGCCCATTCCATCCTTTTCATTTCTTTGTTGATGGGTCCTGCCTGGCAGGCCTTCAACGCAAGGCGGGGAGGAGCGTGAATGTGGTGGTTGGGTTGGGTCGAGGTGAGTGCACAGCACATGCTTGATCCATGGCTTCAGTAAAAAAGAAAAAGGATAAGCATGTTGGAAAGAATATGACAAAATAATCCATCCCAGGGTTCACGAGTCACTTCATTGTTTCTCTCCCATTCTTGCTACATAAAAAAAAAATTTTTAAAATATATAAATAAATTTTGCAAATCATTTATTTTTAACAACAATACAATATCAAATAAAAAATTTAATATATAAAATTATAATTTATTGTTATATTATTACGGATAAAAAAAATTATAAATATTTAAATAAAATTTATAAATTATTTATTTTTAATAAAAATAATTTAATAATTTATATAAATTTATTAATAATAAAAAATTTTTAAAAATTTATGAAAAGTTGTGATTTTTAAAAAAATCAAATTATTATTTACTTTTATTGTATTGTCAATTTTTTTAAAATAATATCAAGAAAAAGTTATCCCCATTGCCACCACCGAGCCAAATTACCAAACCATCCCAAAAAGCTGGTCATTTTCTTTCTCTTGTTGCTCTAAATAGCTGGTTAATGATTGTTATTGCCCGGAAAGTTGAGGATCTTTATCCCTTGTCCGTATGCCGTAAGAGTAATGAGGCCCCTGGCTTAAATAAACAAGCTCCTCAGTTATGTAGTGGTAAGTGCCTGGTCTTGGCTAAAAAAAAAAAAAGAAGAAAGAAAGAAAAAGAGAGAGAGCTCTGTTTTGGCAAGCTTATGGCTTCAACAGCTGCTGCTTCTTGCTCTCTGCAAATCTTCTTCCTCCTCCTCTTCCGCCTCCTGGAATTGGCCTGTTCATTGGAATGGGGAGGCGCTGAGGAGGTAAGCATGGTGAAAGTGGGAGACTTCTCGAAGGTGGAAGATGCTGTGAACTTTCATTTATACTATGGCCAGACCTTCAAAGTCATAAAGAATGCTCTTGATGCCCACAGCTACCTTCTTCTCCAGGTATCCTCCCTATCCTCTTCTCTGCCCCGTTTTCTTTCTGTAATCAACAATGGAGGCACGAGGCAATGGCGGTGGGGTTTAGTACTGACTTCTAGGCTACTAGGCTCCTATTTGGGAAATAATTGGAGGACAAAATTTATTCTGCATTATTTTTTTTGCATCTTAAAATTTCAGAATGATAGATCCTGATTGAGAAGCCATTGGAAATTACTTGCTTTCTTTTGTTCTCGAATTCCTTTGAAAAGATAGTATATAGGACACTGGAAGATATTTCTGTTTAGTTTTTGGTTCTTTTTGGTTATAATGAAGAGGAGAATATGGCAATTTGAGTGGAATTAAGTGCACTTTGTAACACAGATCAAATCAGATTGTAGGAACATAATTGGCAATGTGGATAATAATACTTTTTACTATTTATATAATGCGCGAAAGATATTTCGCTGTTCTTCGCTGGCAACCCCAAAACAAAGATTGCCTACTTCCGGGAAACTTATGCTAGATGTCCAATACTTTTCCTTCTTATATTGATAATTATATTGAGAAAATTTCTCGTTGGCAGAATAATACAAGGATTGCATCAAGGACCAAATATTGCACATCAAGAATCAAATCATTTGTGATTCCATTGTCAAACTATTCAGTTGATACCGATTCATTTCCAGGCAATCCCTTCTATGCAAATCCCTGCCTCTATGCATTCTCTACTTTTTTGCTTGACTTTAGTTTGCTACCGCATAACATCAGAAGCAATTTTATTTTTCTCTAGAAAAACTAATGCATTAACGCTTTCCTTTTTTTTCTTTTGCCTCCTTGGGGTGAAACTCCAGTTTCCTTCTTAGAGGTAAGATTACCTAGCCTTTTCAGCCTTCTTGGAGTTTAATTGTCAAGATGGAAGTGTCTTACTAGCATAAATGATTGGCCTTCTTATTTTTCCCTCCTTTCATGTCATGGATAGCTTCTAGGCTTGCTAGGGAGCTTGAAAGGCATAACATCAGACTTGGTGGCTTCTCAATGCGTTCTAAAATTATACCAAGATGGTCAAATAGAAATGTTCAACAAGACTGACGAAGAAAAGCTTGCACAGTTTGCAGCTCATTTCTCTGGTGATGCTGATCATCTACCAGCATGCAATTTTGCCACATTTGTCCCTTTTTCAGAAGACACTCCTTTGCAGGCAAGTAAAAATTCGACATTACTCTGTAAAGACCCCAAGAACTATGGCATCCACATTAAGTGCTTACATTTTACTATTGATATTGTTAAATATTAACCTATCAACTTATCACGGTAGTATATTGTCTGTGCTTGGAATTATTAACTATTTGGTACATGCACTTTTTTAGAGAGCAGAATGGATCAAATTCATGGGAGCATATGCAAATGAAGAAGCTAGAGCCAATCAAGTGTATTCTAAGGTAAGCACTCCACTCAGTCCGAGGCTTAACTAAGTTTAAAATATGGGGAGGTTCTTGTTTCTTTATGAAAATTATTTTCATCTTTGTAATTCTGTAGTCGTGAAGCTTTTTCTGTTTCTTGGTCCAATGGAAGACGGGCAACTCATACTCTGCTAGACTGTATAAAATTAAAACAGAAGGATTTCCAAGTTTTTCTATAGTTGAATGTTTTTTGGGTTTCAGTTTTAAATTGCACTTGCAAATTTCTCTATCATTTTTACATAGTTAGTCATGCAAAAGTTTTTGTAACTGATTGAATTTTCTGATAACTTCTAAAAACCAATGATTTGTTATTGTACAGATTAAGGAGAACTATTTGTGCTTGGCTAACATCACAAACAATCGAACATCCTTTAAACCAATAGTAGCATGGATGAAGTATTCTGATGTATGTATCCCCAGAAGCTCTGACTCTTATTTCAAATATTATTTATCTCCTAATCATTCCCAGATTCTGTTTTTTTTTTTTTTTAAATTCAGGACTTATGTATATTCTTTTTTCAGGGCGTTTGGGCTTTTTCAAAGAACGCGTATAAGTTGAAGGTATGAAGAGAACTGTAGATAATTAGCACAGCAATTAGAAAATGAGATGATGTTTCTGAACAGGGACAAAACATTGTTATTATGCATCACATAAACTCTTCCCTTATTTTGCACACTAACATTGCATGCAGTATGTGGAAGATGCTGGTGGAGAAAAGCTTGATGCAAACAAGAACTCTTATAATGTCTCTGATCCTGATGATCTGGACGAACTGCATGCCATCTTATGTGTAAGTTACTGCAGTTAAGTTAAAAGATATGATAGAACCTCTAATCAAATTTTCTTGTCTACTTAGTTGAATCTAAAGTTCTACATAATAAGGCATGGATAAATATCATATCCTCTAATGCCTGGTCCCTTTTTTAATATCTAAGAAAGAAAATTGATCTTTTGGACGTCCCACAATTATGAATTTTGACCTTGAGATTCTTATATCATATTCATTTTGTGCTCCGCTTGCTAATGTTTTCATTTCAACAGCCTACCAACCATTTATCCATGCATTCTTATGATTACATTGTGTTCATTTGCTCCTTCTGGAGAATTAATTCTCATAAATACATATTCATTAAAAAGCAAGTTTAGTTCATATCTGTATTCAATTTTTTCTATTCAATTTGCCTGTTATTTAAGTTTCTCAACAATTTATATAATCTTATTTCTTGATGCAGACTGTGGAAGTGGTGATTGATGAAACATTAACTTTTGATCCATTCAACTATACAGTATCAACATTTCTCCAAAATTTGAAAGTTGAAGATCATTCTTGTTTCTCCTTTCTCACAAATACAAGCTTATGGAGACATGACAAAAGGATTCAAAATAATGCAACTCTGGGTAAGTTGTTCTGGTTTCTCGCCTTTGTCAAATATAATCCATTGCAGTCATAACTCGTAAGTTTTCCATGAAAATTGTTTATTCATTTCAAGTACATAACTACATAAGTTAATTTAAAGGGTCATAAATTTGATTTTTTTTTTCCCTCGTTTGTGTAATGAAAGGAGAAATCTAATTGATAATTGCAAATTGCGTGTGATCTTCTACATGCGAAGACTGGTTCAATGGAGGAGTCTCTCAACCTCAATTGGTACTAGCCGATCTTATTGAAGTTTTATTTCCCACTGGAAATTACAGCACAACATACTTCAGGAATCTCGCAAAGGTAAATTTTTGTATTATTCATTCAAATTTTAATAAGCTGTGAAATGGGAATTTCTTTTTCCCTTTCCTTTTATTTTCTAAACCTCAATTTTTGACATCATCTTACAGGGAGAAGGACCTTCAGATATTGGTTCTGAAACGTGTGAGAGGGACGCTTCCATTGCATTGGAACCTACAATAGTAGCCTGCGGATGATTGTGTTTCTGCTTCAAAGATAGGTCTTTTTGGTTAATACTATTCTTTTTAAATTTGATTTTCAAAATATAGGATATATACATTTTTTTCGTTATTGTTATGTTTTTTGCACTTATCACAGCATATACCTAAAGGCTAGAATGTAACATCGTTTTCCTCAATCAGATGACAATAGTGAACTATTTTCTATCCTCCAGTTTAAAACTCAAATGTTTTTCATGGCAACCATTATTGTTATTTATTCAGAATGATTAAAATGTTAAACGTCCAGAGATCTAACCTTATTATATATAAACGATCAGATTTTATAGTTTCACGTATTTTTTATCTTCCATGGCCACTTTTTCCCCTTCAATACGAATTTCCAGCAGTTCAACTGTTACTTAAATCCTGAGAACCTTCTTCATTTATTATCACCCCCCACCCAAAAAAAAAAAAAACAAAGATATGATAAAAAGTCTTATTTAGAAGAAAGAATTTCATTTAAGAATCACGAATATAACTTAGTCATATGTTAGACCTAATAAAATCTGAAACTACACTGCAAGATCAAAAGATTAATTGAATTTTTTTTTATAAAAAATGGCACAGAAACCGAATGAAAAGAGAAAAAACTTTGAATTTTATTTCTCGTCTGCCTCCTTACAACAAAGTGAGTGTCCTATTTATAATGTTAGGACTCTGAACGAAAACAGTAATCA
Organism: Prosopis cineraria; assembly: GCF_029017545.1. Classification (NCBI taxonomy): domain Eukaryota; kingdom Viridiplantae; phylum Streptophyta; class Magnoliopsida; order Fabales; family Fabaceae; genus Prosopis; species Prosopis cineraria. Next base: position 3,889,757 of record NW_026555339.1, on the reverse strand, counting down.
GCTAACGTTACAAATGTAAATGCTAAACGTTTTATTGGCTTAATGAAGGGTAACGGTGGCTTAATGAAGGGTAACGGAACACGTTTGGCTTCAATTTTGTAACTCTCGTGTATTAGTTCTGTTGTCCGTTTCAGTCCGTTTCATCCTTCCCGGGTTCAGCAGAACTCGCCCTCGAGTCAAATTCGGCATTATCGTCAATGTAAGGGGATAGATCAGCAACATTGAAGGTGGTAGATACACCATAAGAACCAGGTAATTCCACTTTGTAAGCGTTGTTGTTGATCCTTTGCACTATCTTGAACGGACCATCAGCTCTTGGGGACAACTTGGCGTTTGGTTGTTTAGGAAATCGTTCCTTTCGTAGATGTATCCAAACCAAGTCTCCTACCTTAAAAGTCTGCTGTCTTCGATGTTTGTCACGTTGAGCCTTGTATCTCAAATTCTGCTTTTGGAATTCGCTCGCGAACTTGCTCATGCAACTTCTTAATTTCCTTAGCCCTTTGGTCAGCATCAGAGCTATATTGCTGCTTATCAAGTGAAGGGGTCAAGTCTAGTGGACTAAGGGGACGAGTGCCATAAACAACTTCAAACGGACACTTCCCAGTTGCTTGGTTGACAGAGTTATTATAAGCAAACTCAACTTGAGCAAGAATAAGATCCTACTGCTTCAAATTCTTCCCTACGAAACTGCGAAGAAGATTACCAAGAATCCTATTTATAGCTTCAGTTTGACCATCTGTCTGGGGGTGACTAGCGCTGCTAAACTGTAGCTTAGTTCCCATCTTCTTCCATAATGTCCGCCAAAAGTGGCTAAGAAACTTCACATCACGGTCAGAAGTGATAGTTCTAGGAATGCCATGAAGACGCACAATCTCCTTAAAATACAAGTCGGCTACTTGAATAGCATCGTTGGTCTTCTGGCATGGGATGAAATGGGCCATTTTTGAGAAGCGATCCACAACTACCATGACAGAATCTTTTTGCCTCTGAGTCCGTGGTAAACCCAGAACAAAATCCATAGTTATATCTTCCTAAGGTGCTTCTGGAATTGGCAGAGGCATGTATAGTCCAGTATTCTGACCCTTGGATTTAGCCAAGTGACAAATTCTGCATCTCTGTATATGCCTGTTGACATCCCGTTCAAGTCGAGGCCAGTAAAAGTTCTCATTCACTAGGTTAATTGTCTTATCTCGTCCAAAATGTCCAGCTAATCCACCATCATGTGCTTCCCAAATTATGGCTTCTCTCAAGGAACCCTGTGGAATACAGAGGGTTTTACCTCGAAATAAAAACCCGTCGTGTCTATAGAACTGGTGGAAAGGTTGATTTATAGTTGCTTCCCACACTCCTCGGAAATCAGGATCATCTTGATATAACTCTTTGACAAGGTCAAATCCAACAACCTTGGTTTGTAGTGTTGTAAGTAGTACATGGCGATGACTAAGGGCATCTGCTACGGAGTTCAGAGTTCCAGCCTTATGTTTGATAAGGAATGGATAAGACTGTAAGAGTTCACTCCAACGAGCATGTCTGCGGCTGATCTTCTGCTGGGAATTCAAATACTTGAGAGCCTCATGGTCCGAAAAAAGTATGAACTCTTTATTTAGGAGATAATGACTCCAATATTGAAGAGCTCGGACAATTGCATAGAATTCCTTGTCATAGGTAGAATATTTGAGCTTGGCATCATTGAGCTTCTCACTAAAAAAGGAATGGGATAGCCCTCCTGGCTTAAGACAGCACCAATGCCAGTGTTAGAAGCATCACAGCTAACTTCAAATACTTGATCAAAATTAGGAAGAGCTAGGACTGGAGCTTTGGTCAACTTCTTCTTAAGCTCCTCAAAGCTTTTCTGAGCTTGCTCTGTCCACTGAAACTTCTCTCCTTTGGTGCAGTCTGTAAGTGGTGCGGCAATTGAGCTAAAATTATGGATGAACCTCCTGTAGAAAGAAGCTAATCCGTGGAAGCTTCGAACCTCCTGGATGGATTTTGGAATTGGCCAGCTGTCAATGGCTACAACTTTGCTTGGATCAACGCGAACACCTTCCGCGGTAATGATGTAACCCAAGAACACAACTTCGTTGGTGAGGAAGGTGCACTTCTTGAGATTTGCATAAAGCTTCTGCTCACGCAAGGCTTGCAAAACTTGCCGCAAGTGATCTAAATGCTCCTCTTGATTCTTACTGTAAATAAGAATATCGTCAAAGTACACAACAACAAATTTACCAATGAAGGGTCTCAATACCTGATTCATCAGGCGCATAAATGTGCTAGGAGCATTTGTTAACCCAAAAGGCATCACATTCCACTCATATAAGCCATCTCTGGTCTTGAAAGCAGTCTTCCACTCATCTCCTGGTCGAATTCTGATTTGATGGTACCCACTACGAAGATCAATTTTGGAGAAAGTAGTGGCACCATGCAACTGGTCCAGCATATCATCAAGCCGAGGTATCGGAAACCGATACTTAATAGTGATCTTGTTGACGGCTCGGCAGTCAATGCACATTCTCCAACTCCCATCCTTCTTAGGTACTAGAAGAACAGGTACAGCACAAGGGCTGATACTTTCTCGAACTAACCCTTTCTTCAACAACTCTTCAACTTGTCGTTGGACTTCGGCATGTTCCTGGGGACTCATCCTATAAGCAGGCTTATTAGGAATGACTGCTCCTGGAACGAAGTCAATGGCATGCTGTATGTCTCGCATTGGAGGCAACCCTGGTGGTATCTCACCGGATATTACATCTGAAAATTCTGACAATAACGGAATGACTCCAGGTGGATTGACCGTCTCATCGTTCACCTCAAGCACCAGAATAATGCTCATCATTTGGGCTTCGGATTTTGACACCTTGAATTCCTCCTTAGTCAATAAAGACACTAACGGCTTAGATACACTAGATTCCCTTGAAGATTGGCTAATCTCATTGGGTGGTAGAGGCGCTAGTGTAAACTTGACACCATCTTTCGTAAAAGAATAAGTGTTTGCTCGCCCGTTATGCATAGCATGTCGGTCATATTGCCATGGCCTCCCCAAGAGAAGGTGGCATGCATCCATGGGAACAACATCACATAAAACTTCATCACAATATCGATTCCCAATAGAAAAGGTCAGGCATTGTTTAGAAACTTTTACCTCATTCCCTTTGTTGAGCCAGTGAAGCTTGTAAGGTTGTGGATGATCTTGTGTTGGCAACTTCAATTTCTCCACCATGTAGTTAGATACTACATTTTCACAGCTTCCACTGTCAATGATGACATTACAAACTTTTCCTTGGGCCGTGCAACGAGTGTGAAAAATGTTGCGTCGTAACCAAGGTTCTTCTTTGACTACTGTTGTATGCAGACTTCGTCTAAGCACCAATGCTTCTCCTTGATCAGCAGGTGTGACCTCCTCGTCATATACGGGATCAGTGCCGTAGAACTCATCGTCCTCCTCACCTTCTTCAAGTGCTTCATACCCTGATCCTTCTCGAATGGTGACAACCCTTCGTGTAGGACAGTCCGCAGCAATATGGCCAAATCCTTGGCATTTAAAGCATTTGATTGCTTTGGAACCAGATTCCTTGGCAGCATTGGATGGTGGTTTGCGCATAGCAGTAGGTTGTGGCTTGCTTGAGGAGTTAGTCTGCTGAAATTCTGCTTTACGGCCTTCTGGATAACTCCTAGAGGATGAAGGTTGGAAAGCGGATCTCTTAGGCATCTGCTTCTCAACACGCACGGCCAGACGGATGACATCATCCAAGGTCCAATATTGTTGAAGCTGGACTGGACGACTGATATCTGTGTTTAAGCCTGCAAGGTATCGGGCTATTGTTTGCTCCTCCTTCTCCTGAATATCACACTTCATCATGAGTTGTTCAAACTCTCTAGTATATTCTTCTACAGATAAAGATCTCTGTCGAAGATTTTGCAACTGGATAAAATTATCCTGGTGGTAATGATCTGGTAAAAATTTCCTGGTGAGCTGGCGTTTCATTTTCTCCCAGGTTTCAATCTTGCGCTTTCCCTCACGTTCTCGCTTCCGTCTGAGGTTTTCCCACCAAATAGAAGCATGTTTCTTAAGTTTGAGGGCGACAATTTTGACTTTCTGCGCATCTGGAATCTCCTTGTATTCAAATACTCGTTCAACAGTTTGTAGCCAATCTACAAACTCATCTGGCTGGAGCCTTCCCTCGAATTCAGGAACGTCAACCTTGATGTCATTAGGGCGGAATTGTTGTTGTCGTGGACGGCGGCGGTTTTCAGTAGATGACGAACTACTGCTTCCCGAATCTCTCTCTAAGTTTTCTCTGTTGTTGTTTAACAGAGTTTGCTGCAATTCCACAGTGGCTTCCAATTCTCGTATCCTACGTCTCAACTCTTCCATCTCAACCTCGTGCACATGTCTACGTCTTGGAGGCATTTTGAATAAGTGTCAAGGCTAGGGATAAAGATTGGGGTGCGATTGGAAACGTTGAAGGATATAGGGGTAAAGTGAATTTTTTTTTTCAAAGGCTAGGGGCAAAATGGGGATTTTGGACTGTCTAGGGGGTAAAATAGCGATTCTAGAAGAATGATGGGTCAAATTGAAATTTATGAAAAATATAGGGGTTAAACTGGAATTCAGGTAAAATCAAGGGGCAAAAGTGTAATTTTAGGAAAGTTTAGGGGTTAAAATGGAATTTCTGAAAAATTTGGGGGAAAATTTGAAATTTCATAAAAAATAGGGGTAAATTTAGAATTACTGAAAGATTTAGGGCGAAAATGAAATTTCTGAAAAGTTGGTTGATTGGGCGTAGTGACGTGGCGACTGTGACACGTGGCATAAAACTATTGGTCTGACCTTCATTGACCGGTCAGAACGATGACGTGGCAGCTGACGTCAGCGTCTTCAACCTTCGGATAGCGCGTGACGGCGCGTGGACCGGTGGCGAGGCGCGTGGGTTTCCGACGGTGGCGCGTGGAGGCGCGTGCGACTGTTTCCGGTGACGGGGAACCTCTTGTTCCACGTTTTCGAACCTCGTGAGCACGATGGTGATGTTAGTTTTCTGAGAAAATGCCCGGTTTGTAAAACGCGAAGACGTCAGGGACTCCTCCTCTGAATCTCTTCTTTCCGGCGTACTTTCTCAACTGTAACTCACTCTCTCGTTCTCTGGACCAGCTCTGATACCAAAAATGGCACAGAAACCGAATAAAAAGAGAAAAAACTCTGAATTTTATTTCTCGTCTGCCTCTCTTACAACAAAGTGAGTGTCCTATTTATAGTGTTAGGACTCTGAACGAAAACAGTAATCAGCTAACGTTACAAATGTAAATGCTAAACGTTTTATTGGCTTAATGAAGGGTAACGGTGGCTTAATGAAGGGTAACGGAACACGTTTGGCTTCAATTCTGTAACTCTCGTGTATTAGTTCTGTTGTCCGTTTCAGTCCGTTTCAAAAAATGACCAAAATGCCTTTCATTTTGTTATATGGTATTAGTAAGTGAAGTTATAAAATTAACAAAAATTGGTGTGAAATTAACAAGTAAAATTATGTGATTAATAAGTAATACAATTAGGCTGAAAGAGTCATGGATTTAATAAGTAATAGTTAAATAATTAATAAGTTTTATTGAAGAATTAACAAGTAAAGCAAGTGATATAACTGAATTGAGAGGCTTATGGATTTAACAAATAAAATTAAATAGTTGACAAGTTTTGTTGAAAAATTAATAAATAAAGTTATACAATTTAGTCTAATAGAAAGGCATTTTGGTTATTTTCTATAAAAATGATTTTAGTTTAGTTCTTTAGTCTTGCAGCATAATTTCAGATTTTATTGGATCGCTGATCGTTGAATGAAATTCTCCCCATTTAGAAAGATTTCTCAAACTATCACATTTTATTCATAACATGAAGTGGTTGCCGTCTTGCAACTCATACAGAGCTCATAATTTTGATTAAAAAAAATAAAAGTTACGTAAAGGGCATATAAATTTCCAAACACAAATATATAACGTGCCAATGTTGTCAATAGCAATCTCTTTTTGGATGCTACAGACCTTGTTGCTCAGACCATTAAAACCGAAAGAATCTGAAAAGAAACCAAAACTAAGTTAGTTGTTGTAAACCATAATAAGCTAATCCAAAATTTATTTTGTTTTGTTCTGAGTTCTAACCTTTCAAATTTGGACTGAGAACGTCTGTGTACAAAAACAAAATTTATATATATTAGATCAATGATGAAGGCAGCCACGTTTTTTCGAAAAACTAATTTTTTAATCAAATGAAATGCTCTTTATGAGTGATGACTTGCCTTGGCCGTTGTTGTGTGATAGCCTGCCTGTACACTGGTTGTTGAGGTTCATCTCTTACAATTGGTACAGTCGTAGCCTGTAACATTAAGTTCCATCTCAGAATTTTATCGCATCACATGTTCACTCTTTCAGAACCAATTCTATTGGCCTTACCAGTTTTTTGAATATAAGATTATAGAAAGTGTTGATGTATCTCTGCTTCGCCATCTTTTCCTCCTTGTGCATTTGCCTCCACAGGGTGTAAATACTTCCCATATTCAGCACCTTGTTCGCATAGATCTTCCAGGTATAACTACAAAATCAAAATCAAAATTTTTTAATCATCTAATCATCGCGGACGCACAAGAAACAATGGATCTTGTTTGATGTTTACCACTCATTGATCCGCTGTAATCCATACGCAGAAATCCTGCTCCATTGTGTAGGATCTACTCTGCATTTTTCAAAAAAATCAGCAATTTTGTTGCTTGATTCATTCCCATTAAGGGGATCAATAAGAAACCCAGAAACCTCATCGACGATGATTTCTGCTGGACCTCCTTGTTTAGTGGCGAAGGTGGGTAACCCACAGTTCATTGCTTCAATGACTGTAAGACCGAATGCTTCATATAATGCGGGTTGCACGAAAGCTCCCTTTGTGTCAGCAATGCAGCGATAGAGCTCTCCATTGCGATACCTATCAGTCTGTGCAGCAATCCATCTGCATTGACCTCTTAGTTGGTATTTCTCAATCAAATTATGCATTTTGGTTATTTCTTCCTTTTCTTCCCTATCATTTGATCTCAAAGGGTCAAAAAAACCTCCAACTATGACAAGGTTCACCAAGTTTCTGAGTCTCCTGCTCCTTCCAAACCACTCAACTAGCCCAGTTAAGTTCTTCACAGCATCCAACCTTGCCATTGAGAACATGATGGGTTTTCTCCTGTCTACAAGATACCCACTGTTTTTGCATTGTTTTTAGAATTCAGAGAAAAGAAGAAGTTATTTGGAAGAAAATAGTTATTCATATCGTATTTGATAATCTGAACAATGAATGTATAGGAGTGGTGTCTAGATTACTTACATATGCTCACTGGTTTCTGATTTACCATACAACAAGTTCTCAATGGCTGGGTGAAATTGAGTGAGTCTTCTGTCTTTCTCGGTGTAAGGGAAATAGACAGACTGGTCAGCTCCAGGTGCAGCTATATTGAACTTTGGATCAGTTAGATTTATCCCCCCAACAACCCTACACAGTCCTGGGAGCGTAAATGCAGCATGACTTTCATACTGTCCACATCTAAGTTGGCTGCAGACAAGAACTTTGAAAATTCATTATATTTCCACTTAGACATATGGGCATTAATTTTATGTGTACAACCTACTGAACTATATCAGTATGCTCTTTTATGTATGCAAAACAAATCGTCAATTTATACAGCATGGCTTTGAAAAATTTGTTTTTTTTTTCTAATGTACATGTACAAAGCTAGGTAAGCTAACCTTCCCGCAATTTCTTGGTATGTGCTAGTTATGATAAAATCTGCTGCATTCATAGCAACTGTATCGGCCATGAATTGGCATGAGAAATGGTACTTTGCTTCAAACTCCCTCCACTTGACATCTGAATCTTCATACTTATTCTTCTCTAAAGCATGAGCTATTGTTCCCTGATTTTCAAGGAAGCTGAGGAATTAGTACACGTGACGGAGAAGACGTCCTTACAGCCGCAAAAACCATTGAGAGGGAAACTTAAAGGGATAGTGACCAGACCTGAGTTATGTTTAGTTTACTAGCCATCACAGACGCTACCAAATTCCCATCGGTGTAATTTCCAAGAATAAGATCCGGTGGCCCTTCCATGAATTCCACAATCTTGGCAGTAGCATCCTAATAGTATGAACAAAGGAAGCAATCAAAGTGAAGTTCTTTGAAGTTAAGAAAAAAACCAAGGTAGTGATTATCAAACAAATGCCCGTGCCTGAGTAAACCTCTCGAGATAGGGATAAATGTCAAAGCGAGAAACCCACTGACGCAGGATCCCTCTGTCTGTCTGAAAAGGCACACGTACAATGAAGGAGTGTCTAGTATCATTGATAGGTTCCAACTCCAGATTGCACTTGGTTCCTCGGGCATCGGGTATGAGTCTTGTAACCTGTCAAGATCAGAAAAATACTTAATTATTCTATTAAAGAGTATGTTGTATGCATGTACAATGAGATTATTTTTTGCAGCTTAAGTAACTTACCACAAGAATCTGAGGCTTCATATGTAAACCTTGTTGCCTAATTCTGAGGAGCAGTTCTTCTTCCAAAGCCCTAACTTGATCCAATATGTACACTACCTGTTCAAGATATGAGAAACATGGAGATCAAAAATTGGATTGATTGGTTATCATACATGCATTACAACCTACTTGGCAAAGATCAAGAGTTTGATCCCAATCACTCTAAATCTAGCCAATTATAGTAAAGCTAAATTCCTACCTGGCCTCCTGTATCTGGCAAGCCAATAACATCTGCTTGCCCAAAATAACCATGAACAGAGAATATCACTATGTTGAAAATAGTGGGAATACGGCTAAAAAACTTCTCCAGGTTCACTGGGTCTGGTGCTTGTAGTGCTTCTGATAGGATTCTCATTGTCTCCCTCACTCTTCCTGCAGTATCTCCCCAACCACTCTCAAAGCCCTTTCCCTTGAACCTATGAATGAAATATTAAATTGATGTTAAATCACAACATCCAGACCGCTTATAAATAGTCAGATTGGTAAGAGTGAGATAGAAACATAAGTAGTGTTAAGGGTTCAAAGTCTAATAAATTATAATAAAAAAATTATACCATCCTATACCTTTTCAATAGAATCATAGAAGACTTACTGTGGCTCAAAATTCTCATATGGAGTGTCCATAGGAAGTGATGAGAGGAATGTATCAGCCCCTACTAATGCCAGCTGAAGATTTGCAGCAGAACCCAGCGTTTCATTAATCAATAAACTCTGTCAATTTAGATTACACGAGGAAAATGAACATGGGCCCTTAAAATTCTTCAACAAAAAATGTGTTATGGATTCAGTTAATCTCATGGCTCATGTTCTTTGCTCTTACTTCTCCTCGATAATTCAGTGCTAACAAGTAGTTAACTAAGGTCTGTTTTTTCGCCGCTTTCCCACTCAACTTGGATGATAAGACCTTGGTCACAAAGCTGAGACCATTCCCAATTGAAGAAGGGTGTGCCAAATGAGGGATTTTGCTGTCAAACGCTACAAAATCTGCTTCTAATGCGTTTTCATCATTTGCCCTACGATATGAGATCAGTGATAATTATCAACACACACTTCAACCATACGTCTTACACTGGTAACAATAAGACCATTACAGAAGACCTTCATATTCATGGGGTATAGAGTTTGAACATTTATCAATTCTAGAGACATGACTCTGTTAATAAAATATATGAATGGAAATTATATTATTTAAAATTTTTACCATATTAATGTCATGTAGGCATTTCTAGGGAATGATTATATTTTCCCGATATTTCCTATTATTTTCTCTCTCTTTCTAACATAAAACATGATCAGAATATCAGGAATAAGAAGAAGAAGAAACATACCAACTTTCGTCATACACCATTTCTTTAAGTTTCAAGTAGTCAATGGGGGAGATACTCTCAACAGAGAGATCCAAAGAACTCACTTTTACAAATTCCCAGAATGCTTGATTTGGCCTCACCGCAAAGGCAACATATGGTGGATAAACAACAGCTTCCTGCAAGTTTCACAGCACATCAAATCAATGGCCAGCCACGCCATCTTCAAAGTCACACTGTCACATGTAAATGATTTCAAATTAAAGAGGACTTAAACCTGTGTGGATCTCAGAATGGGGCCTAGAAAGCCATCCATCACTTCGTTTCTTTCGCTTATGTCATCGATAACTAGCTCCATTTCTTCCATCAAATGTTGAGGTTTCATGATCCTTCTGCCCTTCTCAAGGTACCTAGCAAAACACCTCTTCATATAGTACCGGCTCTGCCTCAGTGCATCCGGCATGCTCTCTGTCACAGAATCTGTGCGCTTTAATGCTGTTGCATAAGCCATTTCAACACACAAATGTTCTGATAAGGTAAAAAATCAAGGTTTTGAAGGCTAGATAAAAGATAATGTTGGTTCTTGTTCTGCCTAGTATGATGTGGTGGTTTAAATTTATATGCAAGGGAATAAGGATGATGTGGCATGAAGAAGAGAACCTTTTTAGCTGGAATTTTTGTGAAAAGTTGGGAAAAGAACAACTCCAGGGGTAAGAAAAGGAAAAGAATGTTTTCTGACAAGTGATTCAAAGCTTGAAGAGAAAAGGCTTCTTCGAGTAGTACTTCTAACGTGGAAAAAAAGGTATCATTCTTTTCTTCTGAGTCACGAGCTTTGTCTCATGCACGCAACAGCTACAAACATTGGATATTCAAGAGGGATCTCGTAAATCCTTGTTTTTTGTTTTAAAATTTTACACAGGGAAGAATAATATAATTTATAATCCTTGAATTTTTTCAATTATCAATTTAGTCCTTAAACTTTAGTTTCATATAACTCAGTTCATAGATTATTAAGTTAAGAAATTATAGGAATTAAATTGTACAAAATAAAAAAAAAATTATGAGGGTTGACTTATTTCAAATTAAAAAACTATAAAGACTGTTGTTTTCGAGCTAAGAAAATGTAAAGACTGTTTTGTTTTCAATCAAAATTCAAATGCCAAACAAAAATAATATTTTAAAAAAAAGATATACTCGTAAGTTTTTATATGTCTAGACAAGAAGTATATGAATATATTATTCTTATTAATATTATTAGCACTTTCAAGATTATTTGTTTTAATTTAATTGAATACAAATATATTAGGTATATAAAATTAAGTATGTAAATTTTATTTATAAAATAATTAACATACTGTATCAAAAATAATTAAAATGTTAACTTTAAAACCCGGAAACTAATGGGAAATAACAATATAACTGGCATTTGGCTTACAAAATCCAGCATGACTTTAAAAATGTTACTATTTAATTTGATTGCTGAGTTTTTTTTATATTCTTTAATTAATAAAACTAAGAGAAGTGGATATTCTCAGATAATTAAGTAATTAAATGAGATAAACTACAAATGAACAAAACAGGCAAACAATAATACACACAAGATGGTTTCTTGAACGTTTTGGGACTACAATATCTTGTAACAAATTAGAAATGCCCAATTGGTACTAACCCATCTTATTGAATTTTTATTTCCCACGGAAGATTACATAGCATGCTACTTTAGAGATCTTGAAAAGGTAAATTTTTAATGTTCAACTAAACTACAAAATGCGGTTTGTTGTTTTTCTGTAACCTTTTATTTCCTACTCGATTATTATCCATGTCGTCTTGCATTTGTATTTCAGCTCCAAAGTTGTTTTTTTTTTGCTGTAAATACTATTTTTTTAATATTCGAATTGCCAAATAGATTAATAGAGGATATTTACATGCTTTTTGCCCCCCTTCTATTTTTTGACAACTACATGTTTTTTTTTATTTTCTCAAATTAGAATGGACCGGTACTTTAACTTGTATTTTTTTACTCTAATATATTTGTTGATAATTTCCAAAAAGAAGAATAAGAAGAAGAGAAATTCATTAATCAAGACTGTACAAATACATGCTTTTTTAGTGTTGTTAGCACTTGTCACTTCTTCTTTTTCGGCCTGATTGTTTGCATTTATCAGAGTGCACGGAATGAAGCATTGTTTACTCAATCGTGTTTATCATCCACTGTCGCCACTCATTTTCCTAGAGGATTCAAATTTCCAACAGATTCATAATTTCTTTTTAGAGAAAGTAACATGAATTAGTTGTCACCCTGCAGCATATATATACAGAACTAGCATTTAATAACCTGTACATTGCACGGAAGCATTATATAATTATATATCAATATTATTCCACGAATATAATTTATCTAAATATATTTAATTAAGTTTGTTGTGTTTTCATAAAATTCTGAAATATAATTAATTAACTATGGCAATTATTTGTTAAAAGCAACATGCAAATCCAATACACCAAGAATTGGTCATATGTGAAGATAGGTTATGGCAAATACAATTCAACGTTGCACAATGATGTTGACCATAACTTTGTTAATTATCATTTCCAAATGAAACAATGATTGTTCTGTAATAAATATATTTCGATGACCATGAAGTTTCTTCATAAAAAATAAAAAAAATCCTAGAAATGATCCAGCATTTTAATACAAAAAACCTAAATTGTTTTATATTGAGGATCATTTTTTTATATTGATAATCCAGCATTTTAACACAAAAAACCTAATAAATGATCCAGCATTTTAATACAAAAAACCTAGAGTGTCATGCATTATTGCCGATTCCATCTCCTTCTCCAACCTAAATTGTTATCTATTTTGAACACGTGGATGCATAAATCCACCATTTTAATACCAAAAACCCAAAAGATTAAAGTCCGAGAAGTGATCCAGCAAGAGCCTCCAAAATAGACAACCATTATATAATTTGGTCAGCCTCAATTCTTCTCTTGTTTGATAATCTTCATTGGCCTTGCCTTTGTCTTTGCAGGAGTGGTGTGATCAGGTTGGAGGCTAGCATCAGCTTCGGCAAATCCCTTGTTAGCTTATTGTTTCCTCTTCCCCCTCAGTACAGCTGAAAAGTACGAAATTGACTTATACATTAAACAACGACAGTGCAAAATTAAACATATTTTAGAAAAGTAAATCTCCACTTTGAGTAATATGGCAACAAAAGAGTAATTAAATTGATAAAAGAACATCAGAGGCGTCTCATAGGAATATCAATTCAATACGTATAGGAATGCTGATGATAAATGGCAGCAGAAGTGTAATTGACATTTGATATGATAAAGTAACATTGAAATGAGCAAGAGTACCAGTCGTACAAAAAAAGATTAGCTTCCCTCCATAAATGATATACCTTGAGTTGCTACAAAATCCCTACAAAGAGGAAAAAGCCAAAATCTGACTATCTACAAACTGTGATAAACACATTCTAAGCTCACATTTTTTAATGAATGAAAAGCAGAGGTACTCATTTTTTATAAATGAAAAAAAGAGACATACATTTGAACGTGAGAAAGCAAAGGTACTTTGAAATGATGATGAACAACACTCAGGTTGCAAGTTAAAATAAACCAAACCAAATTTTAAAAAAATGTAGTACCTATTACAGGTTTTATTTATTTGAAGTACCTTTATGAGTGTAGCATATATATAATTGTTGTCAGACTGGTTCCGTTCAGCAGCCTACTTCAGCAAAAGGAATGAAGGGGTTATAGTTGACATTAATTTTTACTTATCACTTTGATTGGATTAACACAAACTTAAGGCTTATTTCGACAAAAGTACTCACTTAAGAGGATCAAGTATGGTTTCCCCTTAAACAAAACACAACACCATAAAAAAAAAAAAAGGATGGATATTGATTGCCATCTGTAATGGCTTCCTCCCATGCACTGCACAAGATTGGGAGAAAAAAAGAAGTCATCACCTTATGGAGATATCTCACAGCTTGCATTGTGTTTTTCAACAAAAGGTGAAGCCTCTTGACTTTTGATCATGAAAAGATGCTATCATTGTTACACCCAAAATTGCAACGCGGACAACAAGCGAGAGTGGAGATTCTGACCTTCAGAGCAAGAACCGGTGGAATGAGAGTAGCCACTAAAATTTTAAATTTTTTTTTGAAAAACCATTTAGAAGAGAATAAGGATGGTCTGCGAAATCAAAAAATAAATTTGGGAGTCGATTGAGTGTGGGCAAGATATTAAGTAGTCCACAACATTCATTCGTCAGAACAGTTACTTAAAGTTTGTTGTGCTAAATTAATATGATTTTAAAATTATTTTAATTATCCCTTTCTTATTCATGTATTTGATCTAAAAATGATAATAATTAAGTGAGAAATATTTATTTATTTACAAGGAAAGATTTGACTCAAAATCGAACTCTAAAACCTATGTACCCTACGATGAAAATTAAAGTCCACGTAATTTGGAAAAAAGACTAGTGTCAATAGTTTTTTTATTTATAATTTTCATAAAAAGAGAGAGTTAAATGAAAATGACTTACCAATTATAAACAAAACAATTTTCTAAGATGTGGGTTGTTGTGTTTTAATTTGTAAAGATAATTTAGCTTCACTTTCTTACTTCCATTTTAAATTTTAAAAATATTTTCATTGTTATACTTTCTCTTATTTTAAAAATTTACTTTGTCATCGTAAAAAAGTAATTTAAAAGAGAAAGTTTTTAATGTGCCTATGGAAATTTATTATCACTCGTGGATATTCAAATGACCTCAATGCCTTTTAAAATTTTATATTTTCCTTACAATATAAAATCTTAAATTATTTACAAAATATTTTATTTTAACATTTTTTATATATTAAAAATTTATTCAATGTGCCAATGAGGACTTTTATTACTCATGACAAAAAGTATGATAAAAATTATAATCGTCATACCAACTAAATCTTATTAACTCACACAATAAAATAATTATCCTAAATGTTTGTGGAGATTTTTTTTTTAAAATCTCACGTGAGAAGAGGATCCAACCATCTAAGTATGATTATAATTTAAATACCTTAATTTAATTAATTAATAATTAAAGAAAACAAGCATTTATTATATTATCATTTACAATATCTATTTATTTACTTATTGTATAAATTAATAACCACTACATTTGCAAGGACTTATTATCCTTCACAATGAGACGATTAAGCTGATTATCTACGGAGATTATTTAAATCTCTCATGATACCATTCAAATGTTTTAATTGATTATATTTGGAAAATAATAAGAACAAAATTGTTCATTTAACCACACATTTAAAATCTCCATATGAAAATGATGTCATTTAAAATCAAAATTATCTTCAACAATTGCTCATTATACGCAAAATAGTGTATGACTTTAAGAAACAAAGAAATAAAAATCAAACTTAAGTTGATTAATACTCCTTCATGCTAAAAGACAAACTTGAATCTAACTTATCACTTAATCCAATAATCTCAACAATTTTTCAAATGTTAGAACCAAAAAATTATGGAAAAGTATCATAACTAAATCAATCTTATTTGTGAAAGCAAATAAACACATGTTGGAACATTTTAAGATGTTTAAATAAACAGTCCCAAACGAGATCTTGAAACAAAGCCAAACCTATGATAACTCCGAATCTCTATTATTCAAATAATCACATATAATTCTTGCCACCATCAAGATTAACCTACACTATAGCCTTAAAAAATCCATCAAACTAAAACAAAAGGGGTTGTTCAAATCTATTTTAAAAAAAAAAACAACAAAATTTCTGTCAAGCTACATATTGCAATATGAAGCTAAACACATGACATCTAAAACCCAAAAATCTATTTCCTCTGGACCGCACATACAAGCACACACTAACTCAAGCTTATATATCACAAAGCGACTCTAAATAACACTTTAATCTTGACAGAAGTAGGATGCAAGTAAATGTAATTATATAATCAAAATCTTGGAAGATCCCCAACAAAATGCTAGCTATTAGACTGTGAAACCAAACTTCAGTCATAATCAGAAGCATAGTTTGAGACTAAATTTCATCCACTGCATAGCAAGGCAAATAAATCATACGAACAAATTATATAATCCAGCATGGTTCTTACAGCCGTAAGCAAGAATCAATCTCACGATAAAACCTTATTTTCATCACCTAATCATACATCCAACCAAGTCTGTATCCTAAAATAAAAAAATACTATTCAAATAATGCAGACTAATCTCTTTTGAAGTTAGGCTCACAGACAAGAGTAGTACATTTCAAGACCAATTAAACTTTACAAAGTCGTGCGAGAGGCTTAGTTTGAAATCAGAAACCAGAACTTAAAGCTTGGGAATTGATCCCGAAGTTGTTACCGAAATGAGTGTCTTCTTCACCTTCAATCTCTTCTTCGATTGCTTCCTCTACTTCTGCCCCGATCACTCTCTGATTCTCGGTCCTTCTCAGGCTCTCGATCCTTTCCAACTCTCGAACTTAGCTCTCAGTTCTTTCTCCAGAAATCTTCTTCTCGGTTATCTCTCCCAAAAATCCTGATTTCCTTTTTTTTTTTCTTCCCTTCTCAAATTCTCGATCTCTTTTCCATACTTAATCAAAAAATACTCAAAGATCTCCCTCAAAAAAATTCCCTCCAATCCCAGCTCCGGTTTTCTCCCTCAACATTCTTTCTACTCCAGAAATCTCCCTTCGAATCTTGATCTCTCCCCAGACAAATCCTCTCCTCCCTTGCTTCTTTCGATCACAGGCTTTTTATAGAAAGTAGAAGGGAAGGACGATTACTCACCGCTACACACTTCAGTCTCAGATCACCGTCCCTGCCTCTTGCTTTTTTCCTTCCCTTCCGCTGCGTTGCCGTCTCTGAGTGCTGTCTACCGTGTTCTCTCTTATGTGTTTCTCTTTTGCTTTTCTTCTGTGTTTCGTGTGCTCTCTCTTTTTTTTCTTTTCTTCTCTGCGTCTGTGACTAAGTCTCTCAGGGCTGCTCTCTGTGTGTTTTTCGGCATGTGCTTCTGGTCTTCTGGTATACGCTTGCTGCTCTGCTGTCTCTTTTTTTGCTGCGCACACGTCTTTTCGCGTTCAGATGAATTGAAGGCTTACGGGTCACGATCCTTTATTATATTTTTTTATTTTTTAATTATAATTTTTTATTTTTTTAGTAAGTATATATAAATATAAATATTTTAAGGAAACCAACCACATTTAAAAATTTTTTAAAAGGATTTAATTTTTAAAAAATTGATCCTCAATTTTTTAATTATTAAGATGATTTAGTGTAAAGATTTTAAAGAATTTAAGCAATATTTTCTCTTTTATTTTCAAAATTAATTCTGAAAATAAATTAAATTTATTTATCTTCTTTATGTTATTATTATTATTTTTAAAATATAATCTTAAAAAGAATTAAATTTTATCTTTGTATTTTTATATTTTTAATTGTTTTAGTAAATCAGAAAAAATAAAATTCTAACTAATAAGAGATTATTTAGATTAAAATAAAATTAAACCCTATTAATTAATTTTTTTATTTTATCTATATTATTAAAATTTTATTTTTTTATTTTATTTTATTATTTTTTATTAAAAAAAATTTAAATAAAATATAGTGTTCACAATCACAACAATGAATGACAATGTTCAAAAATGTTAGATCCATATCAATTGATTGTGACGACTTCTATTAATGCACCATATGGAGGAAGTCCTGTGTCTTCTTTTTGCCTTTTGGATGTATATTTTGCATGCTCAGAGTGATGAATTATAGCACAGAGCATTCAAAAGTGATTCAGCATACAAAAAGTCCTAGGTTTAGACTTTTGGCTGTGAGAAATACCTGTCATGATAAATGACAAACCTGGATCGCTGAAGGGTAACCATGCCTTGTTAAAGATATTACTATAACCTTGATGATCTTTATGGTTAGATTTGTATGCTGTGGTTATGCAGAGTATCACTGACAACCTAACTTGATGTAGAATATGCAAGCTGAACAATTTTCAAGCATGGTGACAGGACCCCATTGCAGGTCAATGGGTAGACGCATTTATTCGTTGATTTAAAAAGGATCTCAAACTTCCTATATATTTTGTCACCTTCCTGTATAGTCTGCATACTATGTCCCTCCCATAATGATTCACATGGTGACAATCAACAATGGATTGCTTGTACGCAAGTTACTTGAAAAGACTGCCTTGTTGATGAAAATTCTGCAAATCAAGGATTATGAAATAGGAAGCTGAATAGATCGCATCAGGTTGTAGAGTTGGCATGCAAGCTTTTCCTGAATTCTACTATGTGGCAAGGTATATTGTTGCTTTGCAGGCTTTATATATACCATTGACTTTCAGAGGATCCCATTCCTCCATATGTTCTGCATGCGTTGCAAGTATGTACAGTCTGCATGCTCATCCTATAAACTCACATAAAAAATAACAATGTATGCTTGGAAATATATGACTTGGAAAGACTGCCTTTTTCATGTATATTCTGCATGCCAAGGAGTATGAAATAGAAACCTCAATACATGACAGGCTTTTTATGATACTCGCATAAAGAAATTAGACAGTAAGTGCAGGCTTAATAACATGTACATAAAAAACATGCAAAATTTAATTAACAACATGTACACAAAAAATAAGAACACATTGGCCTCAAGCATAAAAATAGACATCATATATGAAGTTTAATTAAAAATAATAAATTTCTGTGATTATATAATTAAATAATAATTAACATTTCAAGAAGTGTAATATGACGGTGTGTCTTTTAGTAGTGTAATATGGCTTCAAAAAGTCTTGCACTAAAGTAGATTGGGTTACATCATACATAAACATTTCAACAAAGGATCTTCATAATTCTGAGATTCATAACCTTTAAATTGCTTTTAACCATAGTGTAAACAATATACATTCTTTTATCCAATCGTGCATAGAAGGCACATAAAAATAGAGGCCTGCAATTGACAGGACTAATCAGCAAAATAAGTCTAATGTGAGGGAAGATAACACAAGACAAGTCACTCCTTTTTCCTAAAAGGAAGCCTGGTCTGAAATAGAAAAAATTTCCATCCATATTCGCTTCTTGACTCTCTTCTCAATGTTGGAACTAATTATTTTTTTATAAACTTTAAAAGGGCAAAATAAGTTTGTGCACATGGCAAGTGATTTGGGAAGAAGACAAAATAAGGAAAAGACAAACCTGTACAATTGCAGGCTCCTTTTTAAACTGCTTTTAAACATAGTATAAACTAATAGGCTTTAATTTCCAACTTAGTTACTGACATGATTTTTTTTAAATTGAAGTAGTAACGATTGCAAGCAAAGTTTTGTTGATTCTAACCTATTATTACCTTACATATGAAAACAGCAAAGTCCCATTAGCCGAACTTGTGAAGCCATATTGCTTACCTTAGCATTTTTCGGATGCTGCCACTGTATCATACCTTGGACTGCCACCTTTATATGAAAAGGAAGGGAAAAGGCAATGCTGTTAAATTGAACTCTATTGGAGAAAAATTCACACAGCTCCACCATTCTAAACTATGAGTCAGTCAATCTATTTCAAGCATGAAATAGAAACGTCAATAGATGGCAGGTCTGTTATGAAACATGCACAAAAAATAATATAGTAAATGTAGGTTTAATAACATCTACATAATAAAATGCAGATTTAATAACGTATATAATGAATTATATATCATGTTAGAGTATAAATAATAAATTACTGTCATTATATAATGATATAAATTATATGACTTATACAATTATGAAGATGCACAGATCACCCATATGATAGTGTTGGCACAAATCACAAACATCTCCATGTCCTGGTAATCCTTGAATTAATATTAACATTAACATCAGTTCTCATAAAAAATTCTCAAAACTAAGAAAGTGTTAAATATGACCCATGTTCTTAAAGTACCTACTTTCGACCACTTTGCTTTTATTCATAGATTTCAGAATAAATGATGCATAATTTTTGAAGTGGCTACACTTTTATTTGCTCACCGTTTATTGCTTTAATGCATCAATTTGTTAAGTGGCTATACTTACTGATAATTTATTTTAATCAATATGCTTTCGAATTTCGATCACATGAGAACAAAGGCTGTCAATAATATTTAACTTTATAAAATTACCCACACTTGCATCTCTTAGAGAATTCTAGTTCAGTTTCCTCTAAATCATCATTTTCAACTCTTTCAAGTCCCTTCATTTTATTAATAAATGGTCCATTATTTGCAAATAATGAATGAATTCCATCCTTATCTGGCTACAATTCACCTCATCTCTCTGATAAAAAGGACAGAGGACTTCCTAATCTTGAGGATGAAATGGTCTGTGTTGATCTTCTTTAGCATGTACTTTCATCCCTTCGTTTATTAATTTATCTCCACGTCTGATCCAATTTTAAAATACAATTTGCTTATTAAGTAATTGTTGGAATCGGGTGTCTTCACACATAAAAGTCTATATTTTTGTATCAACCCCATAATTAATTTCTTTAGCTTTTTTATCATTATTTGTTAGTTGATGGGCCTTTTATAATGATCCATAAATTGCTTTCATTTCTTGAGTCAACTTAGTGAAGTTGACATATCACTACCTTAAAATTCATTAAAGCTGAAGAATTCATTAAGCAACATATGTGAATGTACTTTACATGAAATCTATTCCATTTTATCATTTCTTGCATTCATGGATTAATAGAGGTATGAAATTCAAAAAACATAATAGAGGTATGTCTCGTAGGAATGATTGCACACCAAGTTTACATAACCCAAAATCTTACAAAGGTATGATTTCTTCTGTTTCAGTGTTAGCAAAGTTATGCACATCATAAATGAAAGCGTAGGTTATTTCATGTCTCACACTTATACTTCTTTTAATTAAAATAGGCATACCAGTAATTGTCCATTTTTCAAGTGACACCTACAAAGAAAAATAATTAAGAAGAGACATCATCACATAAGAAACTCAAAACTACTAAACATAGAGAATTTCAGGACCCTATGCTGCCATTGAAGTTTGAACACCCAAAAATGGAAGCAAAAGAAGAAGAAGGAAAAAAAAACACAGAAACAGAGAAAATGCTAAGCTTGAACAGGGTATGACTTGAGTATGTTCCCAAATAGAGCTTAAAAGCCAAGAAAGTATAATATGACAGTAATTTCTTTAGAAAGCAATTGCAATCTTATTTGAGTCCACCTTTGACTTTTCAGAAAATTTCAAAAATTACAACCATTTTTCAATTGAAAAAATGATCGGTCTATTACCTTGGCAGACTCCTTTTGATTTTTTTGCAGAAGTTCATCAACTTCTTCAATTGATTCAACAGTAACAGGTGGCCCTTCAAAACTCATATGATTGATTACATTCTAGCAGCTTCTCCTTGTCAAAATCATAGCCAAGTTCTGCACATTTACATGAGATAACAATTTTAAACATAACGCTTACTCAAATATAACCGAGTTCTCTAAAGCTCGGGCAGTCTATCACCGATTTTGAACCCAGAATTCAGATATTATCTGAGAAAAGCAAAAATATCATATAAGGACCATTACCTCGATGCGCGTTCATACGTTTCTCAAAAAGTCGAACGGGGTCCGACCCTTCTAAACTGGCGGCGTACATTATGGACCTGCGCACCCAAAACTTAAATAAAGAACAGGAATACTAGGGACGTTTCACAAAAAAGGGCTGGAATGAAGAATTCACAGAACAAGTTCTCTAGCAGCTCTAGGACTGCAAAACCTCCCACTTTCATCAATCTTCAGCAACATTTCTCAAGCAGATATTTTCGATGAAGAATCATTGGTTCAACTTCACTTTAACAATAGATGAGTTAATATACGTTTCAATATGAAAGTTATGAGTATTGTCACCTATTGATCGAATACCATGAGGTTGATGGATCGTGCACGCTTCGGATAACCAAGAACGAGCTCATAGACTTCTTCACCAATGCGAGCATACATCTGATCTCCCTTCACGAGTATACGCTAGATAATTGTTGAGTAGATCAAAATGGTTTTCGTCTAATGCATTATCGTCATAGGCATCCATCCTGAGTTGGACGAATCAAAAACACAGGAGGTTGGAGAAGGAGATGGAACGGGTGACAAAGGAGTGGTAAAACCCTAGGATGAAAAGAAGAGTTTTATGGAGAAGATTAAGCACAAAAATCATGCTCTTACTGAAGCCCCTCACTCTTTGATAGCAAGAATGGCAACAGATTGAAAGAACACGGCGTCCTAGGGTGGTGGAAGTGATAGTGGTTTAGGGAGGATTTGTCGAGTGAAAAGAGATCAAAATAATTCGTCGGTGGGGGCTAGACAATTGAAAGCGGGTTTGCAACTAAACCCAGTGTGTCATTTATCATTAAGCTCTGCTAGTTTAAATTATCAAGAAAAGTGAACATCCTCCTTTATATTCTTTTCGAAATAATGATCTATGAACTCAATTAGTCTCATGACTCATGCTTTTGCTCTTACATCTCCTCGATGATTTAGTGCCAACAAGTAGCCAGCTAGGGCATGCATTTTTGCCACTTTTCCACTTGACTTTGAAGATATAACCTTGGTAACAAAGCTGAGTCCGTTTCCAATTGAAGAACGTTGTACTAAATGAGGTATTTTGCTGTCAAATGCTACAAAATCTGCTTCTAATGCATTTTCGTCATTTGCCCTGCAATATGAGATCAGTGATAGATACGGACACAGGCCTTGCGCACATGTCTTGCAGCTGGTAAAAATAAGATCATTAGGGAAGACCTTTATCTTCAAGTGGTGCAAAGCTTGAAATTTTACTAGAGGCATGGTTAGATTTTTAAGATAACATTATCAACGGATCAATCCTTCTACCTCTACTTCTTGAGAAACAGAGAAGAAAAGCATGTCTGAGTAAAGTTAATATCTTTCACCAAATTCTGTCAATACTTCATATCATACTTTCCAACTGCTATACATTACTAAAAGTTTGTCTTGGAATATACTGTTTGAAATTTTCACCTTGTTGTGTATCATACAGTGTGATTAGAAGATAGGCTTCCTTTTCTTTTGCTCTTTCTTTCCAAGACAAAAAATGATCAAAAAGAAAAGGAAGCATATCAATTTTCATATCACACCATTTCTTTGAGTTTCAAGTAGCTAGTGGAGGAGATGCCCTCATTGGAGAGATCCAAATAGCTGACTTATGCAAATTCCCAGAATGCTTGATTTGGCCTCACCGCAAAGGCAACACACGGTGGATACACAACATCTTCCTACAAGTTTCATAGCACAACAAATCAATGGCCTGTTATGCCATCTTGGAGTCATAATGTTGCATAATATACACAAGTGATTGCAAATCAAGAGGACTTAAACTTGTGTGGATCTCAGGATGGGACCAAAAAAGCCACCCATTACTTCGTTTATGTCACTTATGTCACCGATAGTCAGCTCCATTTCTTCCATAAAATGTTGAGGTTTCACGATCCTTTTACCCTTCTCAAGGTACTTAGCAAAACAGCTTGTCATGTGGTATCTATTTTGCGTCAATGCATCCGACATGCTGTCTATTGGAGAACCTGAGCATTTTAATGGTGTCGCAAAAGCCATTTCAACACACAGAAGTTCTAAAGAGGTGAGATAAAGAATTTGAAAGCCAAAAAGAAGATAATATTGGATTTTCTTCTCAGTATGATGAGATGTGGTTCAATTTACATGCAGGGCTATAAGGGTGCTATGTGATGACATTAGTTGAATCTTCAGCGAAAAGTTGGAAAAAAGAATAATTTATGAGGGAAGAAGAAGAAAAGAATATTGTCCATTCATGACAAGTGAATCTGAACCTAAAGAGAAAAAGCATATTCTAATAGTGCTTCTAACGTGGAATAATAGGTATCATTTTTTCCCCTTCCTCATGTGTCTTGGGATAGAATTGTTTCTGGGCATGATGAGCTCTGTCCTATGCCCTCAATCAAGAAATCAAGAGGGATCTTGTACATCTCTGTTCTCATAAAGTTCTTAAATTTTATAGGGTTCTTAAAATTCTGAAAAGGAACATGATTTATACAGATAACTATACATGTTCAGATGTGTGAAAATGTAGAGTGGTTGAGTTAAAGGGATTCACAAACTTCGGTCAACCACATATGATTCATTATTTTTTTATCTTCTAGAAGTCACTTTAGACAAGGCCATGCCTATAATTGGAGTGTGTGCTATCTAATTGTATAAAGCTAAAAGAGTATGGGGTAAAAGAAAAAAAAAATTGCCTAATATGTAAAATTTAACTCACAATGGTATTGATTTGAAGAACATCTCGCCCTATGCCCTAAAGCAAAAATAGATGTTTTCGTTTTAAATTTTGGATGACTAAACATACAGTAATAATGATTATAATATCGTTGCAAAATATATAATTTATAACAATAAACTATTTATACGGATACGACTGACCTCAAACAAATAAAATTAAAGGAAAAAATTTAAATATTTTATTTTGGAAAGTCTGATATTCAAGATCATAAACTTATGTTGGCCAAAAAAAAGATCATGAACTTATAATAATATCTGACAATTTGTTGGTCAAAAAGTCAACATAAAGCCCTCTACAATATGGGCCTTTAGATCCTTATGAAGATTACATGTACGTGTCATAATCTCAACCGTCATTCTGAATACCCTCCCAAGTTAGGGTTTTCTTCATTTTTGCGCACCCCTCAGATTGCGGCCTCGTCGGCGGATTCTATCTCTATAAATAGCTCTCATTCCTTCCATTCACCATCTCGTCTTCTATCGAATGATCTACTTCCGCTGCCTAAGCGTATAGGGTTAGCTTTAGAGCTGTGTTTCGTTAATGTGTCAAAGCACGCGTGTTTCTCTTATCGCCAGTGCTCGGTACTACATTGTCGTCATTACTGTTTTGCTTCACTTATCTTCAGGCGTCAGATTTTAAACTATTCTCTGTTAATCTAAACTCTCTTTTCAAACTGAGGGAAACGAGTTCTTGTAGATTTAGCTTATGTGTGGTTGCTGATTTCAACTTGAAGTCTCTAGAGTTGGAAGAGATATGACGATACTTTCCCCATATGATCGAAGTTGATTCCAACTTTGCTATTTAGATAATTCATTCCCCGTTAAGGGGATTGAGTTTCCAAGCCAGGACTCTGATCTTTACGCCAACTCAATCTTAATATCAGTAGTGTTTTCCTCTCAATTTGTTTGACGTGGAAGGTAGATCAAGTGTGTGTGTGTGTTCTCGAAACATTGTGTTTATCTGTTAAGAATCCCATTGGTTTTAAGCAATTAAGAGAATCAAAATCTGTAGGTTTTTTTTTTCCCTGCTTTCAAGTTTATTAAGTGAAAATTCATCACTTAGGAGAAGTAGGTTAAAGAGATGGAGGTGATGATTATTTCCCCAGATGATCGACGCTGATTATACTGAGCGATTTTTCTCTTTTTGAGATATCAAGCCAATTGAATCTGATCCATCTCTATAAACCAAATTACCTTAGATGATGAAATGATTAGGCGGTGATTCGATTACTTCTGGAGATTATTAATGCAGATTAACCAGGTCTTGCCCCCAGAAGAGGCCCATTAATAATGTTATGACTTTATTTTTTACGATTTATAAACTTCGATCAATAGGTTGATTATTTTATTTAATCACTTCAGATTATCAAACTCCTACTAGTTAAGGACCAGGTTTTGTACTTTGCTTGCCTTGTACCAAAAAGGAGAGAATATACGCTCTTTATAAGACATTTTTTTTATAAAATTATAAATTTCTATAAAATTAATTAAATACAGCTTTGAATCTTTATTTAATAATAGGAAATATACTTAAAAATAAAATAATGAGGACTAATTTTAAAATAAATTTATTAATGAATCATTACTGATTTACTTCTAAAAAAATTATTTTAAAAAATATTTTATATTAGAGAACATGAAATGATTTCGAAGTATATTATAAAATGGGGAGGTAGTATATATATATATATATATTTTTTTTTTTTTTGGCCTGAAGGGTAGTTTATTTTAACAATGGGGAGGCATGTAAAGATATGGATATTCTAACAATGAGATATACATATATAACAAAGTTTGATTTCAAAATTTTGTTAAATTATTTATTTTTATTAAAATATTTTAACCTAATAATATAAAGTTAAATTTGATTTATTAATAATTTTTTGAAAAAAAATAGATCTGGTTTGATGTGATTTTTATTAAAAAGCTAAGGTACATTTTTATTTTTAAAATATTTGCAAAGCAGCACTCAACAATTTAAAATATTAGTTGTAACGTTATTACTCTTAAAGTTTAAAACATGTAGTAATTTAGCCCTTAATGTTAAGAGAAGCTAGACGCCAGTTAATGGGGTAGTGTGAGACATACATGCACATACATGTTTAGATGGCGTACACTTAGCATCTAAGTGGCAAGTCAAAAACGGGGAAAAACTACAACACCGAAGAGAGGGGTCTCTTTATCTTTTTTCCCTCATTTCCTTTCATTTTTTTAATTCTCACTATTTAAATTATTTTATTAAATAATTTTTTTTAAATGATAAAATTAATAAATGGTGAGGATAAGGGAAATGAAACCATAAAAACAGTGGAGATGGAAGGAAAAGAATGAAGAATCGGCTTCGTTCATGGTGGCTCAAGCTTAATAATACTAAGAGAGCAAGGAAGCGCAAACTAAGCCATAAATTTTCCTAATTTCTTCCCCAAAATTCGTCAGAAACACCATCAAAATGCCAGAACAGAGGAGCCAAAACCAGATCAAGAAGAACAAGGCTGAGAAATCCTCACTTTGGAAAGCAGAGGAAGATGGTGATGAAGAAGATATCGGCAAGCATCGAGATGCAGAGATATTAGGCATAATTCTGGGAAAGAGAATTGCGCTTGAGGATTTGGTGAATCTGAGATTTGTTTGTTTTGAGTTTCATCTTGTGGGTTTGCTTCAGAAGTTGTTGATTTCGATGAACCTAAGGCTTCCTTCAAGATTTCAATCGCTCTCTGAACTTTCTACCTCCATTCTGAACCCTTTCGATCAGTCCTAATCTGGCTCTCTTTCACTCTCCCCACCGGTCCTTTTGCACCCAAACGGCACATGATCTGGGTGATGGCACACATATCAGAGATGGGTCGAAAAGGCATGAGCATGATCTAAATGAGTAGAATGTTGGCGGTCTGATGGCTCACAAGTAAGCGAATGGAAGAAATGAATAGAAGAATGAAAATGACATACATGAGAGAGAGAGAGAGAAGAGAGTCAAATCCACATGGCATGCCACGTCTGTAATAAGAAGTTAATTTACCTTCTCCCACATCATACCCAACCGTCAAAGTTTATGTATTTAACATCAGGAATAACATTGTTCCGTTTTAATTATTTTAAAAATAATATTGCCACCTCCAATAATTTAAAGTGCCACTGTTAACTGCTCATTTGTAAATATTTTAAAAGTAAAAATGTATCTTTCATTATTTAAAAAAAATAAATACCATGGCTACAATTCAGGAAAGAATTTTGTTTTCAATCAACCATTCTTCAAAATTATTTTAATTAGTAATATGGTTCAATTGAAGGAAGCAATTTCTTCCACAAATCTGCATCTTGAACATAAAATCTGCTTCCCAATTAAAATATTCTAAAATGTCAAAAAAAGATGACCACATCAAGCAAATTTAGTGATTAAAAAAAAAAAACTATCATGTCAATAAAACACCCAACAAATACTAAGACTCTGAGATGCCAGTTCAAAGCTAAGAAGGTTATTATATCCATAATATTAAAAACTAGATTACCCCGTCCAACTGAACCACCGTAACCAATAAGCTATTGTCTCGATTATTTAATACATTTTGGTTGATTTAATAAAATATTATTTATAACTGATTTGCTAACGACTTGACTATAATTTTAGTCATTAATTTTTGAATCAATACCTTAAGTAAGGTATAAACTTAATAAATAATCAATAAAAGCTTAAGAAAACGAATTTGTCAACAGATCACATCTTTGAAACGCCCATTGATCTGCCCAAAAAATTTTCCATCGGTGAGAGTTTCACTAACTTCTATAGTTACATGCATCGTCTCTAATGAATAGATAACATTTGCCATGCCTTTCTTTTGATCTTTTTTTATGCAAAAGATGAACCTTAGGCTACACTTCGTTCAATCTTTTTCATTTCAGCATTATATGTCTGGAGAGACTCAAGTATTTCATTGCAATAAGAGATACAGTTCCCAAGGGCTTTCTTATACTTGAGCCGCCATAGAACAGCCAATTTCCACTTGGCCATGGACCTTCTAGCTTTTCTCGATACAAGCATGTCTGTTAAACCATGGCCATCCTGCACATTATTAGCTTCCAAAAAGGCACAAATCTCATCCCGAGAAGACAACATTTTGGTGATTTCCATGAAACCACAAAAATCTTGAATATTATCCATTGCATTCAGGAGTATTGCGTCTTCATCAGTCAATGTCGGTAAACTCTTCAACGCAGAATCGCAAGTCTTTGACAGCCATTTCATGACAACAATTTCATTGTCTACAGATAACTGAGAACCGGAATACACGAGATGGCCAACAGACTTACGCTTATTTTTGGGGGTTGCCCACAACCTCAATGCAGACAGTAATGCGAAGGAAGGCTTCCCATCATGGCCAACATAGAGCGACTCTTTCGGCCATGAACTGGAAGAGTATACAGCAGATTCAAGAGGAATAAAGATTTTGTCGTTTGGATTTTCTTGTAGGAGAAACCCGTAGTGTTCAAGAAGCTCTAAATTTGTGTACAGTCCGTAGCACAATAAAACCTGGAGGAAACAAGGTGACATTTAGTTTCAAATTTGCTTACCAATAGAAAGAATACAAAAAAACTTAGTACTTCTACACTCTATTGCAATTGATTAATGTAAATGCCCCATTAGTAAGGCAAGGTTAATCATTATTGTAATTTCCATAGTTTACATCCCAAAGACAAGTAACAATTAATGCTTCATACTTAAATCTTAGCTTCGAGCAGCAGTAACGAATTGGTCAATGATTATAATGACTTGACGAAGTTGACAATATTTACATTAAGTCAAGGAGAAGTTCCTTAAATATGACACTGGAGGAGGCTGGCATGAACTAGCCACGCTACTGTAGAGACAGTGAAATAGATGTATTCTGCATTAGGGTGCAATATTAACACTTTCTCTTCTAAGATTCTGTTATGTAATTATAATAAATAAGAAAATAACTAAGATTTAATTAGGGTTTAAATGAATTTAAATTACTTAAATAGATTTAGATATGATTTATTATTTAAATAGGATTTAGATAGGATTTCATATTTAATTATATTATTATTATATTGGTAGGATTTCGATAGATTAGAATATATACATATATTCATATGATAATAATGCCTATAAATAAGAGGCATAAGAGTACCTAATTTTAGACTTTGATTTCCAATGAAAATTATATATTTGGATTTGCTCTATTTATCTCTCTATTTCGTATCTCTATCTCCCCTCTCTTTCTCTCTCTTTCCAATCTAAATTCTATGACAGATTCTGTGTGATTTTACCTACTTTTTTCTTTTGGATTTTTTCTTTCTTCCTTTCTTTTCTTTTTTTTTTTTGGTTTTGGGGTGGATCGCAAGTTTGGGAACAACTCCGATTGCTGAAAGCAACCCAAATGTCCTAGTACAATATTGAAAATGCAGCAAAGAATAATGTAATACCTGCTCTCCTTGCTTGTAATTTTCCCTAGCATAAAAGCAATATGAATTCAAATCTTCCTCAAACCCACCATCTGTTAGCCTCTGGAAATGAGAATCGAGCTCTTCTGCATCTAACATTACTACTGTATTGTCTACATTTGAGTCAGGAGAGACATGGAAGGAAGAGTTGGATACTAGAATCTCCTTATCTTCCGGATCAGATGGCTCCCTTCCAGGTGCGTCATAATTAAACAAGTCACCGACAGGGCATAAACACCCAGCTTCATCCCATGATACATGCAACGTCCGGGAGGATATCTAGATTTTGAAAATTTCAATGTGAAGGAACGAGAAGGGGTGATAAAACAATTTAAATGGACTGTAATTTACACTAAAAAGCTAACACAAACCTAAAAACTCCAATTAATGAAGACAGTTATCGATCAATAACAATTAACATACTGCACAACTTCAATAAAAATCATTTCTAATAGATGAAAGAGAGCAGAGAGAGAAACACTTCTAAATTAGTGGGTTGTAATTTTCATCTCACAGCTTGGTCTAACAGACAAAGACAAGCACATACGAACCATTACATACGAGGCCAGTTATCAGCCAATAATCTCCCTTCCAATAAGTGGAATGATATATAAAGTATAGCTTTAAACAAGCAATATAAATTCCACTTCGACAATATATCCATATCAGTAAAATTTTATTCACAAACACCTGCTATTTCAGCAAAAAATAACACCAAATATGTAATACCATTTGTAGTCTATACAAGCATATGATAAAAGAAATTGAATGATTATAATTGAAATAATTTAACACCAATAGGCCCCTCCTTTCATAGGCAAGATTTTCTCACCGTTGCAGTAGCCCAAAGCCATGCATTGAACGTTAAAAGTTGGGACTTGAGTTTGATTTCTTCCATTAAAGCATTGGCTTCTTTCCACTCTGATTTGGCCTTTAATATAGCCTTTTCTGCGACCCACCGAGCCTCATCCACCTAATAGCAACATGATAAAGATCATTTCTAACATATACTAACAAAAATGGAATATTGACATAAATGGAGAATAAATATGCTATAATCTAACCTAATGAGCATCTAAAGTTTCAAGACAGAAACTGAACTTGAAGAGCTTGTTTCTCAAATTCACCAAATGTAGCTAGTATGTCATAAGCACGCGGCAAATGCATGAGGTAAGGATGCCACTTTGAAGATTTTCCTTTGCCCGTTTCATATAATAAGCAAACGGTCAATATCTGCATTACACAAGCTCAAGCAACACCCAAAACAAAAAAATTGTATAAAGGATTCTAATAGTAAACAATATTTAGCAATATTTGAGAGAGAGATTGTTTACTAACTAAAGGAAAGCTATAACTTAATTTGACGGAAGAGACAGCGGGTGGAACAGTTCTACTACAACCTACTACTAGTCATATTTGTTTCCTTTTATAAATATTTATACCATGCCTGAAGTTCTAAACTTCCCTTCTATCCCACGATAATGAAAAAAGATAAATAACAAGATTTAGAAAGAAACCTGGGCGGATGAGAGATAAGGGTGGTTATTAACAGCAATGGAGAGTTTCTTATCGTCCATGACATTCTCTGATGTCATTAACGCAGATTTTGGAACTCTGAGGATCAGTTCTCCCCTCCTAAGATCCCGTACAGCACTCAAACCTCTACTGCAGAGTTCTCCGAATCATATAAAACCGACAGTAATAGCAAGTCAGAAGCATCAACATCTGAATTGTCCTTCTCTATCATATCTGGTTGAATGATTGCCATTGAATCACAGGAAAATGTTTCTCTATCTTCTGTTTTTTTTTTTTTAATCAAGAACTGTTTTAATTTTAAATGAGTAGTGGGAAAAACTTAGAGTGATGAGGAAGACAATTAAATTCAAGTTCAGTAATTGACAAATGGCTAGCAAGGAGAAAATAAAAAAGAATAGGAGGTACCCGCCAGAATGAGGAAAATGAGAGACACGGAGAGAATAACCCAGGCAGGAAAGAGAATGTTGAGGCTGATCCGTGATTACTACGTCTGATATTCCAAGCTCTCCTGCCCATCTTAGGAAGCTTGCCAGACTTCGTATTTCTTCTTCTTCTTCCATCCTCTTTGAACAAAAACCCTAGTCTGGGGGAAAAAAAACTTTCTAATGCAACAATGTTTAACTGATTAAGCAAGCTTCTTTTCCCTTTCAGCCGAACGCCAACGTTGAAATCTTAGACCTGTGAATGGTGATGCGTTCGCTCGCTATATTTGCTTCCCAACCTTCTGGGTTTCAGTTTCACTTCGACCCTGGATTGAGGATTCATGCTTCACACATTTCCAGCTTCGAACACGAGGAGGAGGCTGGACTTGGACTTCGGACTAGGCCGAACCCATATCAAGAGCAAAGGCCCAACATTACAGAGCCCTTTTTTCATTTAAGCCCATTAAGATATGTACTTTAAAAGTGAAAAACACAACTTTAAATCCCTGCATTCTTTTCAGTATTTTGAATCTCTATATTTTTATTTTTTTATATTTTAAGTCTCTTCATAAATAATATTATAAGGACTTAAAACGTTAAAAAAAATAAAAGTATATGAACTCAAAAGACTGGGAAAAAATGCAAAGACATATAACGAAACTCGAATAAAATGTAGGGATTTAAAATTATATTTTTTTCTTTTAAAAGTTAAAAACTATGATCACATTTGGTTATTAGAAAGAAATAAAACAGAATGGAATAAAAAAAAGATAAAAATAAAATGATTAAAAGAAATAGTAAGCTACATTCATAAAAGAAGGGAATAATTTAGTTCCTGAAGTTAAAAATCATAATTTATAAAAATTTTAAAATGTGTGATGATACTCACATTTATAATATATATTAATAAATTTTATTATACTTACTACAAAAAAAATAATTTAATTCATTTTTATATTAATTTTTTATTTTATTTTATTTTATTTTATTCTACTAATCAAACGTGATCTTAATTCATTCTTTAAAGTCACAGGGAGCATTTCCTCTTTCCGTGGTCTTACTTGTTTGGTGAGCTTTTCTTTTAAATAAAACAGTTAAAATCTATCATAAAAATAAAGAGATACATAAAAATATTATAAAATAAAAAATAATTAAATAATGAATATTTTTTTAAAATAAGTGAAAATAAATCATAAAATTTGAAATTCGTTAACCACCCCCCGGGGGGTGGGACTGCCAAAGGTTTAAGTATCGGGTGCATTCAATGTACGATAAGTTTTCATTCCGTCTCCAAAAACCAAAATAACTGATCCTAAAAGACTGAGTAATTAACAATATAGTCGTCTTTGGCAAAAATAAAAAAGAAAAGAAAAACATCATCTTTCTGGGAGACCAGGAATAAAAATTTCATCATTCCGGAGCACTGATTGTCCAGAGAGCAGAGAACACGTCATAATTTTTCAAGAGTAGTAGTCATGCCACGTCCACTCCAATCTTTGCCTGTCGTCCGCCCGAATTGAAAGTAGATTGGCATTGTTTGCCAGGAGAGCACCCTCCTGGTTTTTTTTTTTTTTAACCTAAATATATATCCTCTTCATTCAATATTCATTGCTTTCATCATTAGATTCTTTGCAAAATTATTTTTTAGCCAGTCCTTAACAATTGATCTCCTGATTTATACAAACCGAACTATCATATAATGAACTCGTGTTATTCATATTTAGATGAATTAAGTTACTGACGGAAACAAAATAACAACGTTGCAAATATTGCATTGAGAAACAGAGTCAAATGACAGGGAGACCCAGAGAGGAGGAAGAATTCACAATTAAGGAGAACGACGCCGCGACCTGATGTACTCTTCTAAGGCCTCCACTTGCTCCTTGGAAGGAGGGGTTTGATTGTTCTTTATTGATCTGTGCACGTCGTACGTCGTCGATGCCAAGAACAGAACCCTAATCAGATTTAACCCACAATTTTCAGTCCAATTCCATCCTCATAATCATCGCAACAGCCAACAATTTAAATACTCATACTAGATCGGCAAACCAAATCAAACAATTGAACAGACTGAAAAGTATGAATCACAAACCCTGAGGCGAAGAGCACGATTTGGCCTGGAAATACATGTTTACCGAACATCCTCATCTTCTCTGCTTCTGGAATCTCGAGTTCTGCACTTCAACAGAGAATAGTAACATAACGACTCAGCAACCCAAACCATACGTTTTGTTTATTTTTCTTTTTCTTTTTTAAATTCCTTTTATTTTTCTGCTCTTTGCTTGTTCTGGGCTTCGCTGGACTTGGACTTGTTATAGGACTTCATATATTCAAAAAGCCCACAAGATTGGATCCTTCGCAATTGATTGAGGTTTCGTGGAGGTAGTTTGTTAGTTGGGTCAAGGTTCTCTCTGAGAATATTATGATGTGCGAGTTTGATCATTGCTTGCCAAATCCAAACAAAACGTGTTTCAGGAGATACCCATATCTACTGTCTGACACTGTTTTAAAAAAATTACCACTAATAAAGTATAATTGTGCATAATAAAAAAAAAATGCTTGCAGATCCAAAGATGAAATCGAAGACCCTGCTGGTATGACAGAAATTTTTTTATGAAATCAGAATTTGAATTGTAATGGAATTAAAATTTAAAAAAAAATGTTTGGTATAAGGATGAAATTTTAATATAATTTTATTTGATATAAATGTTTAAAATATGTAGAGACAAAAACACCCCTTTTAAAATTAATGGGCCAAACTATTCACTGCTGCCTTTCTCTCTGATTCACCAGCGCTGACCAGAGGGGCAGTGATCGAGAGAGAGAGATTGAGGCAATGATGAGAATTTCCTAGAATTGAGTCAGTTCCATCGTGACAGTGATGGAATTAGATTCAATGCATTTTTGTTGATTTGGGATTATTTGAAATCTGTATTCATGCATGCTAAACTACTCAACTTACAAATTCTGGTTCCGTTTCCGTTTCTCTTAAGCCAATTCTAGGCTATCAAACATAGCCTTAGGTGTTTATAAAGAAGAGTGTGTTCTGCATGTTGCTTTAAGCAACACATGTCAAACACTTCAGAGTAGAATGTGATGCATGAAGACTTCTCCAACATGAAAAAGCAGAAACAATGAATCACATCTCTTGACACTGCTTCGCTGGCTTAATTAGTTCTTTAATTACACCTTGTGTGAAATATCTAATAGTTGAAATTTAAAAAGGGTCTTGATTTACTCATATTTGTTTCAGTAGATGTAATTAAAATTTCTCCAGTTGGGTTTGAAATATTTTGACCGTTTGTTTTAGGATATGATATAGTGAAGTCTTTTAAATTATTTAATATTTATTTCTTTAGACAATAATATTCTCTGTGTGTGTATAGATATTTCTCTGATTCTATTTATAAAATACTTTAATATGTTTTATGAGTATTAAAAAAAACTTTAAAACTCATTAACTCTGTCTTAAAATTTAATAAGTTCTCAACTTTGTCCATATTAAATACACACTTTCAATAACATATTTTTCCTCTTCAATGTTTAATGGAAGGTAAAAAAAATTATTATAAAAATTTAATAACATGACTTATAAACAGGATAAAAAAATTATTCTATCTCTGTTCTATAAATAAAATCGGAGGGAGTATGTTTTAGGCCTGCTTTATTATTGTTGATCAAAACAAGAAATCTATAATTTTCCTCGACAAGGACTTCATTTTCTTGTCCAAAAGAGCCGCGCCATCTCCTCCTATCTCGATAAGTGAAGAGGGCGATGTTTAATATATATCTCTCCAATATTTCAGATGTATTCGAGAGCTCCTTGTTTCCAGTATATTATCGACGATAAGCCAAAGGGTTTTTTAAAATATCAAAGTATCATGCCATGATAATAATATATTATTTTAAGTAAATTCTTATACTACCCAAAACAAACTGCAAAAATTTCCAGTCACAATGGCAATTATTATATTGAATTAAATCATTGTACTTGAGATCTTAACGTCTGGCAACAATATCAATATCAATTATGGCCAGGACAAAAAAAAATCAATGTCGCTATCAAACATTTAATAGGTGCCCACCAGGACACCAATTTAAAAGGCTATTTATGGTAATGAAAATAATTTTTTGCATGGCCCCATACATTAAATTATTTATAATCTATTTAATAAAAATATACCACATTAAATTATATTAAATATAAATTTATTATAAAATTAATAATAATATAAAAAAAAATTAAAGAGGTGCTCTATTTAAAAAATAAAGCTGTTAAAAATAGCAGCACATAACACATTAAATTTTATTTAATTTAGTTGGTTTGACAGAGGGAGTACTATATTTTTATTTAATAAAGTACATAAGGTGAAGTACTGGGCATGTGCCAGAAATTCTGTGATAATAAAATATGATAGTTGACCTGAATAAGCGCGATAGGATCCGTTGATTGTTTGCCTTCAACAACCCCAGATAAACATTATTTTTTTCCTTTCCTGGTTCCTGCTCCTTTTTCTTAACATGCAATGAATATTAATTCCAAGTCAAAACGTTCATACAGTAGACCTTCATTTCAGAAATTAGTTGACTTATTCTTGCCCCGCGAAATTCATGGCATTCAGTTAAGTTATTCACACTGAAAAATCAGTCATGCAATCTAATTCCTGAACAAGTGGAAAATTTAATTCTGACTTTCCTTTTAATATATATATAATTAAAAGTAAATAATCCAACAAATGGATGAGTTGACTTGCTGACTTCAAACGAAAATCTTAATATTTTAGGACCTATTTGATTTTTGTTCTCATTTTTTAATTTTAAAAACTATTTTGTAATACATTTTTTAAATTTTTTTTAAAATAAAATAAAATAAAAATTTGTTTGGTTATGTCAATTGAAAAGAAATTTTAAAATTTAAAAATAGATTGATAGTGATGATTATAAATATTTATTGGTTTTAATTAATAATAAAAATTGATTAAAGTAATTATAATTTTTAATAATTAAATATATTGTATTATTCAAAATAAGAAAAATAAAAGAAGACAACTTAAAGTTATTTTTATTTTCTTGTATTTGAAAAAAAATAAAAACAGTTTTAAAAATAATTAAATAAAAAACATTTATCCAAATAAATTTTAAATTTTTTGTTTTGAAAAATAAAAAATTTAAAAATAAAAAAAAACAAGCCCTTAATCATTGATAATTCACCCTCAAGCTGTTGAATGCTTATAAGTCTTGATTTAACTTAACTTCTTATTACACGGTTATCCGTGATCACACACTCAAAAAAAAAAAAAAAGTAGATGAGTCTTCGTTGCTACTTGCTAGTAAAATGTACTCCGACTGAAAGGACTAATTAATTAACCTTTTTTAGTATAAATATACTGAGTGAGAACTTTAATTTGTGTGTAGAAAAGATTGGGAAAACTAATTCTTGAGGCAATAAAACAGGAAGAGCTACATGATTTAGAAAAATTCCGAAAGAAGGGGAGGGTAGTTTAATTGAGTTTTGACAATGACAGCACAGATATAATAAATTAATAATATAACAAGCAGTGGGTCCGAAAAAGAATGAGAGAGCACAAAGATCGTGGCTAGAAACAAAGGCCCCCCGGGGGGGCTGGGGGGGGGGCGCGGAAAAAGACGAACTGATGACATCCGCATTCTTTTTTTCTCAACTTTAGCCGCGCTATTGTCTCACGCTGCGTCACATCAATCATTATGTCGCCGGTAATAATTTATGGTTTTTTTACATTACGTTTTCGAATTCTCACAATACTAATTAAAAATTAAAAATAAATATGTAAGATGTAATTATATTTTTTAAAGAGTTAAATGTTAAAAAATATAATATATTTTTAATTTTTTAAGTTATAATTATTATCTTTTAAAAAAGTATCCCTATCAATAAATGACTTTATATTTATTGTAAGATATTTAATAGAATAAATATAAAAAGATAAAGTTAAGTTAAAAATAAATAATTACTTTATTAAAGAGTAAGATTTAATTAAAAATATTTTATATTTTTAAATGAAGAGGATACATATCTTCCTCTTGATTAAATTATGTTAGTTGGGGTAAAATAATACTTCCTCCATTAAAAAATGTAAGACATTTTTTGAGGAGTTAAATCTTAAAAAATATAAAATATTTTTAATTAGATGTTAAAAAATATTTTTAGTCTTTTAAGGTATAATCATTACTTTTTTTTAAAGTAGCCCCATTAAAAATAACTTTATATTTATTGTAGAGTGTTTAATAGGGGTAAATATGAAAAGACATATTTAAAATTAGGTAATTATTTTATTGAGGGTAAGATTCAATTAAAAATACCTTATATTTTTAAGTAAATGGAGTAAAGGTTAAATGAAAACTTTGTCAAAAAATTATAACACTAAGAACATTTGAATTTATTTTTGTTGTAATCTTTCATTCTATATTTTAAAAAATGTAATATTATTTCTATTATTAATAAATATTAACTTGAATATTGCATCATATTTATGATCCTTTTTACAAGAAAATTATAAGGGAGAACATAAAAAATCACAAAAAATTTTATGATCCTTTTTGGTATTAAAGTTATCATTTATTAACAATAAAAATAATATTACATTATTTTAAAATATTAAAAGAAAATATTATACTAAAAAAAAGCTTAAAATCCTAGACATTGCCGAACATATATTTAAAGGCAAATTTACCTTTAACCCTACTAATAATAAATTAATAATCTAAATTTAAAGGTAAAAATGTCCGCAGCATGGATCTCCGCTCATGGCTCAAGGTCTTGTTTTTATTGGAACATTCTCTGCTTACTGCAAAGAATTCAACTTCATATAAGAAACAACCAAAAAATAAATAAATATACCAAGTTCGTGCAATCATATTCCTCATATTTCCCAAACACGCACTTCGGGAGAACAAATCAATACCGAGGATCGACGAGACAGAAGACGACGTATTCGTGTGCAAGAACTCCTGATATTTTATGACAATATGGCGTACATATAACCAGACAAGGAAAGCCAAGAACTCAACTGAACTGCACAAGCGTACTAGCTAGGGTCCAAAATTAAGTTTGTTGCAGAGACTAACTTTATTTAATAATTTATGGACAAGGACGTGCCTGAGTATAAAAATTGTACGCTAAATCTAACCAACATGACAACTCCATGCATAGAGACCAGAGTGGTTGGCTATTATAAAATATTTATAAGTATTTATAAAAGAATTATAATATATTAATAATATTAATTATTACTTAAATTTATTTATTATTTGACAACATATAATTCAAATAACATTATCATTTGAAACTGTTTTTTAATTATAATTAAAATAGTTTTTTTTATAAAATATTATGAAATTTGTTTATAAAAAATAGTGCCTGCCACAAGTTTTAAAAAAACATTTGTGCTTTTAATTTTTGTCTTCTCTCCTATCACATTGCTCTACTATGCTATTGTCTAAATTTATTTTATAAATTTTTATTGTTTTGTATTCTTATTTTTTGTAAAAATAGTTTATTTAATTTTAAAAAATTATGGCGTGATCAACTCAATATAATAAAATATAGTTTTTAAGGGTAATATTTTTAAATATGGCTCAGAGTATAATCTTATCCTCCAGCGTCGACAAGAGTGTGGTCTATTCATATTTTTTTAGTAAAAGGGCGGTCTGTTTATATGTTGGTGGTCATATATTCATAATTTTGCATCCAACTTGAAAGGCAAAAGTCGATCCTGGCACGTGTTCGTCCTCTGCTACTACTTTTTAATTGGCCCACCTTTATTAGTGGTTTAAGTTTGCGCAAGTGGTTAATGTGTAAAACTTTTTTTTATTATTATTATTCCAAAAAAAAAAGTGTACACATGAAATTATAAATATATGAGGTGAAGTAAAAATAAATGTAACAACGATGACTAATTAATTTCTGCGATTGTTGAAAAAGAACAGACACTAGTGTATTAATATAATTTTCAATATAAATTCAGTGTTTTTTTTTACCTTTTTTAAAAATATTAATCTGCCATGGCACGCTTATAGTACCCAACAAAATATTAATGTACCGTTTAGACACATGTCAATTTAAAGCTACCTGGCAAATGATCAATGTTCAATTATTCATGTAACCCCTCTTTGAGTAAGGTTCTTACATGTGAATACATTGTCGGAATAAATTTTTATAAATTTATTAATTGTGCGGATTATAATTAATTAATGAATGAAAATATTTAAACTAATAGAATAAATCAGATTGAACTTCAGTGCATGTCACATTGATGAACATGATGGTGCTCATCAGTGTGATGATATCTAAACCATTTAGATTTCAATCTGGATGGTGCAGATTTAAAACATTATTTAATTTTATATTTACTAAAATAAAAATTTATAAAATTTATTTTAATAATTTTTTCATTTTTAATCTGATCAAGATTTAATTTAATATTAATTATTTTATAATTTTTATAAATTATTATTTCAATAAATATTAAATAAGAATATATAATAATACTTTAAATTTGAATCATTTAAATCAAAATCTGAATAATTTAGATCTGATCACAATAATGAGTGCAGAAGATGAGCCCGAATAAATCAAGCTCCGTTTTTACATATATGCACATTTTGTGTTAGGTTATCATTTACATACATAGTTGATAGTCCATTGAAGCAGAGACTTTGCCTTGTAACAGTAGTCAGTGATTATCTATCGCTATCTGACCATACTCGAGAAAATAGTGGCAGAGAATTGTAATAATATATATTAATATTATTATTATTACAATACAGTGCTTTTTATATAAGTATTTTAAATTAAATAAGAGTAAGATAATGTTTTAGATATGTGCGCGAGAGATAATTTATAGAAAAATCTAGCAGTCAATAGGAGATAAATTCTCTAACAACCCTCATCACTATTGTTCTCTATACTCACTAAAAGTTAAGGCAAGGTAGACTGAAGAATTTACCTGTTTTTATTTGTTTAAAGGTTAGTTTATCATACCAGGTACGCACACGTTTTTGGGTGAACACACTATTGTTAATCAAGTTCATGAGTAGACAACAATTTTAATCATACGATGATATAAACGGACACGCACAGACACGTTAAAACAGAAGTGAACCATTATGCATTTTATGAATTGTTGGGTTGAAGAGTTTAGTGATTTAAATTTAATAGTTTTTAGAAGTATGAATTAACCTATATATAGCTTTGAAGTTTGATTTGAATGCTTTATAGAAAGAAACACGCTAAAGAAAAACCAAATCCCTTGATATAAGGGCGAAGTCTTCGGTTTATCTTTAATTAACAGTCATGTTTATTTTAAATTTGCTCCAAGTCCAGGCCATTGATTTATCCAATTAAAGGGGCTACCGGTAAATAATATATTTTATGGAATTAAACGCGAAGCAAATAACATGGTTTTATTTCCCCAGGACAGATCCACGAGTTATGCGTCTTTTCAACGCGTGATAATGGATTTGGATAGTTTATTTATAATGAAAGTCAGATTATAGATGGCGAGGAAGTATGAACATATCAAGACGTTGGTGGTTGACAACAACTGATGATGATTTGTAATTAAGATGAGCAAGTGTGAATGCATACCTCAGTCAGAGCCAATTTCTGAGAACTTGAAAATTTCAAATCCAAGGATCTGGTCTAGTGGGTTAATTAACCACGAGAGTAAGATGATATGCATAACCCATTTTCAAATTACAACGAACCTTTGGCCACTATTAAAAACAAAAATACAACGAACAAATGAAAACCACCTGTTGACTCTAATGATTAAGTAAAAATAATAGTATTATTACTAAATTTGGATGAATCGCTTACCCCATGTGTTGCAGCAAGGATTCAGCTTCTCTCCTTTGAGGCAGAGGTTTAATTTGAACTGCTCAGGTTAAATTTAGATGATTTAAATTTAATATTTTTATTTTTTATTTTTATTTATATTTTTAAAATAAAATATATGTGAAAATTATTAAAAAGATTTAATAAATATATTTATCAATTTAATAGTTCAGATTTAATATAGATGATTAAATTTAATATTTAATTTTTTAATAAATTTACTTTTCTATTCAGAATATATTTGTACTGTCCATAATAGATCTAAAAAGTTGATTTAAATTTTTATATTAAATTTGAACCATCTATAATAAATCTGAATTGTAGATTGATAAATATATTTATTAAAAAATTTTATAATTTTTTATATTTTTATTTTAAAAATATAAATAAAAAATTAAAATGTTAAATTTAGGTTATTCAAGTTAAATCTGAACAGCTTACAAGGTCGTGGATCTTGAGGTTGAATTCTGGATACT
The DNA here is from genome assembly GCF_029017545.1 of Prosopis cineraria. Taxonomy (NCBI): domain Eukaryota; kingdom Viridiplantae; phylum Streptophyta; class Magnoliopsida; order Fabales; family Fabaceae; genus Prosopis; species Prosopis cineraria. The sequence goes on along the minus strand of NW_026555339.1, from coordinate 3,847,800 downwards.
CTATAGCCATTCATTATGAAATATGCAAAAAATTATTACAAATAACTAAATTCACATCTCGATATTGGATTTTGATTCTGATTACATTTAAGTTCTTTCTAAGCATAAGTTATTGCAAGATCCGGACACTAATTAATCAGGCGAAAAGAAGACATTGTGAAAATAAAACGTTAAAAATTCCCTCTATACTATCGTCCCTGAATTAAAGCTCATAATACATGAATATCACCGATGTATTTTTAGAGTCCCGTCAGCATCGAGATTATGATGGAGACGTTATTGTGATTTCAAATTAACCTATAACATGGTTTCATTTTTTTTTTCTGTGTGCTTGTGAATGAATAAACCCAATAATTATTGACCGAAATTGCACTTAGTTCGGTAATAAAAAGAAAATTAGTAGCAGGCCAAGAAAATTGAGAAGGATTTGCTTATAGATTTAAAGTTTGCAGGTGCTTTAATTTAAATATTTTAATAAAAATTAACACATAGATAGTTAAAATTTTTAATAAAAATATATAATCAATGACATAATTAATTAGTTAAAATATACTTTTACTCCTTTAATTTTACATAAAGTTTTAATTTGATCCTTTAATTTTGTAAAATATCTTTTTAGTCTTTTAATTTTAACATCTTTAGTTTCAAATAAATTTTTTTTGTCAATCATTGTTGTGTTAAAGAAATTAAACACAAAATTTGTTACAATAAAACTAACAATGTAAGTGTTGAAGAATAAAAATAATACTTTATAAAGTTAAGAAATTAAAATAAAATATTGTGTAAAGTTAAAATACTAAATATATATATTTTAGCCCATTTAACTTTGAACATGAACATTTGAGTAAAATAGACTAATAAATAATATCCTATCTCTTTTACTCTAACTACATGGATCTCCCTTTCATTTTTAAAATCTATATAAACCTTCCTTAAATTCAAAATTCACAAAACACATGCCTCCATGTTATTTTAAAAGTGTCAATCGTATCCATCCAACTGTTAATTAATCATTTGATTGTCTATTTTGGATTAAAATACTCCTCTTTAACATGAATATTGTTTAAGAGTCATATAAGCTTCCAGATTATAACTATAATATATAAGCTGATAAAAATAATATTAAATATAAATAAATTTATTTATATCGTTGTTGGCTTGGTTTTGAAATTCGGGTTAAGAGCGTGGTGCCCCTTGAGGGTTTCCCAAGCACATGCCAGTAGAGCAGATTATCAAGATAAATAATTAGATCGTAAGTGATTACGTGAGTTACCAATGTCTTTTGTCACAATTTTCTTGGAATGCCAGAGTGAAGCAAGAAAATAAGGGTATGCTGAATGACATACAAATTTCAATTGCATTAATGATGCGTACGTACAATGGATGTTCTGTTAGACAAAGGAGAAGATCAAGTAAAGTTAGCCTTGGAGAGCCTGCTAAAACAAGACCACTGACTATCTCTCTCTCTCCCTCCTTCGATTTCTCTCTCTCTAGAATCTTATCCCTCGCTGCTAAGATTCAAAGTCTAAATGCTTTTGTGAAAATATCCAAGCTTTTAATGTGCAAGATTTGTCAAGAGACTTCTTGCAAAATAAGAAATGGAAAGAAGGTGAAAATAAAAAATTACTATGTCTGGGTGGAATTGTGACTGCCTCGTTCTATTATAAATATATGTAGGTGTCATTTGTGTGAGTGTAACAGAAAGAAAAGCCAAAGTGAATAAACATTTACTACTAGAAAAATTAAAATTATTGATGCATATTTAGTGATGGATTGGAGATTTGTTAATAATTATAGGCATTTGTGATAAAATTTTATGATGGATTAAGATTTTTCACTAATTACATAAATTAGTGACAAGTATAGGGTGTCATCACATTTTAATTGAATTTTATAAATTTAGTGATAAATTTAAATTCATCATTAATTTCTGTCACTAAATATTTATATTAGTGACAGATATTTTTAATCAAAAAATTAGTAAATTATGCTTAAATATTTCATAAAAATAAAAAAATTATAATATACATGGAGAGATTTGGATTAAATATTTTTTCGAAATTATCAAATTAACTAATTATACAAATAATTATTTGTCTCGTTAAAAGTAAAATATATAATATAAAATGATGTAAAAAATAAAAATAATTTTTTATTTTATTATATAAATTTAAAAATAAAATAAAATTTTTGTTCATATAAAGATATTTTAATTGGCTTAATATGAATCTTATAATTGGCTTAAATATTGAGCTTTTCTCCACATAAGAAAGGTCCACAAACTCATCAACCTTGATTGTCCTCAAAATTCAATTTAATTATTAATTAAATTTTATAATTTTCTTAAATTAAATTCCTAAATAAAAACCTAATCATATAATTTTCTTAACTTAAGTTCACAAATAAAAATAGGATGTTACATTTACTCACAGTACTTGTTCACTTTTCTAACCTAACTTGTTCATCCTTGTAACCAGACTTGCTCACAATTAATATTGGATTTGATTATTAGAAATATTTTTTATTTGATCAAACATTCAAAAATAAGAGTACAGTATTTGTATATTATTATTGGTATTAGTAATTGAAAACGACAAGAAGCATCTCAATGTAAACCAAGAGAAAATCATGAGTATATATTGAAAAATCAGTATCAATATCATCTGGGTATTTATAAACATTTCTAAAACCATATTATTTATAAGTGATGAATAATATAAAAGTTCTTTTAGTTGAAAAACATAAGATAAACGTGAAAGTTAACAAAGACTTGTCAAATGTTTTCTTCCCAAATGGTTCATACAATGTTCAACCAAACTACCCACCAAAATTATAGAGACCAAGACACGTATAGTGAACACAACAGGCTTGGTATGGAGAGAGTGGTTAGTATTTGACTGATTTAAAAAGATCGGCATGAGGTATACATTGAGGCTTAGATAGTGTTTGAATAGCATGCACAGTGGCACCGTCCATTTTTAGAGCAAAAAATGTGGCCCAGTCCATTTTTTCAACAACGCCGTCCATTTTCCAATATCTTTAGAGCAAAAAAATAAAAGATTTTTTTTAACCATTGCAACCATAATATGTAAAATCATAGTTAACTTAAAAAAAAATTATTCTCTCCATTTAAAAATATAAATTTTTTAAGAAGTTGAATATTAAAAATATAAAATATTTTTAATCTTTTAAGGTATAATTATTATCTTTTTTAAAAGCATTCTTATTGATCAATGACTTTATATTTATTATAGGATATTTAACAGGGATAAATATAAAAAAATAAAGTTAGTTTAAAAGTAAATAACTACTTTATTAGGGAATGAGATTCAGTTAAAAATGTCTTATATTTTTTAATGAAGGAAGTAATAGATAAATATGTCTTCCAAATTAAATATTGTTGGCAAAAAAAAATAGATTAAATATTGCAATGCATGTCAACAATAAAAGTCTAAAATTGATTATCAAATATTATTGAATTAGTTAAAATGTACATTAAAAATGATCTAAATTTAGATGGAGTGCAAAATCTTATAGCCACAGGAGACTTAATGTCAAAATGTGTATATCACTTTACGTAATTTCTCTCAAATATATGCGGCATTAAGCCAAGCAAGCAAAAACCAGCACCAGCTCCAAACACGCGACCGCACGTGGACCTTTATCCTAAACCATTCCAGTGTTAAAATACAGCCGTATATTATATAGCAGAAATTCAAAGTGGACCCCAATGACGATTAGACAACACAAAAACTTGTAACTGATGAACCATATCTTGGGAACAAACTTCAACTGATGTTGATAAAACACGTATGAGAGAAAATTGATTAAACAATGATAAACATAAGTCGCTTAAATTGCCAATCGACTTAAATCCTTAAGCCGTACCGGCAAGCTTCTGGTGTTTAATCAGAAGGGAAGAGAATTTAAAAAAAAAAAAATTGTTCAAAAAGCACATGGGAAATTATAAAAAGGGCCTAAGAAAATATTATAAGAAAAGCATCAAATTTAATAAAAATAAAACTCAACCCTCTTATTTCTTTATTTTTTTATTTTAATAAAATTTAAATTTAGATATTCAAAAAAATTACTAGCATAAATTTCTATCAACCATCACCTCCTACTTAGCATTTATTATAAAATTAATTTAAATAAAATATTGACAGAAAAAATTTAATTTAAAATTTAAGATCATTATAAAGATTGTTGCAAAAGTATATAGAGAGAGATATTTTACGTCATTTGTTACGTTGCCTATTCTTTATGTTGCCAAATTTTAAGGAAGTGATCAACATCTTTGTCAAATATAGCTCATATCTATAATATCATTAGACATTAACTTGTATATTATTATCTTCATTAATTATTGTAAAATTGATATTCGGTGTTTAAGAATTAAATCTTTATCTTTTATTAAATTTATTTGAACTAAGATATAATGAGTAATTTATTTAAGTAAATTAAAATTTTAATATTAATATAATTTAATTTTTTTAATTAATTAGATATCTAATTTAAATAATATATTTTACTTCTTAATAAAATTTAATAAATTAATAATATTAAATACAAATTTATCAATAATTTAATTTTGAAAAGTAATATTCTTTATGAAAGTTTACACAGCTAAAATTAATTTTAATTATATTATCCAAATATTTCTAATTTTGTTAAAATTAATTTTAAAAAAATAACATCCAAACAGATTATTTTATAATATAATTAATTATGATTAAAATTAAATATTAAATTAATTATTTTTATAATTAATTATATCTAATTAAAATTCAAACGGATACTATATAATTGCGATCGCCGCCGTAATTTGGATTGGCAGTTGCTTTTTCTTCAAATTATCGCTTTACTTAAAAAAGAAAAGAAAATTAAGGGACGTACAGAGAATGCTGGATGTTCATCCATAGACATGCATCAATTGTCTCGCTCAGTGATTGGCCTGCCAAAATGACAAGATTATTGTCAAAGTTTTTGAACATTAGTTTCTTAAAACATTTATTTAACTTTCAATTTAACATTTTTTATAACAAAATAAATCATTTAATCCCTGTAATTTTAATTTAATTATAACTTAACCTTTAAACTTTGATTTATTATAATTCAGTCTCTAAAATTTGACTCAATTGTAAATCAGTCATTCAACTTTGCCTTTTGTAATTTAATTCCTAAAATTTTAACCTCTTAAATATTGACCCCTATATTTTAAAAATAAAATTAAAAATATTTAAAATTTATTACAATATTTTAAATTATTAAACCCTTTTAATCTTTATAATTTTTTTAAATATAGAGACTAATATTTAAAAGGTTAAAACTTCAGGGACTAAATTACAATAGGTAAAGATTAGGGACTAATTTATAATTGAGTCAAAATTTTAAAAACTAAGTTATAATAAGTTAACATTAAAAAACTGAGTTACTATTAGATTAAAACGATAATGACGAAATAATTTATTTTTTTTGTATATAAAAAACTACAACAAGTGTCATGTTTGGTGTAAAATACTAAAATCTTAAAATTAAACTACGTTGTTCATGTGCTCATAAAATTAAGGTTAAAGTAGCAAATTTAACTACGTAATAGTTTTTAATAACATTTAATATCCTAAATTATTAGATAGTGTGAAATAAATTTTCAACTTTAAAAAATAAAATATTCAATAGCCTGCCGTTAACTTCAATGGACAAATATTATGTAAGGCCCACAGTAACAGGTGGCACTCCACGTCAGCATGTGTAAAAGTGTAAATTTAATCATAAACTTTTTTCAAAGTGCTTTGGGTAGCCTACACTATTGTTTACACCTAAATTGTAAATTTGGAGGCCCAAGTCTAACTCAACTTAATTGGCTTTAAAATAATTATGTAAAAAAAATATTTATAAAGTCTTAGCTATTAAGTCAAGACTGTCACTCATAATGAGTGAACATGATAGAGAAAGTGCTTCTTAAATTCAAGGAAAGTAGCAATTATGAGGCTTGGGCACCAAGTCAAGATCATTTATAAATAGAGGAGTTTTTATCATCATGTCATTAGCATCAACAAACTACCAGTCTCAGACTCCACGTTTGTTACTTTATTTTACTTTCTTTTTATCATGTAGCTTTAGTCTTTATTTTCCATTATACGACCGGCATAGCCTACCCCTTTTTCTTTAATTAATACATCTTTACTTTTTTATATCTACATTAGTGTTCTTTACTTCGCATTCTCACATCCGGGTGAACTGTGGTAAGGGAGCCTGGGTTCCTCATGTTTGATTATAAGTCAGGTTCTTCCATCCTCTTGAAATCTCACGTCTTTGGCACCCTGCAACACCACGCCTTGATTAATTGCTTGTTTTTTATGAACAACTATAAAAACAGACCATCTAATACCTTTTTGTCAATTGTGACTAAACAATATTTATTTTCAGACTTATGAGACCCACAGTGGGGCAATTTTTTTAATTTTTTGCCTTCGTTATGTGTCTTAGCTCAAGAGAAAGATGTTTAGAGAATTCTTATCTGAAGACATTCACGAGAATGATATTAATAAAGTCTTAGGGTCTGTTTGGAAACCTATTATGAGAACAATTTTCTATTCTCCAAAACAAAAGATTAAAAAAAATTGTTTGGTAACATATTTTCAAAAAGTATTTTGGAGAACAAAAAAAATAAAATATTATTCTGGAGAACAAAAAATGGAAATAACTTTTAGGTGTTCTATAATTATTGTTCTGGAGAACAAGGGAGAATGAAAAAAATACCTATTTTTATTATTTTTTTGTCCTCAGAACATGTTCTACAAAACACCAATTTTTAGAATAATAAAATAAAAATAATTTAAACAGCCCCTTAATTTTATTATGCGTGGGAGAAGCTTGATGCTAGCTTAGTTTAGTCACAAATTATTTCTTTTATTTTGCTGGCTTCATCTTCGTGAATGTTTTTAGATAATAATTCTTTGAACCTTTTTTCTTTTGAATTGAAATTGAGAACGAAGGTAACAAGACCGAAGAGATTGACAGGCTATGGGTTTTATAAGTTTAAAAAAAATGGTGTTTGTTCAAAATTGATGGAATAGTATTATATAGTCTATTTTTTATATACAAAATGTTTTTATAGCATGGGCTATCTAGTGTTCCTAAAAAAATAATTGTGGCTAAATTTATACACTTACACACGCTGATATAGAGTGCCATGTGTTATTATAGATTTCACATAACATCCATCAGTTGAAACTAATGATGGGTTATTGGATGCTTCGTTTTTTAAAGTTAAAAATTTATTTCACACTACTTACTAGTTTAGGCTATCAGATATTCTTAAAAAAATAATAGGTGGTTAAATTTGTCACTTTATCCTATAATTAAAATTGTGGAGCAACTATTTCAGGTAAAATATTATTTGGTTAGATAAAAATATTAAAAAATTACATATAGGTCTTAGGAATAGACTTATTTACAAATAAGTCTAACAAAATTTAGAATTCACAATTAGGTCCCTAAGAACTAGAATGTAACTTAAAATTGAGGTAAAAATATAATTCCTCTATTAAAAATATTATATTAGTTAAATAATTTACATATTATTTTATTAGTAACTTATAACTATAATTTTAAATTTTTACAACTGTAATTTCATATATATAATTAATTGTAACTTAATTGTTTGATGGATCTAATGTATTTTTAATAGGGATATTATTATTTTTTGTAACATAATTTTAAATTACAAGTAGATCTAAGAGATTTAGTTGTGGTTTGCAAATTTTGCAGGACTTATTTGTGAATAAGTCCACTTCATGAGACTTATACATAATTTTTTCCTTAGATATTGTTAGCCCTAATTAATAACTCTTCCAATATAGTTCTTATTGAATTAAAAGAAAGAATTTCAACAAAAGACCTATAAAATAATTTAATATTTGATGAGAATTTGAAAGATCATGTACTTGTTAATTGTTGTTTACTTTTAAAAGTTCTTATCAAATATTAAATATCATTTTAGAGATTCTTCATTAATATTTTTTCTTTTTAAAAAATTAATTAAATGATTTTTATCATGTAACATTTTAATACAATAAATGAGAATTAAATAAAACAAAAATAATATTCAATTATTTGATTTTGAATAAAATAAAATTTATTGGCAAAATTTATTATTTAATCGTTATAAACAATGTAACTCATTTTTTAGATTTTATCTCATGTGTAAAAATATGAATATTATTATTATATTGACTCAACAAAAGCACATGAATCAGGAACTCGTCTTATTTTTTTTTTTTAAATATGCCCTCAACCTATGAAATCGAGAGGCAAATAACGAAAGGAAGAAAAAAATGAGCTAGTTGGGAGAAAAGAAAAATCAATCATTTGACCCCTGTAATTTTAATATTTTTATAATTTTATTTTTAAATTTTAATTTATTATAATTTAATTTTTATAGTTTGAATTAACGAAATTAAGAAATAAAATTATAAAAATTAAAAATAATTTAAAATTTTAAAATTTATAATATTTATAAAGATTACAAGGGTTTAATAATTTAAAATATTAATAATAAATTTTAACATAATTTTAATCTTTATAATTTTATTACTAATATTTAAATATTAAAAGTTAAAAATATTATAATTTTAATCTTTATAAATATAATAAATATTGAATGTTCAAAATATTTTTAATTTTTATAATTTTATTTTTAAAAGATAGGGACTAATATTTAAATGATTAAAACTATAAGGATTGAGCTATAATTTTATTAAAATTATAAAAATTAAGTTACAATATGTTAATATTTAAGAATTGCGTTATCATTTAATTAAAATTACATGAACCAAATAATTAATTTTTTCAAAAACAAACAAAGAAAGAGACGGAAGACTAAGACCAGAGAGAAAGAGCGAGCGAACAACCAAGAAAATAAACAAAAGGAATATCAACAGTGATTTATGGAAAAAATTGCCCGCTTCCAGGTTCATAGAAATCACAAACCAGTTTCGTAGAAAGTATTTAACAAACACCATTCACATAATATATATAATTCACGCTCAAATCCTTCCAAAACATAGTCAAGACTCAAGCCATGCATGGCTTTCTTTCCAACTTTCCATGCTTGGTCCTGCAAATTGATCTATTTTTATGAGTAAGACCCTTAACTAAAAATTCCATGATTTATGCATATAGTCATGGTCCAACATTCAACAAGACTAGACCCATTAAAAGTTTTGATTATTTGAATGCAATTCATTGAAAAGTAAGGACTCAAGGAAAAACCAAGGGAGAGAGGGGAAGGAAAAAAAGAAAAAGAAGAAGAAAGACAATGAACCTGTTGTTTGGACACGAATGTATAATATAACACGACAACAATTTCGTGGAAATTATCCTGTGCGGGCAATATATATGTAGGACATTCAGCATCTTGCAGTGGAATTGAAAGTGGAAAGCAATTAATTAATCTTTGAATAGAGACCTGACAAATGAGAGCTTGAAAAGATGTGAAAAGTAAGAAACGACTGTTTGACATGGAAAGAAGAAACATTAGTGGGGAAACATTTATAATGCGAGTGGAAGGAATCAGATCAGGATCGAGAAAAATTGACAAGCTTATTTAATTTCTCCATTAACCTGCTAATATTATTTGGTATTTGGATGATTTTGTTATTGGCATTATACGGGCACACACCCATGATAATGGGATTGTTAATTAGTTTTATTTTGTTTTTTGGTAGATAGTTTGATTTTTTTTTTTATTAGGCAGAAACAGAACAAATATCTAATTCAAAGCTCCTGAATAATCACTACCACAGGAAATAGGATACTTAACAACCCATCTTTGACAATTATTTGAGAAAAGCAACAAATAAAAAAAAAGTAAAAAATACTTGATGGTTTATTTATAATGGTTATTAATAAATAATAGTTAAATAAATACTTGATATATATTTGATGCTTGTTAAAAGATAACTGTCAAACATGCACATAACATACTTGACGATCATCATTTAACAAGCGTCAAATAAATAATTTTTTAAAATATATATATTTATTTAACGCTTGTTATAAAATAAATTTTATGCATGTCTAGCACACACTTTCGGTTGTTTCACAACAAACGTCAAGCATGTAATATTTGATGATTATTATTTCAAAATAATCATTGAGTAGTAATTTTTAAATTCCCTTTCAGAACCATTTTTTTCACATTTTTGCAACATGAACATCATTGAAAATGCACCTAGATCCCTCGAAAACCATATTCCATTACTTTAACGGCTAAAAAACAAGATTAAAAAGGGAATGTGTGTAGACACGTGGTTAGTAACTCATTGACTGATTGATCCTTTGTATTTTCTCTCACAATATCTAGGAGTGTAGTCAAAGTCACTAATCACATTTTCCTCTTAATTTTTGTAGGAATTATGGATAAGAAATAAATATCTATCAATCATCTATCCAAAGAATATTGAGATGGGGTGGCAAACTTTCTTAAGTTTGCAATTGAGCATGTAAAGGAGTGAAGACCCTACTGGAATTGTTTGCTTGTGTTTAAAGTATGGGCTTATGAAGCGAGTTAATCCAGTTACTTGTGAAGAACAATTAGTGATCAATGAGACGGATTAAAGTTATAAGTGTTGGACAATGAATGGCAAGACAAATGATGATATTGGTTGAAGTCAAGAGCATAGAAAAAGCTATGCATCATCTCCTAATGATTTCAACACAAGTACACTTAAGGAAGTTTATCTCGAACAAATAGCTAAAACAATAGAAAAGGACCTTGATGATTGTCTAAATTTCTTTAAAAAGTTGAAAAGTGATGCAGAGATGCCAGTATATGCTAGTTGTAGTGCACTAAAGTTGTTAGCAGTAATTAAAATTATACAACATGAAAGCAAAGCATGTATTAGGTGATGCGAGCTTCCCCTAAGTTATTTAGGTATTTGAAAGCGGAATTGCTTTCTAAGAAAAATGAGCTTCCTTGCAGGACATATGGCCCAAAATAAGTGCTCTAATCAATTAACATAAGTTATGAAAAGATACATGCAAACCCTAATAATTTCCTTGTATTTTGAAATGAACATGCGTCATTAATCAAGCGTCCAAGTGTAATGCCTCATGTTATAAGCAAAAAGGATCGAGTCTTGTGAAGGCACCATGGTATTTTTTTGATTATGCCTATATTTATATGCATGTATAGCGTGTAGAAGTTGTAAAAAACTTAACATGGCATGTAGATGAAAGAATAAAAAATGTCACGCTTCATCGTATAGTAGAAGATTTATTATAAGTTTCCTAAATTTGAGGAAGAAAGTAAGAACCTAGCTTTATTTTATCTATTAATAGGATGATATATATGGGCTTTAAAGCAATAGGCACAACACATGGTTAGTCCATTTTGGTGATTTATAACATTTTTTCATGGCTTTACATGAGGCACAAGTATATGATATTATCCATGATTGTTGTAGGGCCCAAGCAACCTATGAATGATATAGACATATATTTAGCTTCTTTAATTGATGTCTTAAAGATCATATAGGAGTCCAAGTATAGAGGTGTATGATGGGTATAGGAAAGAAAGATTTAAGTTGAGAGTTATTCTCTTCAGTACAATTAATCACTTCTCTACCTATGATAATCTGTCAGGGCATAGTATTAGAGGAAAACTTAGATATCTTATTTGTGAAGAGGGCACACATTCTATGAGGTTGTAATATAGGATGAAGAATGTTTATTCAAGCATTATAGGTTTTTACACCAAGAACATCATTATTGATTATTGAGAAAAGCCTTTAATGAAACCCATAGTAAGCCACCTTTGCCGTTAACAAGTAATGAGTTGTTTAAGAAGATAAAGAATTTGGATATTGAATTTGACAAACCTTTTATGAGATACCTTGGGACAAGCGGATGGAAGAAAATATTTATTTTCGTTAAGCTCCCTTATTAGGCCACCTTGGATATTTGGCATTTTCTTAATGCCATGCATATTGAGAAAAATATATGCAAGAGTCCTATTAGCATTTTACTCTAAGCATTTGGAAAAATAAAAGATGGTGTAAAGGCAAGGTTGTATACAATTTCTTTAGAAATATGAGAAGAATTGGCACCTTAAAATAAAGAGAACTGTATATTTCCCCTCCTATAGCTCATACGTTGTCTAAGAAAGAGAAAACTATATTTTGTGAGTCATTTGATGCGATTAAAGTTCTTAAGGGCTATCTTTAACATTAGAAATCTTGTATCAATAAAATATTTAAAAGTTGAAGGGCTTAAAGTTTTATGATGCTTATATTTTGATGGAGAATTTCATTATGATAGCCATACATGCAATTTTACCCCCTGAAGTATAAGGGATAATCACTAAGTTATGTATGTTTTTCAAGTCCGTTTGTAGTAAAGTAATTCACCCTCATAAATTGTTGAGGTTATAAATGTGTTAATATTGTATGAGTTTGAGATGTATTTGTTTCCAGCATTATTTGATATATTATTCCACCTAACTACTTACTTAAGGGGTTCAAATGTATGAGTTGTTTATTTAAGATGGATGTACCCAATTAAGCATTGCATGAAGATTTTAAAAGGCTATGTGAAAAATTAGAATTGACCGAAAGGTTGCATTGTTGAATGGTATATTTGTGAAGAGGCTATTGGCTTTTATAATAAGTACTTGAGCCATGTTGGATATGTTAGACTTCTAAAGTTTCAATATATGGGTAGAACATGTAGAAAGGGGATAATGGGAAATAAAGTTATTATCATCTCGAGTATATAGTGGGAGCAAGCCTATCTATATGTGTCACATAACATTGAAGAGTTTGAAGAGTATGTAAACAAGTACATGGTTTAACTTGACGGGGATAACCCCAATAGATAAAAATGTGGTATGCTAAGGAATACAATAAACATCTACAAGATAGTTTAAAGAGCATGTTCTTGAGATGTTAAATGTTGATTTCGATTTAGTTTCTAAAAAATCAAGACAATTGGCTAATGGTTCAAGTAGATAGGTTATTTCTTTCATTGGCTACCTTATCAGTGGGTACACATCTTATATAAGTGTGAAAGATGATAGGAGCACTATGTAAAATAGTAGTATAACTTTTGTAGCTCATTTCATACATACTTTTAGTACAAAGAGTAAAAATCTAATCTATGCAAACATGTCATACTTTGGTATAATTGAGCACACATCGAATTTAGATCATGTGTCCTTTTAGTTTTTGTCTTTAGGTGCAAGTAGATTGATTGTAAAAATTGCTTCAAATTTGATGACAACTTTAGATTTATATAATTGAATTTGAATAAGCAAAGGTATAAAGAAGAGCCTCTAATTTTGATACAACAAGCTAAACAAGTGTTTCATGTCTTTGACCCTACTAATAAGGGACAATCTATTCTTTTCTTAAATGACAAAATAAAAGAAGATGTAGCAGTTGAGGACGATGCATTTGAAGGGACATTAAATCAAAATAATGTCATTAACTTGTAACACAACGAAGACATTTGAATTTCAAATAGGGGTAAGTTATTACAATATAAGAAGAAAATATTTCAAAGGAGGGGGAAGTGAAAAACAAGAGTCAGGAAAACAAAAAAGAGTGCCATTAACTTGTAACTTTGAAAATTATGTTATTTTTTGTTTAAGTTTATTGATCTTTGAATTAATTGAGTTATTTTTTGTTTAAGTTAATCAATCTTTAAATTAATTATGTTATTTTTATCTAAGTTGATTAGTCTTTAAATTAATTGTGTTTGTTCATAGATAAATGGCTTATGGTAAAGCAGGAATACAATAACATCTAATAGGGCCTAAAAGTAATGGAAGAGGTGACAAAAATAAGAGTTGCAAAAAAAAAAGGTTGTGCAGTGGAATAAGAAAGAGAAAGCAATAAATTTTTCAAAGTTCATAAGTTATATTGGGATAGTAGCAAAGACTATTGTGCCTATCACAGTGAAATCATGGCGCAAAGTTGATCATGCCATAAACGATGTAACATCCTCAATTTTAAACTGAACCAATTAAGCTCGATTAAATTAATAAAGCGTATTAGCAAGGTGTGCGGTTAAAGACACCTAATAGGCATGTTTTGTTTCAATTTCAACCTTAAACATAGGTCAAAGGAGAATTAGGTTACTCGAGAATGAGAAAAGGAAGAAATGTAAAGGGCAAGGTTTTGTGCTATGTGCTGTAGCTTGTGGATTAGGCACCACGGCGCATGCATGCTAAAATGCCTAGGAAGCCCTATCTATACCATATGTCGCAGTGCATAGAGATTTTTCTACAAAAATAAGTTTGTCTGCAGCTCACAAAAATGAGAAGAAAGGGAGATATTTGAGAGAGAGTCTGAAAAGTTGTGCTAGGGCTTGAGCAATTTGAGTATTAGGAGTATTTTAGAGCTTAAAAATGAAAAGATAAGCTTCCTATACTCAAATCCTTCTTCCTTCTTCCATTTTCTTAGTGGTAGAAGTTAGAGTTTGTTTGATAATAATGATTTTCAATCCATATAGGCTATGAGTTTGAATCTATTAACTTAAATACAGTTAATAAGACTAGATGAGGCTAATGAAACTTGATATTTATGGAGTTATGATGATTGGTGGTTGAGGAGCATTAAATATCCAAAAATTTCCCATAAATGTGTTAGTTGAAATAATGTGGTTTCATCAATGACCATTAAAGAGCTCAATGATGTTAATGAGGGTTGAAGGAAGCTAAAAAATCTTATGAGTATTTTTATATCAGTCAACCATGAATCTTGAGCATTAAAAAGTATTAAATTATTAGTAGAAATTAGCCCAAATGTGGATATTGATTATTTGCATTGTAAATGCTTGTAGAGTAACTATCTTTAGCACCATTTTAGCTTCTTAGAAGTTTTCGAAGTGAGTATTTGAGGGGTAAAACTTTTAACCTCTTAAAGGTTTGAGGTAACTGGAGAAATTTTATCTTGTACTCTTATGTGTTAATTAATCTATTGATTGATATTTGACAAGTTAACTATATGGAAACAAAAGAATTGTAAGCATGGTATAAATCTCTTAAAAATCTACTATAGTGATTTCTGCAAAGCTTAATGACATGTATGCAAAATTCTATGAAAAACAATGCTAGTGGAGTCTTATAATATGTTTTCCTTAGAGCTCAATGATTTGAGTTAATAGGAGTTCAATAATTTTAAAATTTAAGGAGTTCAATGATTTTGAATGTGTAAGGTATGATGATTTCGTAAAATTTAGAGTTCTATGACTTGTTTATTTGGAGTTCAATGAGGATATATGTATAGAGTTCAATGAAATGAATTTTTAATGAGAAGTTCAATTATTAGATGATAAGTAGAGTGCAATGACTATGTGTGAATGGAGTTCTATGATTGTATGTTTGGAAAGTTTAATAATTGTGCTTGAGGTGGAGTGTTATGCATGAACGTGAATATGTAAAATGAGAGTATAATGAAATTATTAAGCATGTCGAGTAGTGAAAACTTGTATACCTTGAGTTATGCACATTTATGTATTGTATGATCTTAAGAGGTGAGATTTCACTTATAAAGAGGAGTAAAGAATTAAATCCACATGGTAGAGCTCTCATCTGAATTGATGGCTTGCTAGACTTATTTATATGCACATTATCCTACTGATTTAATGAGGAACTCAAATCTAGCTAGCTATCTACTAGTTTAATAGGAAGCTAGTTTAGAGAGTATAATACCTTATAGTGTGAGAAAATGGAGGAAATAATGTTTCACAAGTGAGTTGGGTAAACCTTGGCTGAGCAATCCTCTCACAAGTGTTTAGGCTAGGGAAGTTCTGGATTATAAACTATCTTATTATGCTATAGCCCACAGTTTCATGTTAGAGAAATAAGGAGGATATAAGGGAGGTGTGATCATACATATAATGAAAAAGAGCACATGATTATTTATATTGTGACCCTAATGATGAAAATTATAATTTAAGTTTTAATTCCTTGTGAGTATATATCAATTGATTGTGTGACTAACTCTCTCCTATATAAAAGTTGTTAAAGGGCATTATTTCACGAGTATGCTATTATGCTTGGAAATGTGAGTTTATGCTTTTAAACGTCTTACATGGTTTTGGAAATTGATTGTATTTTTCACTTGCATTTAAAATTAATTGACATGTATTAGTATAAATTAGTTGGACTTTAATTACTGAGTAGTTATACTCACCCCACTACCTTCAATATTACAGAAAATAGCTCAAGATGATTAGATAGATAAAAACAATCAGAGGCTTAGGACTGTGATTCTATTTAGTATTGCCAATTAGGAATAATCCATTTTGATTCTTACTTGCATTATGCATTTTGTGAGTTGTAATTGTATTTTGGGCCCTATGAAGTGAGTTTATGAAATGTGATATCTGTGAGAAGGCCACAATATTAATGCAAGTAAGAATTAGACATACTATGTGATGTTTATGATATATTTAATGAAATAGATGATTTGAACTCCCCTTTCTATGTTTTAAATTAAGGGATTGAGTACTGAAATTTTGAATTATAAATTTTTGATGTAATGTGGCGTATTGCACAAGTTAGTTTGATGTATTGCATATGGTCTAAGTAGTGTCAATGGCTATTGGCTTTTGATGAATGAGTTAGATATTTAGTTTTGAAAAAGGTTAAAAAAGTATAAATTTTAAAAAGAGTGTCCACATTTTGATTGTGTGATAATTTAATTATAAAACTAAAGCCATTATTTATAACTCGAAAAGAGCTTTCTGTAGACACCTAATTTGTATCAATCAAACGTCGAATGAAAAAATGGGGTGCTTCAAAAGTTACCTTAAAAGTTATCAAATTGACGGCAAAGTGTGCTGTTATAAAACGTGTAATGCGCTACGATGCATGGTACTATGAGCCATTGTGCATGGCACAGAGGTGAAGACATTGCAACACATGTTCAACGAGCCGTGGTGCATGTCCCAATTTCTGTAGAATCACTTTGTTTTTTTATTCTTTTGTGCGAATGCACTAATATTTGAAATGATCCCATGGTTCTACACAATTGTGAACTTAGATTTATTTCTTTAAAGATCATTAGGAATGGTTTGGTTTCAAAAACTTAGGATCTCAATTGTACTTTTTATTTACAAACTTGGTATACTTGTTTTACCTTAATCTAATCTTTTAATTAATTGAGATTTAGAGTTAATCATGGTTAGAGGAAGAGGATATTATAAAGGATCTTGTTTGGGATCCCATGGCAATAAGATGAATTTTAATAAGTATATTTTTTTATAAATTATTTTTAAATTAGTACACCTTACATGTTGTTAATTTATTTTATTTTGCAATCAAGATTTCAAAATTAACAAGAGAAAGAATGATTTTGTCCTACAAAAATACGGAAGGGCGTTATGGCCTTTCAGATATTTCATCATACATAAATATTTGAAAGATTCTAATGTTGAATTTATACTCAAGTTCCACCCATCTTACAATCTTTGGTAAAATATAAGGATTGTGATTTTTTTGTTGTCTCACAGCCTGAGAAGGAATTCAAGGTATTCGTGGTTCTTAAATAGCAATTTTGGTACCTTTTATTGATTGGATATATATGTACCAACTAAATTTTTTGTTATTTGTCAAGGAATTGAGCACTCAAAATAGAGAGGGATTATATGAGAATGAATATCTTCATAAAGCAGGGAGGTTGGGGTATGTAAATAGTGAGTATAAACAAGTAGAGGATGAGGTATCAAATATTATCATATCCCCTTATAAGCTCTTAGCATTAACACTAGCTAGCAAAGAATGAATTACTAATAACTCCTATGTAAAGGAGGTTATTAAAAAATTTTAAGTATTATACTTATCTATTAATTAATAATTGATTATGAACATACAAACCAATCTTTGTTAAAAAAGAAAGAACATACAAACTAACCATATTTACTTTGTGTAGGATTTCATCTCTCAAGAAGTCTCACAGGGCAAGCTTATTGAGTATGAGGATATCTTGGCCAAAGCATTAGTGAATGCTGACTACCTTAGTTGTGTCAAGGGTGTTGGCTTCACAAAGAAGTAATATTTTGACAAGATAAAAAAGTTAACATCAGCTTCTTCGTCTAAGAGTTGAAAGAAGAGCAAAAAGTTTTGAAGGAATAGCTACAAGCCCAAGTAGCTATAATTGACGTGTTGCTGAAAGGGAAAATCCTTGTAAGGATTTTGGGTGAGACTAGCCTTAGCTGAAAAGATAGCTACATAGTCCCTTTAAAAAATGTAACACACTAAAATTTTTTTTTAAATAATTTAACTCAACCATAGTTGGGTTACAGCCACTCAACACATTTTTTATATCAATAATTTTGATATAAAATATTTTATAATTTGCTTCAACTCACACACTATAACATTTCAGATAAATTTTTACCTCCCACATGCCATTAGGCTAAATCACATTTGTCCATCCTTATACTCCTAACAAGTAAACTAAATCACATTTGTCCATCCTTATACTCCCAACAAGTAAAATAAGCAATTTAGTCAATTTTCAACACAAGCCAGTTATTTGGCCTTATAATCATGCCATTTTAACCAATCCAAAGTAAACCAAATATTAAAATTACAGTCATCCAAATTGTACCAAAAATAGAAATAGTTTGAAAGGCATGATCACATTTATATATTCATATAATTGACAATAAATAAAAAGCCCTAATATTGGCAATATAACACATTATAAATCATAAATTAAATACCCAAAAGAGAGAGTGGATCTATACCACTAAGCCTCTGGGACTCCTCCACGTGTCACTCGTGGCTCTTCTCCTGAAAATTGTTAACCACATAATGAGACTCAAAAGTCCCAGTAACCAAAGTCAATTTATGATAGTGTATACAAACAGTTAAGTGTGTGCTTACTAAGTGAGAATTAAAAATAATATAATTCCAATAAATATAAGAAATATTACAATACACACAAACAACCATCCTTATATCCCTCCATTAATCTCGAGCCGTAGCCCTCACTCGGTGCTAAATTACCCGGCCAAAAGTAGATTAGCCCGAGCCTTTGCAAGCCACCTATTGAGCTCCAATAGGGGCGTACCACGTGGCACATAAATACAACAATAATAGCAAGTCTCCCAACACCTCCCACAATAATTAAACAAATTCATAATAATATTGCACAATTATACAATATTACAAAATTCATAATTTTCTCAATAATCACCCAATTAACATGAAGTAACACTAATCACAAATTAAAAGCATGGTTACCTTGTGGCTTTTTCAATAAATTATTCCTTAAAATTTCTCTCTCACCACAATCTTCACCAGTAATACAATCTACAAAATAACATATTATTTATAAATATTAGTTTCAATTTTTGAAACTAATAAAATAATTCTAATAATAGAATTAAAAATATAATATAATTCCTAATTTCAATCTTAATACAAATCTATAGTTAATACTATTAAGTAAAATTTTTAACTCCTCTTTTAATTATCAATAAACATTAATAATCTAAAAATCAACTTTTAAATTAATTTCTATTATCAAAATTTTCTTTTTATTTTATAAATTCGTACCTAAAATATCCAAAAATTAAAAATTAAGTCTCTAGCTTAGAATCATAATCCTATAACTATAATAATTCATTTCTCATCCCAAATAATCATCTAAACCTCAATAAATCAACTTATATTTTCAGATCTAGTTTAGAATTTGATCCATAAGCCACAGATTCAAAGATCATCAATAAATTTATACTTTAGAACATTTATTATACTACTGACAACCTCAAAAATCATATTTATTTAACATAAATTCATTCCTCTTTCAGATCTTAAATTTTCTACCACTACAAACTCAGAAACCAAAGAAAAAGGATGACTAAGAAAAAATTTTAGAACACTTACTTAGTCTTGAAAAGCTTAAAATCACACCCTAAATATCCTATTAAAAACTCTTACCTTAAAACCCAGCACCGGTGAACTTGGCTCACAGATGCTCTCTCTCTACCTCAGCTCACGCACGAAAGAAGGAATGAAGAAATGAAAGAAAACGGGTGAGTTTTATAAAAATTCAGTGGGTCCCACATATTTTTTTTATTTACTCTTTCCTCTCTCTTCTTCTTCTTCTTTTTTTTTATTATTAAACATAATCATTGCCCACCGAAAGTTCACTCCTTCTTTCCTTTTTTATTTAATACGTTTTCCCTTTTTTTTATTATAATAATAATTTAATAATATTTTTTTATTTTATTATTATTATTATTTTAATTATTTTAATTATTTATTATTTTTTTTAAATTTTTTTTAGAATTATATCCTAAGTTAGATTTAATAATCATTTCTTACTAATTTTCTTACCTCTAAATATTATTTTTTTTATTTCTATTAACCCAAATTAACTATTAAAATTTAAATTGGGATGTTACAAAAAAACTATCTAAGGTAATATGTTTTAATTATCTTTTAAAGTTATTTATTTATTATTTTAAAAACTGACCATTATTGTTTGTTTAGGGTGATAATGATTGCAATTGTCTGGCAAATAATCTTAAACTTAAAGTAGTTACAACGGGGCATGTGTTCAACATTGTTGAGGACACAATCCATAAATATCCTCTCCTAAAAGAAACTGTGGCATATGGTCGATTTCTAACAATGATAAGTACAAGAATCAATTTGAAAATAGAAGAAAGAGAAGGAGAAAATGAAGAGTAACTCAAGAGCTTTGCTAGGGTATGAATTGGGTTATCATTTAGGAGGAATTTGAAACTTCCAACCTTCACTAGTAATTTCTCTAAAAGTTTATCTTCATTCCTCTTCCATTTTTCTTGGATTGAAAATTGAGCATCTAAGTTGTGTTTTGGTGGTAAAAAGAGTGAGTTTGAAAATGTATGTTGAACTTTTGATTGATAAATGATTTAAATATAAAAACAGTGCCATTAGCTAGAGCTAATAGAAAACTTTCTATAGATACTTAGATCACCTTAATAAGATTATAGATTTTTTTATGGTTTCAAGTTTAAGGTACAGGAATGATATAGGAATTTTAATGCATTTAAATAGTAGTTTTAATTAAATAGTGATTAATTTTTTTCTCCAGTTATTGACTAGTTGGTAGATAGTTGATTTTTTTTGTAAATTTGCAATTCAAGCATCCCTCATTTAAAAAAATATCATAAATACTTGATGGTTATTTAGAAATAACTGTTAAGTTTATAAAAATAACTGCAAAATATTTATACTTGGTTCAAGTATAGGCTTCAAAAACAAGCCAAAAAACCAAACTTGGAAGCAAAAACTTAACGGTTGTTACTAAATAATCATCAAGTAAAACTCTCAATAATTAACCTTTTTTAACAATTAAGTGAGGGAGCTCTTTATATATGGTGCCCCTTACTTGAAGGTTTAAAATTATTAAATATTGACAAAAATAACGTCAAATAATGATATCTTCCATGATAGTAAATGTCAAGGGTTAAAGAAATATTTGAGTTTTTGGATGTGATAATGAGATGCAATTTTTGATATATCAAATTTGCTTTAATTATCAACTTAATTTTTGAAATTTTGTTTTTATTAATTAAGTCTCTAAAATTTAATAACCATGCTAATTAGTCCTTATGATATTATTAAGTACCAGTCAAATCTCCTGAAGTGGGGGGAAAAAAGAATTTGCCAAGTCACTTTTTACGTTTGCGATATCACATGAAAGAAGGCATAACGGATAACCCGTAAAAAAAATTTCATACGCACAATGAATTTGCTCAAATAATTAAATTAATTATAGTGATTAAATTAAAATCTCTGAAAAGTTATAATTGTCAAGTAGAGATATAATTAAACCTTTAAAAACTCAAGCTATGTCAAGCCTTACAAAAAAGGGACAAAAACAAATAAAAAATTAATTTGTGGTGCACAATATGCACACCGGGAGAGAGAAGGGGATATATATGAATGGCACTACAAGTGTTTGGGTTCTCTCTCCAAATAAAAGGTAAGCTTTCTTTATCGATGGTTGTTTAATGTAAAAAGGTATTTTGTGACGAAAGGCACTGCCAGAGTACTGACTTTGTTCAAAGTTCAAACTAGGACCAATGTGAAAAGGCACACTCGTGTGAAATAGCGGAGAAATGAACCAACAATATATTAAGTGCAACTTGAACATCCTTATAAACCACTAATACGATTATAATATGAATAGTTTAATTTTTCGACTAATATATTTTTTATAGAAAATATGGCTTCAGTTATAAGAGAGGCTGGGCCTTATATATATATATAAGGGAGAATATCAATGAAGAAAATTAGAAATTATTTAATATCAGACAGACAAATTTGATACTTGTTAGAACTTAAACTTCATTTGCTAATTATTAAAGTTTACTTATTAAAAATTATGATATGATATTAAATTATTTTTCAGGCCAATACATTAAAAATAAATAAATAAACATTTAAAAGAAGTCAAACTCTTGTAAACAACTCTTCCCTCAATTGCAGTATCAACGCAATTTCCAGATTAACAACTTCTTCCACACACAAGTTTCACAGCATCTTCTATCCCTGCTATTTCCTGAACACATGGCCCCCACATAACGTGGTGCTCATATGAATCATGCAACCCAATATATTCAGTATTCACCAGTCCTATATAAACAAACCCCTCCCACACACACTCCAAACCCATTCCATTGCCCAAAAGGACCATTTCATAGTTCTCCTTCCTTCCCTGCCTCTGTCTTCAGTGAAGAATTAGAGCTGCTGGTTCTAAAAGAAGAAGAAGCTGATTCAATGGAGAATCTTCCCAAGAACCGAGCAAACTATACCCCGCTCACCCCTCTCACTTTTCTCACCAGAGCTGCTTCCTCCTACGCTAACAGAACCTCCATCATCTACGAAGCAACCTCTTTCACTTGGTCTCGGACTTATGACCGTTGCCGCCGCCTTGCCTCCGCTCTCCGCTCCCTCCACATCAACACCCACGACGTCGTATGTCTCCGTACACATACTTTACAATTTCACAATCATTATGGAATCTTTACTTTATAATGTCCCTACGATACGTACCCGAGATTCTCTCTGACAGATGATCACGTGGCTCCGTGCAATTTGTGACAGGTATCAGTGTTGGCGCCCAACGTTCCGGCCATGTACGAGATGCATTTCGCTGTGCCCATGGCGGGAGCTGTGTTGAACACCATAAACACTCGACTTGATGCCAGCAACATAGCCACCATTCTGAAGCACTCGGAAGCCAAGGTCTTCTTCGTGGACTACGAGTATGTTCCTAAGGCTGGCGAAGCGCTTCGAATCCTCATGGAATCTAACGGTTATTCCTCTCTGCCGTTAGTCGTCGTTATTGACGACATCAACTCTCCCACCGGCATCCGCATGAACGAGCTCGACTACGAGCTCCTCATCCTCCGAGGCGACCCAGCCTTCGTCCCCATCGAGCCCCACGATGAGTGGGACCCAGTGGCTCTCAACTACACCTCAGGCACCACCTCCGCACCCAAAGGCGTCGTTTACAGTCACAGAGGAGCCTACCTCAGTACTCTCAGCTTGATTTTATGCTGGGAAGTTCCGACCGCACCGGTCTACCTCTGGACCCTCCCCATGTTCCACTGCAACGGGTGGACCTTCACCTGGGGGGTGGCGGCACGTGGCGGCACCAACGTCTGCCTCCGCAACATCACGGCCCCGCAAATCTTTAAGAACATTGCCCTTCACAACGTCACTCACATGTGCTGTGCCCCCATTATCTTCAACATCATCCTCCAGGCCAAACAAACTGACCGCCACCGCCTTACCTCAACTGTCGAGATCCTCACCGGAGGCGCTCCCCCCCCGGCGGCGCTCCTCCAACAGATCGAGTCGCTCGGGTTCCACGTCACGCATGCGTACGGCCTTACGGAAGCCACTGGACCAGCGCTTGTTTGCGAGTGGGATAAGAAGTGGAATGATTTACCGAAAGAGGAACAATCGAAGCTGAAAGCACGTCAAGGGGTTAGCATATTAACACTCGCGAGTGTGGACGTGAAGAATCTAGAGACGATGGAGAGCGTGCCTAGAGATGGGAAGACGATGGGAGAGATAGTGCTGAGAGGGAGTGGGATCATGAAAGGGTATTATAAGGATCCAAACGAAACATCCAAAGTGTTCCAGAACGGGTGGTTCAGAACCGGGGATGTTGGAGTTGTACACCCAGATGGTTATTTGGAGATCAAAGACCGGTCCAAGGATGTGATTATCTCCGGCGGAGAAAACATTAGCAGCGTCGAGGTCGAGAATGTTCTTTACAAGCATCCGAGGGTGTCGGAAGCCGCGGTGGTGGCCATGCCTCATCCTAGGTGGGGAGAAAGCCCCTGCGCCTTCATAGCTCTGAAGAAGAACGAATCAGGGAGGACGACTACGACTGGTGATGATCACGTCACGGAGAATGACATAATCGGGTATTGCAGGAAGAGGATGCCACACTTCATGGTTCCGAAAGTCGTCAAGTTCATGGACGAGCTGCCCAAGACTTCAACTGGGAAGATTCTCAAGTTTGAATTGAGGGAGAAGGCGAAGGCGTTCGTGGTATCCGAAGATGTGCAGAGTACAACGTCGTCTAGCTCGGCTCGAGTTGATCGTAATAAGAACGATAATAGTAATAGGGGTGGTCATTACAGCGAACAGGTTTTGGCTCTTTCTCGTCTTTGAGTTGAATTGAATCACAGAGTGTTTAATTGGAACCAAAAATTAGTTGCTGTGCGTCGTCGTTGTGTACATACTACGTGGGCAAGGTTCGGAGTCGGGCTATTTGCTTATTTTAAGAAACTTTGTATTTTGATGTGAACTCAAACTATCTTAAACCCCGCTTGTCGTTACTGATGCAGATCCAGATTGCAGAGCCAAATTCGAGTATGAAGTATAATACAATATGATATTTATATATATAATGCATATATATGTTAAGAAATGGTTGTTTAATTATTAAAGGAAATAGGGAAAAGCACAATAGACTGATTGGTCTGGCCCGAAGCAAACCCGATGACTAATCAGATCGGGTATTGTCTACCAGACTCGTGGACTAGTCTAGGAGACCAACATTTTTTTTAACTTGAATAAAAAACTTTAAAAAAAATCAAAGAACACCCATTTAGGAACACAAGAACGTGGTTAAAAACCTAAGAAAATGATCTAAGCAACAAAATCGATGAATCAAACCACAAACTTGGAGGAGGATTGGATGAGGAATTTCCAGAACACCATGAAGAAATCTCCAGACAAAGCAAAGAACTTCACGAACAGAGCAACGAAAGGAGAAAGGAGAAAGCCAAGATAGGGGAAGAAAAGGAAGAACACTGATGGTTACCACATATGGCAAGGACGGCTCCACCAACAAAGCAAAGGATTATATCATGCTCTGTGAAAAAGGGAGAGGAGAAATAGAATCTGGAACGAAAAAATTTTAAAGAAAATTTGAGAAAATAAATGGAGTATGTGTATATATATATTACTTTAAAAAAATTATATATATATAAAAATATATGACCACCAGGTTGGGCTGGACTATGTAGTACTAAACATTAGTCCAAGACATAGTTTGACCCAATCGACCAACCCAGTCTAGACAAACTAGTTTAGTGTTCGGGTTGCTTATTCTTTATTCAAACTGGATTGGGTTGGATCGGATCGGACCGGGTTGATCAGGTTTTTGGTTTTCTTGCACACCCCTACAATAGAGTACTTGGGAAGATCATTTATTACGAACAAGGGCCAAACTATTCTAAAATTACTCTGCAAAATCAAGAGTTTTAAATATAATTAAAATTTATTATGAAAAAACAAAACTGTCTCTCATATATATACGCTCTTTCAACAAGTTTTCATGTGAAGAAAATAGGTCTCATTTTTTTTAACAATTAATTTTTTTTATTAATAACTCTGAAAAATTAACATAGTAGTGAGAGAAAGAAGTGTTGTAATTTCGTGAACAAATCCCTAGTCATGAAAAGCAAGTCCTATTTTTATTCTAGCAATAACCAATTTTTTTATCAATAATTCTAAAATATTAACTTGGTATTAGAGAGAAAGAGCCATAATGTCGTGAACAAGTGCTCATTCAAAAAATAATAATAATAATAAGTGTCATGTCCATTTTAACAACAACTAATTCTGCTATCACAACACACACATATTATATGAGAGGTAGTTTTGTATTTTCATAATAAATTTTAATTACATTTAAGTTCCTTGATCCTGCACAGCAAATCAGAATTACTTGATCCTGTAGAGTAATAAATGTTATTTAATGGTCCTTCATTGTGATTCTCTAAAAAAAAAGTGTTGAATGTTAAAATTAGAAAATATATTCGTATAAATACTATAACAAAGGAGTGCTAAATATAGTGGAAATATTAATTGTTTATTTAATGATCTCAAGAATTGTAATTATTTCAAAGGACTAGAAATTTAGATTTAAATGTAAAAACCCCCTTCCAACAAAAAAAAGGAGCCTGTTTTGTTAATCACCAAAAAAACAATTTACACACACTAATAGTTGAAGTCAAGAAAAACACTTTAGAAAAACCTAGATATAACCGAACATACAAAACTAACCAAAAAAGAAAACAACAAAAACTTGTCTCAAAATACACAAAGAAGGAGCCAATATCAAATGTAGCAAAATTAGCAGACTACAACATCCAAACAATTCTTCCTTGTGTCAGATAAATCAGCCAACAACTCAGTTAAGAAGGGAGGTCCTGTCACCAGCCACCCATTAGGCTCCACCCCAACAATTGCTAAAGCATCAGTAGCACCATTGCCTTGGCATGCTACCAAGGAGAATGCAGTACCTGGTGGCTTATGCATGTTAAAAGATGCTTACTCTGCCAATTCGCATCACCAACAGAGCCAGCCATTAAACGTTTGTATAGAACCTCGCAATCAACTTCTTTTGCATATTTTATGCCAGTAATGCTTCTTGCAGAGCCAAACATCCAGCCTCAAAGGCAGACGAAGCAGCAACAATTCTACTAATTCCCCTAAACCGTACGTCCCCATTCTATCTCTGCATATAATTATCACACCTGCACATCTTTTCTCCCTAGAGAAAGCACCACCAACATTATTGATTTTCATGATGCCTTTTTCATCAGGAGCCCTCCGATGCAAATGTCTCACACTGCTAAAACCACTCCTTCATTAACCTTAGAAGTTAAAACTATGTAATTTCTATTTCAAAAAACGAAAATCTGTGGTCAAAATTGCTTAATTAGCTCCATATCATTGTGGAACAGAGTACGAGAATTGGGATCTCTTCTTGCCTGCGATAATCTTTTTTCATCTCCCGCGCGCCGCGATTCTTCTCATTCTTGCATGCCATTCTCTAATGTCTAGTCTCTTTCATACTATTATATGTCGTGCTTTTCAATATCTATCGTGGCTTGTAATTTCCCAACTAATTATATATATATATATATATATATTCTCCAGTAATTTATAAAAATCGTGGTAGTATATATATCTTCTTTCGGTCAAGAAAATTATACGGACTAAGAGTGTCCACAGTCCACCAAAAGTCTCGATATCTTGCTCACCACACCGAGCCTCGCTGATGAAGTCATGCAAGCAGAGTTCGGTTTTCATAGCTCATCAGTCACCTAATGAGCAATTTGGATGATCCAGATTTATTCATTTTATTTTATATTTTATTATCAATTTAGATAATATAAATTTAATTTAATTTAAATTGTTCAATTTAATATTATTTTTTAAAAAAATTTATAAATTGACTATCCAGATGTATTTTGAATTTAATTTGTATATAATATATTTGGATAGTCAATTTATAAAAATAATATTAAGTTAGACCATTTAAATTAAATCTATATTATACAAATTGATAATAAAATAAACTTATTAAAATTTTATAATTTTTATAATAAAAATAAAACTAAAATGAAAAATAAATTTTATAAAATTCAGACCGTCCAAATTTTTTATGCTGATCAAGTTCTCATCACGAGCACCAAAAACGTTTCCGGGCATGCATGTGTGTTTATTTTTTTTTCAGTTTTTTAATGTTAATTGTTTGAGGGGTTATTTTCAAAAAATTATTAATGTCCCACAAAAAAAGGGGTGGCGCTTAGTCACAAAGAAAGGGCTCAAGAGAATTTAAAATTATACTCTGCAAAGTTAGGAGCGTAGTTGTCAAACTTTTGAGTTAACTTTACGAATTTAACATTTTTATATTTTTAGCTTACAAAATTGTGTCAATTCACTTATAAATTCGAACAAGATATAAATTCAGTTAAACTCGTGAGTTTACTTTTGAGTTTATCATTTTTATATTTCTAACTTATAAAATCATATCAACTAATTCATAAACTTGGACGAGATACAAGCTTGATTAAACTTGTTAAACTCGTCATTTTTTTTAGTTGAGCGAGTTAAGTATATATTATGAAAAATTCAGTTCATAAAATTTATAAGATCTGGTTTCAAAAAAACTTGAAATGCAAAAACTAATATTAATAAAAAATAAAACAAAATACCAAAAATAAGTTTCCCTATTTTAAAATTTTGATGTCTTGCATATGATAATTTATCAATATAGATGGGTTTAATGGCTTGAGGCTTCATTTCCTTCTATTCAAATTCCCTACAATGCCTCGTATCAGAGATAGTTTTCATTTTTAGTTCATTGTCTTTTTCTCGAGTTTAAGGGAGAACTAAAGCAGGTGATCACTCTAAATAGCGTAAATAGAGTGTTTGGTGGATCCCCAACCCCTCTTTGAAATTCGAAGGAGATCCAAAGTATGCTTATGAAGATGTAGGTAGATTTGGCGATATGGCCATAAATAGGGAAAGAAAGAACCATACTTGCTCAAACTTTTACTATTGTACAGAAGCCAACCAAAAGGAGTTTATACATCTTAGGAAAGAGCACGCTACAAAGTGAAATTGGGCCTCAATGAAAAGATGACTCTTGAAGCTCAGTAACGTGCTCGATCAGTGACAGAATAAGGAAGTTTCCCCTGATCAAGAAAGAAGGTCAGCGATTAGTCTTATTGTCATCAGATGAATGACTAGCCTTGGAAGGCCTTTTGAAGTGGAAAGCAAAAGAAAAGGCATCTCGTTGCATTTATTAGCAAAAGAGCTGGACTTGACCTTTTATTCTAGCCGTTCCGTTAGAGGGGAATGGAATGAAAAAGAGAGGTGAAAGTAAGGAAGCGAAGCAGGGTAGAGTTGTTGGTTAACTCGTCAGGCTCATGACCTGAAGATTGCAGGTTCGAATCCTCCCTCTACGCCTCAGGCCCAATTTGAAGATGAAACACTTTAAGAGCACCTTGCAGTTTTATGTGACCTTAAATTGAAAGGTGCAAGCAGCGACTACTACCAAAAACTAATGAAAGCTAAACTAAATGACAAGAACATAACTCCTAATACAAACCAAAGAGTAGCTGCTGCGTTGCTTATGCTCTTTGATTTCCTTTCGAATTAAGCTTGAGATTCTGGTCTCATTCAAAAAAGTGATCCTGAATAGACTCTAAAGGCTAGGTAGCCTGTAGATTCTTTTCTAGTTCCAAGAAGAAAGAAAGATTTAAAAGAGTTAGTCCCTTTCTCTTCTTACTTAATAAAAATCTCATAAGCAAAGAATCCAAATTTACTCCACGACCTTCTAGCTGCTTTCTAGACTCAAAAAAGTAAGCAATCTAACAGAAAAGGCACTGATGGGACTCAATGTAACATCCTGATTAAAGAAATTGTGGAATTTAAGTTTTGAAAATAAAATAATAATAATAGGAATTTATATTATTTGAGGTTATTTAGAAATAATATTATGATTAGGTATTTAATTATAAATTTAAAAATTTAAATTTAAAATCACATAAGCAATATTTAGTTAAGATATAATACATAAATAATTTTTTTTATGTGTGTGTTAAAAAAAAGAGAAGGTAGAAGGAACAAAAAAAAGGGGTGAAAGGTTGTTGTTTTTAAGTCCCACATTGGTTAGATGAGGGAAGAAAAGAGGTGCCTTCATATATAAAAAGGAGGGGGTGTGTGCATTAGGAAGCATGAGAGGCTAAGATGCAATTTAGAGGAAATTACAACTTTTGGCCCAAAGGTTTGAATAATTAAATTCAAACCTATAGTTTTTTTTAATATAATTTTGGGACTCACAATCCCATTTTTATATTATTTTTCTCTCTTCCTCTCATGTTGCTCGGCGTTTTCTCGCAAGGGGGGATTATTTTCTTTTTCTTCAGGTATGTTCTAACTTTCCTGTTTAGATTAGCATTTAAAAATTTATTTAATTACAAAATTAATTTTATAGTTATTTTCTAAATAATATTAGCTTTCTAGTGATATGATTATTTTGTAGGATAGAGTAAATATTTTGATTAGGATTTTTCTATAGGATAGTTAATCTGATGATATGATGGATTAAAAATATAGGTTAAAACTCTTAGGGATATAATAAATATTATATAATATTTTTTTTAAGGTTGAAACTCATGTTTAAGAATTTTTGAGTTAAAATCTAGATCTATATGGTTGAATTTATGTAGAATCTGAGATGTAGGGATAAACCTATGATTATTAAATATTTATTTAAGTATGAATAGGTATTTTTGAGGTTATAGAAAGGTGATTTGAGGCTTCAGGATAATTTTAAAATTTAATTTATTTTTGGACGAATTTTTAGAATATAGAAGGATGAAATTGTGATACTAGAAGTGATTTGAGGATAAAAAAATAGTTTATTAGGGTACGAGAATTTTAGAAAAGAATTTGAGAAGTTAAATCAGGCATAAATCTTAAATTAGTGTTAATATGGATGATAGATCTAAGACTTTCTAACTCTTTAAATTAGAATTATTTATTTTAATATAAAATTAATATATAGTATTGTGAAATAATTATGTAGATTATATTGACAAAGATAGTGGTGAAAAAAGAATTGTGAAGGGGAACTTGTTATTCAAGACACAAGGTAACCATTATTAATGTGTTGTGATGAGTGTGTTTGTGAATGGTTATGTGTTGTTTTGTTGTTTAAAAAAATTATAAATTATTGAAAATAAATACTGTTATATATTTGTTTGAAATTATTTTCAAGTGGGTTAAAAATTTATTTTTGTTTATCATGATGAGATATTATTGTTCGGATATATTCCTGTTTAGATATTTGAATGATGCATGACTTATCAGGGTATTTTAATGTATAGTGTTAATGGAAATTTCTGTTCGGTTAATTATTACCACGTGGTAAGCCCTCATTGGACCCAATGAGTGGCGTGTCGCTTGGTCCTACTCACCTTTGGCCGGGTAACTTGGCGTCCGAGCATGGTGAAAGGAAGATATAAGGTGTAGTCATGCAATTAAATACTTGTTCGGTTTGTTTGAAAGTATTGTTCGGTTAAATGTTTTGTGTGCCCACTTAGCAATCGCATGATTAGTTACATCCGCATGCATCATTACATATTAATTTTTGGTTATTGGGACTTTTAAGTCTCATTCCCCGTAGTTAATATTTTTACAGGAGCGAATCCGACCGAGAAAGCACCAGAGGTGTAATTATGGTGTATGAGACACCATCTTTTACGTTGCCTCTTATTTTGGATTATACAATGTATCTTGTGCCAACTTAGGACATATCTTGTTTGTGGAGCATGTAAACTCTAATCCTTTTTATTAAATGCATTTATATGTCCAAGAGGATTATGTCTGTCCCTTTTGATTCATGACCTAATTTGAATAACATGCTATGAGGATCATGTCTGTCCCTCATGGTTCTAATTGCTTTTTGAGATATTTTAAGACCTGTGGTATATTGTCTTGGATGTATCATGGTAGAAATTTTTCTACCATGATAAGGGTATGATAAGGGTTCAATAAAAAAAAAGAAAAAAATGATTTATTGAATTAATGATTTGCGAAAAATCGGTTTGTAAATTTGAGGGTGTTACACTCAACTAATGCACTAAAGCACTGGTTACTGAGACAAGATTTCACAATTAGCAAATCTTTCTTCTGAACTCTCAAACAAGAGCTTATTCTTTTCCGAAAGATTGGATATGGTTAGATCGAATTCTAGCATAACCTAGTCTGCTAAAACCAAATCCTGTTTCACTTAAAAAAGACTTGCAGCATTCTTTTTCCTATTCCTGTGATGATTTCTTTCATTTGCACCTTCCCCCAAGAGCAGATTAGGATGCAACTTTACT
The DNA here is from genome assembly GCF_029017545.1 of Prosopis cineraria. Lineage (NCBI taxonomy): Eukaryota > Viridiplantae > Streptophyta > Magnoliopsida > Fabales > Fabaceae > Prosopis > Prosopis cineraria. Next base: position 3,815,574 of record NW_026555339.1, on the reverse strand, counting down.
TTTCTATTCTTCAGCAGATTACTTGCTCCAAGAATGCTTGCTATCAATAGTTAAGGGAAAAAAAGGAAAGGTGAGGTAGGGCGACCAGCCTACTGTGGCATTAAGACTAATTTAGTCTATTTAGCGACTCTTCCTAATTTATCAATTATACTAAAAGTAAGTCATTGCCCAAGGTCTGAAAACATGCTTTGTACTCAACCCAATGATCCACACTTTAAGGCCAAACCCACAAGTCACTTTCAACTTGCAATAGCTCTTTGAGATTAAAAATCTTAGGGCAATTAAAAATTAAACCCAGATTACTTATCACAAAAGGAATTAGGCATACTCAATTGTAGTGCCCTAGCTTTGTTGTACCATATCTTCTCTATACCTAAGAGGGACTTCTCGAATGAGAATTCATACCCGAACTAGGAGATCTAGCTTGCCTTGAACTAGCCTTGTGGTATAGATAGCGAGTCCTACAGAGAAAGGGCGAAAGCTCCATATTATGTATTTATAAATGGTTTAATATAAAGGCTTAGCACCTTCCTTTGGTTCTAAGCATTGCTCTAAGCATTTCTATAGGGGGCTCTCTCATTAGCAAACCGGAGGGCTGACCATTCTAACAAATTAGCCAGGGTCCTAAAAATGACAGGTGACTTATTATTGGAGGGAATCAACATTTCTATTATTTGCATGATTATTCGAGGTTTGATCTTCCTGGAACAACCTCACTTGAGGCGTTCTCGAGGTTAAATGAAAAAATAGCTCCAAGATGATGAACACGAAATAAAGTTTTTCGAGTAATTAAAATGTTAAATGAATGAAAGGCCTTATCCTGAATATTTTTAATATATTTAAATTAAATTACAATCATATTGTAATGGCTATTTATTAATAGAAGTAAACTTTTACAAGTTTATAATTTAAATTTATGATACGAGTTTACATTCCTGTCATAAATTTATTTAAATTTATGAGTTTAACAACTTTATTGAAATGCATTGATATTTTTATTTCGTTCCCTTGATACTGTTTATTTCTGTCTTTGGACACTGTGGAGTAATTTCAGATTTTCTAAATCTTTTTTGAAATCAATTTCCTACTAGGAATTTCTTGAAAATTTTCCGTTGTTTTTCCTTCGACATGTCTCATGTAATAAATGAATTTTATGTTTATCATTGAGACATTTTAATGTTTATTTTGTCATTCTTGTTTAAAATTTTAAATTCATTTTTTGACTCGATGCTATTTAAAAATAATATGTAATTTTTAATTATTAAGTCTTCATAATTAAAAAAATTATTAATATAAAATTACTTTAACCAACAAACACTTGGTTTAACTAGTTGAGGGGCTTGAATTAACTTATAATTGGCATTCTCAAGCACCCATAAAGCTGCTAGGTTTTTTAATATATCGAGCAATGGGATTAAAAAAAAAGCATAAAATGACTTTATGTTTATTTTTTGTCAATAAAAATAATGCAAGTGAGTATTCTAAATTCTTCTAAGATTTTTTTTTTTTTTTTTTTTGCATTTTGATTTAGGGGATACACACACATAACACTGTTTATCCACGCAAGGATTGGTCCTGGTATGTCATTGTAAATAATGCTATATATAATATTTATGAAATATTATATTACTTATAAGTGATAAATAATACAACTTAACTTTTATATGCCCATAAAACGGGGCGTGATTTTACCTGGGAACAAACAGATTCCCATCACTTTGATAATGAAAAACATAACTTTAGGATTTTTTACTTTACTCAAATTTTATTATAAATTTTTATATTTTTTTTTAACATTTTAGGTCTTTATATTTTTTTCATCTGCACCTTAAATTCCTTCACAAGCAGTGTTATAAGGATCTAAGGTGCAAATAGAAAAAAATATAGAGATATGGAATAAAAAAAAGAAAAAATTATAATAAAATTCGAATAAAATATAAACATTTAAAATTATGTTTTTCCTTCCATGATCAATTTCTAGGACCCCGATGCATGGTCAAATTGTTTTTGATAAAAAAGGATCACGAATCACCGAACGCGGATCAAAATGAGATTTTCGTTCTTTTGTGGATAAGTGGGTCTTCAGAATCTAAGCCCGAGCCTATGATCATCTCCTTCTCTACTGTCACCTTTTTATCCATTACGTCCTAATATGAAAATAATAAAATAAATTATCTCAAGCCCTAGTTATGCAGCAGCCAAGAGCAAATTAATTCTCTGTGAGAGGTATCTTTTCTATGACGCGCTTTTGAAGTATGGGTAAAAATTTTAGAATACCGGAGCTCAAGCAAAAAAATAAAAATAAAGTAAAGTAAATATATAAAACAATTAATATTATTTTGATGATTTTAAATAAAATTAATAAAAATGTTAATATTAAATTTTAAAATATTACAATGAGAGGTATTTATTTAATGTCATAAAAGATTTCATGAGTAAATCAAACGGCATTAAGCCATTTAGGCACTGCTTTTCTCATTCCAATGTTTAAACACACACTGGTCATCATGACTCCTCCATAATTGGTGCATCCATACCTTGTTCACAGTAGCTATTTGATACGAGACTTACATATAATGTCATGCAAGCACGGCCAGTCAATTCTGCAGAAGAAATCTCAAGAGGTATAACATGAAAGAAAAAAAAATTGTTCTTTTGCAGTGAACATTTGCAATAGACTTGATTGTTTAATTATCATAACTTTGTTCAGTACAATACACTCAAATATTCTTATAATTAAATGTCGCAATTCTTTTCCTTTGTCTTCTCTCCCAATGAATCTCATTCCTTTGGTCATTCCATTGGTGGGACGTCAACGGAAAGACAAAGTGAGTGCGAGGACAAGAGATGAAAAATGAGATTATTTGGTCTTGAATGTACATTTTCGTTATTGATTCACAGAGCGTCGATGGCAAAAATACATACATACGTACATCACATCATAATTGGAATGTTGTTAAAGTATTCTTAATTCTAAAATATATTATTTATTGTCATTAAATTATTTTATAAATGAATGTATTTTGATCTAGACGAAGGTAATTATGCCTTCGTCAGTATGAAAAAATATATCATTTCTTTTCTTTTTTTATTAAAAAATTAAATAAAAGTATTGAAGCGATTAGTTCTAAATATGTTGCAAGATCTTTTTTTTATTTTGATATAAAGAAAAAAAAATTACATTTAATTGCTTGCCAAAAAACTTATTCGCAAATAAAGATCAATATCAAATTTTATTTTTAAAAAAATAAATCTATATTTTAATTTTAATAACAATTTATTTTTTATTGATTATGATTTACAAATAAATTTTTTGCCAAACTCTCGAATGTCATCCTCCTAGGGCCATTTATGCGCACAAAAGAAGGATCATGAATCGGCCAATGAGATCGATGATGGGATCGTTGCGCAAACATGGATAAGTGGCTGCTCAGAATCTAAGCCCAAGCCATTACTACGGCGAGTGCCGTTTCAAACTCATGAAGTGACTGGGGGGCAACTTAAATCTATTACCATATCACCATCAAGTCATAAGTTCCAATGGCCATGATATCTTTCTTCACTCGCACCTTTTTGTTCCATTACACAGTCAAATGAAAATAATAAAATAAAACATATATATATAATAAATAAAAGTATTTTGATTAATTTTCAACGAAAACAATATTGCAATAAGAGATAATATATATTACTTTTACATTATAAAGAATTTCATAAATAGATCAAATGACATTCATTTGTGTACTCAATAAACTATCTTAATGTAATTGGAAGGACCATTAAACAATTACTTGGAAGCGCTTTTTAAGCTTAGAGGTGACATATCCTAATCCTGGTGATCCACCAAAAATCCAGATCTAACTCAATTTTTTTCAATTAAAAAAAATTCACAAAGTATCTTATTTTTTCCAATTAGTTTTAAAAAATTCACTCACACCCTCCCACACGCATATACATACTAAATTATTTCATACTCTCATTATTTATATAATATAACAATAAAAAACCTTTCATTACAGCAACCAGTATAAAACAGTCACCTCTGATTCACATCCTATTCCCTCCCCCCCCCCCCCCTCTCTAATCAACATACGAGGCATTTCGGTTAAAAGAGGAGAATGGAGGGGAGCGAAAAGCTAACCAACGTTGTTAAAAGAGGTAAGCGAGCAAGCTTAAGTTTAGATGCATTTTTCCTTAGATACTATTGAACCCACAGACACCGCATATCCCAGGTATATTCTGTACCATAAAGTTTCGTTTTTTTTTTTTTTTTTGGTGGAGGGCAACAAAAGGTAAACAGCAGGAAAATTACAGAACAAGTTGGATAGGTTAGTAGGTAGGTGGCCCCTGAAGCACATGGGAAAGTGAAGTATTTGGCGAGAGCTAAGACAAACCACATCGTGTTTAATTTTCCTTTTTGGGTGGATGCCACGCAAATCGCACGACTTATGAACAGCACGATGATAAAGCTCTTGATCCTTCTGGGGGTCTATCCACAAGAACCATTCCTGCTGGATTTTGAGTAGGCTGGGCCCTCGGCAATCTCTTGGCTGTTAACAGAATTCACGGGTCACGGTGAAAAAAGTAAAATAATTCAAAACAAAAGCACATGGGAGACATGGGTATTTTTTTCGCAGTTAAGACTTCAGACTTCAATCCCAGGCAAAAACAGTGCAAATATCGCCCTCCCCTACAAATGATGAACAGACTTTTCCCTCGAGGAGAGTATCTCTTCTTTGGTTTCATGTTTCCCCTTCTAAATTATCCTAAACGCAACTCAATAAAGGAAGCAAACCAAACACAAGTCAAATTAGGATTATTAATCGTCCCCGATAAGAAGCTGAAACACTGACACAGGATAGGAAAGGACTCGTACCTATTTCATAAAATACATCATTTACATTTGCTGCAGTTTTGGCAGAGGTCTCCATGAAAAAGAGACAATTTTCCTCGGCATATACACGTGCCTCCTGCAATGCCAATATTAGAAATTATGAGCTGGTGGTTAAATTCCGTTAAAAGAAATTCCCCAACAGTGTAATGCAATATCGCTTCACCAGAGTTGCCACTGAACTGATTAGATTGTGAAAGGAAATATAATCCTTAATAAGATTATACACCATGAAACGAGTAGTTAAAAAAATAATAATAATAATACTTACTTCAGCTGTCACTTGCCTCCTATCTTCCAGGTCAGCTTTGTTACCAGCAAGAGCCATGACCATATTAGGGTTCCCTGAAACAAACAAATTGAATTCATTCATTAAATTTCTACATATGCAACCACAGACCCCGCACGCCAAAAGGGTTAGAACTTATATCACTTTTGAAAGGAAACCTGTCAACTGTTATTTCCCGGGTCGTAACACAGCAGTGATCAATAATTTGTTATCTTTATTTCATGATATAGGAGTCGTAGATCAGTGATGGAGAAGTTCAAGCACATATACATATAATATCATAGGTAAAATACATATTATTTGATGTCGTCTTCAAAACTGGGAATTGAGGAAAATACAAGTCAGAAAATCATGCAGGGGGAAGACCAATGTCATTGATGAGTTATAATTACATTTGGGGGATATTTTGATCCATTTTCTATAGAATTGGGCTCATTGATGTTTTTGTAAATTATTGGTAAGTATGGAGAGAATTGAGTAAAAATTGGTCTAAAGCAAGCAAATATTATTTTTCACTGGTTTTCTCTGGTGCCCTAGCACCAACTTTGTGGTGCCGCAGCTCAATAACATGAAAATAGTGATCATGCTCTTTGGTGTTGTAGCACTATTGCATACCCAAAACAAACAGCTTCACTAATACACGATTTTTGAGGGTTTCTTGCGTATAATTTGAGGGTTTTCTTCATTTTACTCATCTGGACTTGAGAGGAGGCTTGGGGGCTCAAATGAAGGTGAAGGTATGGGGATGCAAAAGGTCAGTGGTATAAGTGGAAATTCAGCACTGATTACTGGTTTTCTCTTTCAATTCTCTTCCTTTCTATATCTTTTATTTTGTGTTTGGTTGGCTTTCTATCTTGCTCACGGGAATGGTCAATTTATGTAGCTACACCTTTGTTTATAGCTTGATTATGGATCAATGGATGATAACAACCCATTAACACATTTGCTGCAGGTTGTCATGGCAAGGACATAATGATGGATATCTCGTTGGGTCTTCTTTCGAAACCCAAGAAGCTAGGTTTATAATTTCACCCTAGTTTACTTTCTGTTTGTATTTCAGATTTTACGGGATTAGAATAATTTAGATTTAGTTAGATTTAATTCTATTACTCCTGCAGATTTAGTGGGCTTTCTGTTTCTGTAATATTCCTATACAGCCCTGCAAGCGGAACTCAGTTATGACTAAGAGCCTGAGCTTTCACACTTAATTACATAGTTTGAAAACAGCAAAAACAAGTTACAAAGTTGTTAAGTTACGGGACTAATATTAGGATGAAACTGGTGATTATACCAATATTTTTGGCTCTACTTTTTCATTGTATACATTTAACACGCATCTTTTATGTCACAGTAATCTACTTAAATCAAACATTCATAGAAAAAGGAAATCAGCAAATACCTTGCTTTTGAAGTTCTTGGACCCACTTCTTTGCACGTGTAAATGAATCCTGCAAATAAAATGTACAAAACCTATCACATGAAACCTTGGTGCACAAAGGGAATTAAAATCTCAAAAGCATAGTCTAGCAGCAAACCCTGACAAAAGATCAACATCCAACCCACACCAAATCCAATGCTCATGAAAGATGTCAAAATGGCCACACTACTTCCCAATGCAAAAAAACAATGGCTGTTTGTCTCAAACTCCAACGACACATTACACAAACAGCATATGAAATAGGCTTCCTTGGTCTACAAGTTAGAAACATATCATTTGTATTTATTCTAACAGGCATCATAGGCCAGAAGAAAAACTTAACATTTGGATAATAAATCAGAAAATTAAAAAAAAAAACAAAAGGTATTGCATGTATATAATCCCAACGAATCCAAAAGTTAAAACCTTTTACCGAGGAAATTAGAAACATGGATAGGAGCATGGATATCCAATAATATCATTAATACTTTAAGAGAAGTGAAAATTCCAGTAAAAATAAGAAATCCAAAGAATCTTAAAGATAACAAAAAATCAGTCTAATGTTCTAGAGTTTCCTACTTCCAAATCTTCCATCATTCTCTCTTGCTTGAAAGAACTTCCTTCGAAGAGTAAGGCTGTCAATACTTCATGATAGTTGGATGATCATGGTGTTTGGATGATGCAGGAACTTGTTCCATGATCGGTAATTATTCTTGTTGCAGGGGAGGATCAAACATCGAGAGCTACATGGAGATATACAGGTATAGGCTATGGTTCCAGAATCCGGAAGTTGAGAGCTATACAAGCGTAGATTATGGTTCCAGTGAGCTTTTTGGCAACAAAAGCGTTTACAGAGTATAGCAATGCAAGCTCTAATGCCAAACTAATGCTTAACAAGAGGGAGGAGAGAGAAGAGAGGAGGGAGATGCAGACCAAATTGAGAGAGTGACCACAAAATATTCAACTTTATTCAATTCATTGAAAGGTTTGACAAGTAAAGAAAAAAAATTTTTCTTTTTAAATAATCACAAGTAAAGAAAAACTTGGCTCAAGTTACAGGGCTTTAGCCATAACCCTAATATAAAAGATAATCTAAGCAAATCACAATGTTCAAATGTAAGCTGGCACTAGTAATTTAAAAGATTAGATTTATTCGAACAAAATTGTAATACAAATCAAATCTAAAAGATCATTATAATAAAACAAGAAATCCTAAGAATCTAAAAGATAACATAAAAATCAATCTAATATTCTAATGCTTCGTGCTCCAAGTAGGAGTCTTCCATCTTCCATCAATTTATGTATGTATGTATTACCTACTTCAATACAAATTCACAATATCATGAGGGAGAGATAACATACTGTGCTAGTAATATCATAGACAATGATGGCAGCAGCAGCTCCTCTGTAGTACATGGGAGCCAAGCTGTGGTACCTCTCCTGTCCAGCCGTGTCCCAAATTTCAAATTTAACAGTTGCATCATCAACAGCCAATGTCTGTGAAAAGAAGGCTGCACCTATTGTTGATTCCTGCCCACACAACAGACTATATAAACTCAGCAACAGAGACTTAATAAGTTTATCAGACTGTTTCTTAGGCTTTGGCAAAAACTAGCAGACATGAGAACTAAAACCGCCAACGTGCAAATTGTTGTAAAGAGAAGATCGAGCATAATCGTTTTCCCTCCTTTGTTTCCTCAGAGTACCATAGTAAACTACATAGCTGGAACCATTTACTCTCACCACATTCCTGAGGAGAAGGGAAAAAGCATCCATACCTATGCTTTATGTGATCAGCAGAAACAATTCTCATCTTCTGAATTATAGATTTTAGAAATATTGCAATTAAAACATCACAATGCTGATAAAAATTGAATTCAAATTATAATTTCATCCGAAAAATTAGTTCAACTTCACTCGAATGAGCTAAATTCAAAATACCAAAATATTTGTTTGCCCAGGGAGAGAGACATGTAATTCAATGAACATTTTCAGTATATCAGTATATCAAACTCTAAATATACCCAGTAAAATTTCAAGCGCATCTAACTCAAATTCACCCAGTGAAATCTTCAAGAGAAGCTCCGAATTAAGTGAAGAGGTAAAGTAACCTGGAATTCAAGAAATTGACCCCTGACAAATCGCAAAACCAGGCTGGACTTTCCGGCGCCCATATCACCAAGGAGAACCTGATCATCAATTGAGAGTATTATAACCTCGAACCGTCGACAAACCTGGCAAGGAAACAAAAATGATGAGAGAATAAGGAACCGAAATCACACTCACCAATTTGGCGTTGAGGTTGTTGTGCCCGATCGTCGCCATGGTTATAAATCGGATCGATTGGAAGGGAAGCACACCGAGACCCAACCAATCGAAGAAGAAACAGAAATTCCCAGAAGTTGAGAGGACACGTCGGGTATTCTACACAATTAGCTGAGGATTGGAATCAAGGACAAAGAAAGAAGAATCCGAAGCAGAGTGTCTCTCTCAATTGTATTACCTTTCCCCCACGATGGTTGCTGCGTGCTAACGAATATTGTGCTTGTGTGTGTGTGTGTGTGTGTGTGATATACACATTGTTTTTGAAGACCAACTAAACCCGCATTATGCATTATGTATTTCTCATAAGAAAGCTAACATAATCTGATCTAAGTAAGTCCATAAATAACTGTTATCAGGTAAAAAAAAAAAAGAGAAAAAAAAAACATCCTCAATGAGTAGGTTAGGTATTGGATTATTGGATTACTTTAATAATATATGCCGACGACGATTAAGTAACATGATAAAAATTGTTATCAGAATTGCAACTATTGATAAAATATAATTATAATAAAATAGAATCAGCCCAAAAAAATGAATTATAATAAAGACGTTAAAAGAATTACATTTAAGTTTCACATAAAAAATTAATTGATATAAGATTCATTAATAATTAAACTAAATTATATTAATAACTGATTGTATTGTCAATATAATTTAATTTAATTATTAATAAATTTTGTAGTGGTTAATTTTTTTATGTGAGTTTTTAATATTATTCTCCATAAGAAAAGTGATGCTCCAGAGTGTAGCTAAATTCCACCGGCATGTTGCTTTTGTATATTATATGAGATGGGCAGATAATATATATTGAATTAAAGTATATTTTTATTCTTAAACTATTCTTGAAGAAGTATTCAATATTTTAAATTATTTGTCATGGTAGTTTCAGCCATAAAATAATTAAAACATAACATGTTTTCCTCTAACATTAAATACCTCGTTAAAAAATACTTAGTGAAATTTAAGTTTAAATAAAAATGTCACGTGTCCTGTTAGGTGGGTTTAAAAATGTTATATTTTAATTATTTTAAAAGTAAAATTACCATACAACAAGTAGTTTGAACATTAGATGCTTTTTAAATAATAATCTAAAGATAAAACTACACCTTAATTCAAATTTTTTTAGCACAACAAGTGATATTTGACTCATCTTAAATCTTAGTTAACATTTTTAACAATCAATAGGACGTGGGATATTCATCGGAGAATAGGTTGAGGACAAGAATATACCTTGATTCTTTATACCAGAACATATAAAAAACAATTATTATATTTTTCATACAACGACAAGAAAAATACAATAAGGGGGGAAAAAGCCAAGCTACGTAATATCATTATCCTGCAATATGTCCATGGCTAGATCATCAGGAACCATGCGAAGACCTAAAGGGGCACATGAAAAACAATTATACAAGATGAATGCATGACATTTTAGTTATAGAAGACAGAGCTTAACTCTAAAATTAATTTTATCATGTTTTTTATTCACTGATTGAATAAAAAAATAATTATTCAATCCTTTTAAGTTTTAACTGTTTTCAAGTTCAATAATAGATAATATAATAGCACTTATTCTTATCCAAAATGTAAACATCTTTTAAAACTAATTCGCATTCCAATAAAATTTCTACTCTCATAAAAATATATATTATTTGTTAATCTTTAGTCCTAATTTATAGCGAGTGAGAAGAAGGTCATGACAGATACATAAATTTAAATTAATAAATATAAGAGATAAAATGAAAAAAAAATACATTTTAATCCCTGCACACTTTGCTCATATTTTATTACAGGTCTTTATACTTTTTTTTTATATTTTTAGTTTCTACATTTTATTTTTTTAGTATTCGAAATCCCTAAATGAATAAAGTATAAGGACCTTGGATGAACATAAAACACCAAAAAATGAAAGTGTAAACATAAAAAAAAAGTACAAAAATCTATAACAAAAAATGAGCAAAATATAAGGACCAACAGGTATGTTTTTTCAATGAAAAATATGCACAAAATAAAATGGGTGGAGAATGTTTATACTTTAGATAAGATGGAGTTTGTAATAAAAGACTAATTAGGTTTTACTTTTCTTATTAGTCAAAGTATATATTTAATTTTTTAACTTTATATAACATCTCATTTTAATCTCTTAACTTTATAAAATATTTTTTAAATTTTTTAATTCTAACATTGTTAGTTTTATTCAGATAAATTTTTACAATAAATTTTTAAATACTGACAAAATATTCTCAATGACATAGCAAGTTTAATTTTTTTAAAATAATAATGATTGACACATAAATAATCATTTAAAACAAACGTTATTAGAGTTAAAAAATTAAAAAGATACTGTATAAAATAAATGATCAAATTTAAATCTTATATGAAATTATAAAATTAAAAATATACTTTAACCTTTATTTTTATTTTTATTTTTTTTGTCACAGAAAGCCAAATTAACGCTTACGCCTTATAGTATGCAATAAATTGAACTCGTGAATCATGATCTAATATTTTTAATGTATTTAGAAAATTAGAAAATGGCTCTATAGGAGCTTAGCTGGCTAGCCTAAATCAAACACGGGTTGACGTGTTGTCAAGCGCTGGTTGGTGCATATTTTTAAAAATTTTTTTATATCAAAAGAAAGGATACATATCAGCAAAATGGTTTTCCCTATTTTTTTAAGAGAATATACTTTTGATTAACAAACAAAATTAATTTCTTAAAATGTTTGTTTTTTTTTCCTTTTTATAAAATTAATTTATCAGCTACTTTTAATGATAGTTATTCATTTGTGTGCATCAGTTAACTTGTGTCTTATATTTGATTCTAATTCTGTAATTAGCTTTTTCGTGCACAGGGATTGATTGTAGTGATCCCAGTGTCAAGGACAACAAAAAGTATAGCAGTATTCTGATTCTTGAACTATAAAATTAATTAAAATATTGGTATTTAAATTTTAAAGATTTATTCTGTTTTTGGTCCTAACCATCATCAAAAGTAAACTTTTAAATCATATATTTTATTTAATACCTCACAAAGAAGTGTCAATAAAGAATGATCTTTAAATATAGTCTCTAAATGTCGACTTATGCTATTAGTTTTTATTTTTTTAACAAGAATAAAATTCATTTAGTCCATGATTCTTAGAAAGCAAATCTTTTTAAAGCAACTCTACTGGTTTTTTTATCATCAATATTCAAAAGTAAAAATTAACTTTTAGCGATCATAGAACTTTATACAATTACTTTTAACTATCATCAAAAGTAAATTTTTAAATCATATGTTTTATTTAATATTTCACAAAGAGATGTCAACAAAGAATGATCTTTAAATACAGTCTTCGAATGTCAACTTATGTTATTGGTTTTTATTTTTTTAACAAGAATAAAACTCATTTAGTCCATGATTCCTAGAAAGCAAATCTTTTTAAAGCGACTCTACTAGTTTTTTTGAATTATAAATAAAAGGATCATCAATATTCAAAAGTAAAAATCAACTTTTAGTGATCATAAAATTATGAACTTTATACAATTAATGAAAAAATAAAGGGAGAATTATGTATAAATCACAATTAATGAAAAAATAAAGGGAGAATTATGTATAAATCTCATATAAAAAAATTAATTATTATAAAATTTATTAATAATTGAATTAAGATCATTGTTTAATTGTTAATAAACTTTTTAATAACTAATTTTTTCATGTCAGACTTTTTTTGAATTATAAATAAATGGACCATCAATATTCAAAAATCAAAATCAACTTTTACTTATCATAAAACTATAAACTGTTGAAGTTGTCATACAATTAATATAAAAATAAAAGAAAAATTACATGCAAATCTCGTACAGAAAAATTTATTACTACAAAATTCATTAACAACTAAATTAAAGTCATTGTTTAATTGTTAAATTTTATGGTAATTAATTTCTTTGTATAAGACTTTAACATAATTCTATCAAAAATATAAAACCTTAAAAGCAAAAGAAAAATTGCAGGAAAAAAGAAAGAGGGGAAGATCTTGTCATTCATTTTGATGTAAATATACTCATTTTTATAAGAATGCATTACATTGGAACGTTTAAATATCAATGTAGTGATTAAAATACCATTTGAAGAGATCAAATCTAACTCTAGAACCAATTAATTAATTCCAATTTATTATGAGAGAGAGAGAGAGAGAGTTCATTCTAAAGAAGAATAAGGCCATGTTTGGTAGACTAGAATTATAAAGATGGAAATGGAATTGAAAAAAGAATCTGAATAAAGTGATGTTTGGTAGACATGAATCATAATTCTCAAGAATCCCAATTCCATGAAAATAGATTGAATTGGATTCTTTGTTTAAAGCTATGAAATCAAAGGCAATTCCATAGAATTGTGACTTTTAAGACACTTTTACTCTCATAAAAATTATAGAAAGACAATTTTGCCTAAAAACATATAACCCTAATCATACCCAAAAATGACCCCACCCAATTATAATATATGTGTGTATGTGTAAAATATAATACGATATATGTATTTATAATATTTCTTCTATGAAATATTTTACTTATATATAATATTTATCATCTATCTAATATTTTATTTATATACTAAACATGTGAGGAAATTAAATATTTTTTGTAAAATATTTTACTTATATATAATATCTATCATCTATATAATATTTCATTAACATATAAAATACATAAGGAAATTGAAACACAATTAAGCTTTTATTATGTTTTATTTTAATTTTTATATAGGTGTATTTTTGTCTTTTAAGTATAATTTCATTTCTATGTCTTACGTACCAAACAAAAATAATGTAAGGATTCCATCTAATTTTTCTAACATACCAAACATATTTTTATAATTTAATTCTATTCCAATTCTGATTCCAATTATAATTTCGATTTCGATTCCGATTCCATCAAAAACTATTCAGTCATACCAAACGAGGCCTTAAAACTTCTTTTGAAGTTCACTTCCAATGTCCACCGCTTCCATAAATGCTCACTATCAATTTGAGTTCTCCACACTTAATAAATTAAAATTATTATGGCTTTCAAAAACCGAAACTGTACTTGAAAAAGGGATTGAAAGATTCTTGTCACCACAACCCCTGCACAGTCAATGTCATCTGAAATAGTTGATACTGAAGTCAAGACATTTTAAGAATTTCCCAACGAAATGCTTCCTATTTATGGAAGATTGCTAATGTGGGGAAGTTACATCCTGGAGATCTGAAGGGGAATACTAGTTTCAAGCATTTCACGGCTAACATTAGTAACTAGAGGCAGCTCTTCCATCATGTGGCCTTGTTTGGCCATAAGATATTGCTGACAATTACCAGCCGCCATGACTCCAGCAGAGTAAGCTCCATGCACAGATCCCTGGTGATCCAAGCTCACAGCTTCCCCACCAAAGAACAGATTTCCTACTGGTGCACGAAGCCTGTCATATACATCTTCAGGCTTCCCAACCAAGTCATATGAGTAACAACCAAGCGTATTTGGGTCCGTCCCCCAATGGGACACCAGGTACTGAACCTGCAAATAATCCAACAAAACCATAAAGTCAGGCTCCTGCATGCAGATGCATTTCGAGTCTACATACAACAAAGGCATCTTTGGATTTTTTTTTCTTTTTCTTTTGGTTTTTTTTTGGGGGGGAGGGGGTTAGGAGAGGAAAGAAATGGAAGAGAAGCTCCTGATACTACGAGAGTTTTTTTAAACAAAGAAAAATTATTTTTTAACCATTCATTTCCTTTCCATTTTCTTTTGATTCTTTCCCTTCCTTTGTCCTCCCAACTCCAGAAATACCTCTGGGATTGGAGGTCAATCTAAATCAGGGACATGTCAATCTACACGGGAACAGCGCTTACTGGCTCAGAAGCATCAGGAAACATCTTTTTGAGCTGTTGCATAACAAAATTTGCTGCCGCCTCATCAGTTAGCTTTTCAAGATCGGAAGCAAATCTGCCAGCTGCCATGTAGACAAGAACCGGATGGCCTGTTGCTTTGTGGAGATTCAGAAAATAGCCACAAGCATAAGAAGTGGGAGCTACAACGCCCATGAGCTCTACGTTTGGCCAAAACACCCTATCAAATCTCAGGGCAATTTTATTTTCATTGCCCACACCAAGATCTGAAATTGCAGCCACCTTCCAGTCAGGCAGTTTTGGTTCAAATTCAATTAAATTGGCTTTGAGGATTCCAAGAGGAACTGTTACAATAGCAGCATCAGCGACAAAGTTCCTGCCATCTTCAACGGTGACCATCACCTTATTGTATCCACTGGATATCTTAGTCACCCTAGTTTTAACAGAAGGATCAAAATCATAAGAGGTGACACAAAGGAAAATGAGTTAAGTATTCTACTTGCAGAAACATGAAAATAAAAATGTCAGCAAGCCACAGTTCTCTGGGTTCAAACTATAAAGTGGGTGCCAGACAAAAGTAGTAGACTCAATTTACAGCCAGTGGATGGGTGGCATCAGTTTTAGCTTCCTTCTTTCTATCTCTTGTCAATTGCAAGAAGTCAAAAAGAATGGCAATAAAATCATGTAGTTAAGACATGATGTAAATTGTATGAGCATACCTATGGTTCAAACGTATGTCGATATCCTTTGCAAGAGATTTTATAACAGGATCATATCCTTGCACCATAAGTCCATGACCACCAGAGAGGACATGCTCCTGCAGAATAATTAATAATCTCAACAATATAAGTACTCATTTCAATATTAAATTTTTCCTCAATTACCAATAATTTCCCATAATCAATGTTTGAATGTTAAGGTATTGGAATGTTATAAAATAATACATGAAAGGGGAATATTCTGACACTCTGCTTTTGAATACTATATCATAAGTGGTTAGTAGGATATGATAAGTTTAAGACAGCTAAAAAATTGAAGGTTCCCTGATGAGAGAAATCTTCCACTAGAGTTCCCATCACCACAATTTATGAACTTGTCACAGAAAGCTATGAGCAAAATATTTTTCTTCACTTCCTGCGTCTGTGATCTCAAGTGTTTGAGATCATGCCTGTTGAGTTTTAAGGTTTCCTGCTACAAATTTCAAAAGCAGAGCTAAAGGTGCTGGTGATTTCACCCCTTATACTTGAATCTCTGTATTGCTATGACTATAAGTAAAATCTCTGAATACTTGGCATGAACTTCATGAAAGTACGAGAGGGAGAGCCTTGGCACAACAGCAAAGTTATCACTGTGGGACTTGATGGTCATAGGTTCACAGAAAGACCATGTATGGTAGACCCAAAATGGGTCTGACCCTCCCTGGACAGTGCATCGAGCTGTTCCTTTCATCTTCATGAAAGTACTCATATGGCAATCATGCAATTAATTGCAGATTATTCTATTTCACTAAGTTATTCAAGCAATTCAAATATTTTTAGGACTTGAACTAAATCTCATCAAAGTGTGATGGGAGTAGAGTGGAGAGAAGTGGATAATTGATTGGGTGTGGAAATTTCTTTTCGGAGCACATCATGCAGAGGGGAAAACCGACCCCCTTCAATCCCCTGAATCAGGGTCAAGAGATGGAGGGGAGGGGGGAACATAAAGAAAATGCCCATTTAACTGATACATCCCCAATTTTGTTCTATATACTCTGTGTACACTGACTATATTGACATTGCACACTCCACTCTTACATGAACCGCTCCTTTCTCATTCTCAAAAGCTCCCACTAACAAAAATAACGATGTATTACATGAAACTAATACCACAGAACTTTTTGGATCACTTATCCGGTTATTCCTACCAAAACAACAAAAATCCTTTATATCCTACTATAACTTTCCATAATTTTCATGCAACTCGTAACATACACATTACATAGCACTCCATATGAAGCAAAACACAGCCCATTTTGTGTTCTAGCAAGATCAAGATTCTGTTCATCATCTAAGTTCAACACAGAAAATTACCTCATTTAAATCAACAATAATTTAACAAAGGACAAGGTGCTTTAAACATACATGTATGAACAAAATCAAGAGAGGAAAAAGGGTCTGGGTGGAAGTTTAAGTACGAAAATCATATTTAGCCTTTAAATAATATAATGGCACTTGCCTGATCCCAGGTTTTAAGTGATATCATATCGGCATCGGCAGCAAACCAAGCTTCCATTCTGCATACATACCATTGCAGCACTTCATGGGCAAGTCCTTTTTGCCTGCATTTAATACCTTGTCATTAAAAACAATATACTAAAATGGCAAGCTATATACAGTTATACAATTAACTATAATCAGTTAATACCTTAATTCAGGATGCCTATCCAACACAATAGATATTGCTTGAAGAACTGACATGTCATGAGGATGCTCATCCCTCACCTTCCCTGTCTAGAGATGTCAGCAAAAGGCCTCTAAGTTCCACATTTAAGTAATCATAGTTGCTATTGTTATGGAAAACACTACAAAACACATGCTGAAAAGATCTTACCTCAGCTAGGATTCTCTTGAAAGTATCTCCAACTTCTAGGGCAATCTGTTGAGGAACTTGATGACCATCTACATTAAACAGCATATAACTGCAAAGACAAAATGCAGTTACTATATATCAATCATTATTATAAGAAATGCAGAAGTTATGGATGTCTTATAGAATTTGAGATGCCCCAAATTAATCTATTCTAGTCTTTAAAGAACATATATATCTTTAACATGATTCAAAGGATATAAAAGTCAAGTATTTTAGTTTGGGTAGCATCATAGCAAAGGCAACTTGTTATCAAGGAAGTGATCTCTCCGTTTCATTTTAATTGTTATTTTTGAAGAAACATTTTGTTTCTATTTATTTGTTATTTTAAAAGCCGAAGACAACATTAATTACTATTTTGTCAAGTATACTTTAATCATCACTACATTAATTATGGAATAAAAGAAATAATTAGAGCAAGAATAGATTAAATAAATTAAGGGCATATCAGAAAATTTAAAAGAAATTTTGACATACTAATTGTAATTCTTCATCTCTAAGCTAAAAAACAAATAAAAAGAAACAGAGTTAATATATAAATAGGCAAGTCCTCGGTAATAAAACGATATTTACACAGAAGAACGTCCATGAGCACTTTATAGAGACCAACAACCTAAAATTTTGGACTAACACTGATGTCTATGTCCTGTCAAGAGAAAAAAAGGAATATATTACCAACCTAATATGAAAATCTTCTGAATCCAGCACATTTAGCTCAGATTCAGAATCAAAAGTTCAAGGCTCTGAGAGAAATGTTATTGTTCTTAAGCATTAATCTTAAGATTGCATGAATATATCATATTAAATATCTTCCGTAGAATGAGGATTTAAATCATAGATTATTACCTTTCCAAATCATGGTCATATAAGACAGAGTTATCACCACTGGTACGATATAATGTAAGCCCGAGACCACGTATTAATGGAGCCAAGGGATTCTCATTGCAAACTCCATGTAACCTGGCAAATGATCAAGAAATAACTAATTAAATAATGAAAGATCATGATGCCTTCCACGCAACCTGTTCACCTTTCATCAACAAAGCAGGGTTTTTGACTGATTGCAAAAAAAAAAAAAAAAATAGCACACACAATTTCAATGAAAGAAGTTGAACTTACCATGAGGCCCCCATATCCACTGGACAACCGAATGAGTAATCAGTATGGATACGGCCACCAAGCCTATCCCGAGACTCCAGTACAGTCACCTGAAGGAATGATAAGAATAAGCTTAGAAAAAAGCTTTCCCCTGACTTGAAACGAGGAATTGGAGCCAGTAAACAAAGATGAAGTTTGAGAAGAGTGATATAACACCTTGAAAGATGCATCATAGAGACTACGTGCAGCAGCGATCCCCGAAATTCCAGCACCAATAACAATAACAGAAGGATGTGGCCTGCGTTGCCTCTGAATGTGTGAGGCAATAGTTCCTAGTCATTTGACAGCAAAATTAGAAGGGGCACAAAATTTTCAGATATTACGGGAATGAACTAACAATCATGAAGTCCAATTATTATCTCTAATGCCTGGTAAACTGTCAAATCTACCCTGTATCAAGACCAAACTTATTTTGAGACCATTGTAAAGGCCTTAGTTTAGCACCACGATTGCAATCAATAACACGATATAATTCTTTCAAAAAAAAAAATCTGCGTCGTATCAGAGATTACTTTTTATATATTTGGCAAAACAAAAAAGCTAGTTCCTTATTAATCTCGGAAAGAAAAAATAAATACAGAAGAATCTAAAATTGTCATTGAAAGAATAAATATAAAAACTAATACAAGTCGAGCACATAGACACTTAATTGATCCAGAGTACATAATGCATGTACAGGAACCCACGTGGTTTTAATAGAAAATAATAATACTAACCATCAAGCAAATTGGCGGGGAATAATTCTTTTGGGTCCATGAGAAACAGATCACAGGCGTCAGAACAGTCAGGGGAATCAAGGGAATAGAAAGATCTCAACAGGGAGGTGGAATCAAGGACGATCAGATTGAAAATTTGAAGGGTGTATAGGAGTCAAGAAATTAGAAACCAATTGAAACGAATGATAAAAAATCAAGATGATGATGCCGGCAATGAAGCGGCTGAGATTCGACGAGAAACTGAGGTTATCAAACCAGCTCATAAGGAAGAGTAACTATATCAAACTATCCCCACGAAATATCGCCTGAGAAGGGATGCGTCGATCGTCGCTTGCATAGATCAATGGCAATGCCTCTCTCTCTCTCTCGATCTCTCTTCCGTTACGCCCACAATCACAAAACCACACGCTTTCTCTCCACGCAGATCGTCCGGCCCTCTTAGCAATTGACGATTACGTAATGCTCTCAAAATCCCGAGCTGCGTTTTTCTATATATAGACGCACGAATTTTTTTTAATGGCCTGGGTAATTTGGACCGAGACACGGAGAGAGTAACCTAACAAAATCCGACCGTTTTCCTAAAAAGCGAAGGACAATTTTGGAACTACGAATAAAAAATTATCGTTTACTATTTGGGACGAGTTAATTGTAATGTACGGTGGGCCTAAAAAGATATTTAGAGTGCCTTTGATGGAATCAAAATTAAAGATGTTGTATCACCGATGTTTTATAAATTGGAGCGAAGATGAACCGAAAAAATCAATGAATTACAATTCTCATATGATTTAATTAGTTAGACTGATCATCAAATTGATAATATAATAATTAAATAAAATAATATTAAAATAAAAAAATGGATCAAAACTGTTCAATTGTTTTAAATCTTGAGTTTTTCTCCAAATTAAGAACTGCTGGGGATAAAGTGAGCCTGAACTGCTCAAATGGTTAAGTGCATGGTTGGATACATATATAATCAATTTTTGAGTTAAAAAATCAATTTTTTTAGCTATTATCCAAACATCTGAAGAAGTGGGTGATCAATTTTTTGGATAAAATTGATTTTTTTCATAAGCTAGAAATGTGAGTTTTTATGTTTGAATTACAAAGGTATGGTGAAAAATTATAAGAAAGGCTCAAGAAAAAAAATTATACAAAAAGCACAAAATTTAATAAAAATAAAATAAAATTCTCTTCTCTTTTCTTTTCTTTTCTTAATAAAATTTAAATTTTGAATTCTCAAAAAAGTTCTTAACATAAGTTCCTATCAATCATTACCTTCTACTTAACACTTACTATAAAATTAATTTAAATAAAATATTAATTGATAAAAAAATTAATTTAATTTAAAAGTAAGGGTCATTATAAAAATTGTTGCAATTGTCCACAGAGAGAGAGAGAGAGAGAGAGAGAGAGAGAGAGATTTTTCATTATTTGTTACATTACTATATTTTTTATATTGCCAAAATTTCTAGACAATATTTAACATCTTTGTTAGGTATGGCTCATATTTATAATGTTAATAGAGATTAATTTATATATCATCATTTTCATTAGTTATTGTAAAATTGATGTTTGGTATTTAAGAATTAAATCTTTCTCTTTTATTAAATTTATTTAAAGTAAGATATATTAAGTTATTTATTTATGTAAATTATAATTGTTAATATTAATATAATTTAAATTTTTATAATTGATCAAATATATAGTTTAAATAATATATTTTACTTTTTAAATAAAATTTAAAAAATTTAATAATATTAGATATAAAGTTATTAATAATTTATTTTAAAAAGTAATGTCTTTTATGATAATTTACACAACTAAAATTGATTTTAAATAAATTCTCCAGACATATTCAATTATGTTAAAATTAATTTAAAAAAAAGTATTTAAAATATTATAACATAATAATTTTTTTAATTATAATTAATTATATTCAATTGAAATTTAAACGGATTCTAAATCAAATTACTTTCTTCTCAAATGATAATCCAACCGTCCAAGCCCTGAATATTAGGTATGACACGAGTGTGAGCAGGAGGTGAGACTTAGACGTAGACGAAAAGAATATGCCAAGAATCGAAGAAAGATGAAATGCCAAAAAAAGGGTTGGTGCAGGATGTCATATTTTGAAGTGGGGGCGCTTTAGTGTAACACAAGTTGGAGATGCGTTGTTCTTACAGCCTGGGCCTGGACATCACTATCCATCCGCCACCTTCTCTGTTTCTATTAGGACGTCCTTCCTCCCACCTTCCTCTGCTTTCTTCTTGTTTTTGTTTTTGATTTTTTTTTTTTTTTTTTTTTTTGGTTTGGAAAAAAAACCACTCAGTATTCGGATTTCGGATCCGAGCCTGCAACTCCAGCTAATTCAAATTCAAACCGGTTTGAGTTTTAATTTTTTTTTAAAAAAAAAAACCTCTCCCAAATGCATTATTTTCACTCTCACATTAAAGGGACTCCAACTCTTTCCATTTGAGCTTGTGTGTGTTAGTGGTTTAAAAAAAAAAAATTAGACGGGTATAGTAGGTGAAATTGAACTCGTAACCTTGCATTGTACAAGTAAATTAATTGCCACTAGGTCATGTGGCCGTTAATAACCCTTTATTGGTGAGGCTGCTTCGCATTTTCCCTCTAGCCGCCACATAAACCAAAAGACCTTCCAACCCATGCAGAATTTTTGCCCCTCAGTTGAGTCTTTGCCACGTAATCATCATAAATTTCAGTGATGCCAGAGAGATCATCCAAAAACTCTTTATTGTGTGGAAGTTTTGTTTTGTTTTTTTAAAAAAAGTGTATTCGACAGAAGTTAGAACAAAAAAAATAGATCAGAGTAAAAAAAAAAATAGATCAGAGTGATTTCACAAAAAAAAAAAACAAGCATACAATTTTTTTCAGAGAATACACATTTTTACAGATATTTTTTATCAAGGTAGAAGAAGAATAATTAAGAGAAGAAACGTACGGCCTAAAATTAGGTGTTGAATTTAGATTCGGTGAGTGACGTAAATATGCCTATTTAATGAATGGCTCAATTATAATCATTAAATTTTTTCAACACTTAAAAATTATTAAGTTATATTTTACTCAAAAATTTTACAATTAAAACACTTCTAATGTGAGCAGCTCCTTTTAAAAATTTAATATTTAATATTTAATATTTTCTGAATATTAGATAGAAAATATTTTGGCACCATTGAATTAAATTCAGCAATTATTATTATGCCATGGAGATAATTATGGAGTGGGTGAATCTATATCCAAATTCCTATAATTCTAAAAATAAAATGAGAATGAAGGCTAAACCCTCAAGATAGGGGTCAAAATATATAATATAGTGCTTGATTCAACTAATTAAAAAATAAAATTAACTTATTCTAGTATCTCAAATTTAAGTTTTAAAATAAGCAATCGTATTAAATAAATATATTAAAAATATTTTTGAGACATTTGCGAGAATATCATTAACAATAACTATTTCATATTGGAAGTGTTTGGATTAGTTTAAATAAGAAGGATAATATCTTCAAATTTTATGAGATACTGGGTCGGAATAAAAAAAAAAAAGTGGTCAAAATATATGGGCGGCTCATTTGTAAGGCGAAGAACAACGTCATGTGGTCCAAGAGGAAATGACTTGGAATCCCCCAGTCCCCACCCCAAAAGAAGCATGCAGAGTCCTCCTCATGGTCAACGCAGAGTGGGGAATTTAACGCTGTTTTTTTGGGTAAAACCGTAAAAGGATGTAACAAAAAAAAATACTTACCATTGTTTTTAACTTTTTATATAACGATGTTTAATTATTTATAGTATACGACCTTCTCGTAATTTAAATTTTAATCTAACTAGCATAAAAACATCTCGCGCGATGCGGCTAGAAACAATTGGTATACTTTGGTATAAATATTTTTCAAGTGTCAGCATAATTATGACATTATGTAAAGGGTTAAATACTTGTCATGTGAAATCAAAGTACCTCCTATGCACGCAAAATAATTGAACAGTTATAAATATTGTCATGACACGTAGATATCCATAATCTTTTGGAATTGGAAGTGATCTTTTATTTTTAGTGTTATATCATGTTTATTAGAAACATAAGCCCTATGGCAAGGTGTCAGTAAAATAGATTGTTTTTTAATATATTCTGGTTTAGTATCCTAATTTAACATTACAAATTTACGAAATTACATGGTGAAATCTTGTGTTCGCGGAATCTGAAATAAATCACATTAGTTATGACATGAGAAAAAATTGCTTTTCTTTTTACAGATTTTTTATTATTCCCCATTGTTCTTACGCAATATCATGACTATTGAATGCTAATCAGTTCTGATACGACCAGGTTATATCAATAGAAAAATTTTCGTAGAAAGAACATGAATCTAAAAATTATTTTATTTTTATTTTTAAATCAGAGAGGTAGGCACCAATAACCTAACTGGTTAAAAGCAAGACCAAACCCATAATCTGATTGGCTACAATTGGGACCAAAGTCATCAGAGTCACCTCTTATTTACAGGAACGTTCATCATGTCATTAAGCTACATAGTCATTTTCTAAAAATTCCTATTTTAAAAGAAGCACGAGTACATTGAGTCTCGCTTAAGCCTTATAGATGGTTACTTTAGTTTTTTTATTTTCTCTTTCACCATTCATAGTCTTTCTTTGTATCGCCGGTGTGGTGTTCGTATATTTATAGTTAAAAATAAGGGTTGAATCTGGAAGGTTAGACTTGAAAACTTTATTTAAATAAAAGTTTGTGTTCATCAAATAAAGAATTTTTAGAATAGCAGGGCTTCTAGGCTCGCCCTAATAAATCTTAAAAAAAAGGAGCTTGGCCAAGTGACCCTCTAGGCCTTATTTTATTTTTTTCCCTCCTGCCTTAAAATGTATCATTTGGCAAATGAAAAATAAAAATTCTAAGCATTTAATTATTTTAAATTATGTAGCTATCTTTATCTTTTAACCCAACCTCTCCCTCTCGCTCTCTCTTTTTCTTTAGTTTTCTCGTTTCTTCCACTTATCTTTTGACTTAACATCTCTTGACTTGGTATCTCCCTTTTGGCATTTTATTGCTTTGGCCTTTTGACTTTCTTATTTTTAGATAATTCCTCTTCTAGCATAGACTTTTTTTTAGGCCATGGACATCTAAAAGCTCAATTTGATACTCGCTTTTAAGATTTTAATTTAATTTAAAAATTTTAATCCCTCATCTTATTCTGTGAGGGTTATATCAATATGCCTCATTTATTTTGTTTATGAAACTTTGTTGTGATTTATGATGACATCAACTAACATGTATTAAGACTTTTAAATATTCTATTCACTTTCTAAATTATGTGAGACTTTGATTTAGTTTATGTTAAATTTTATAGTTAAATTATAATGTAAAATGTTATGCCGTTGAATTAAATTATTTTTTAGAATAATAATATTAAATTATAATATTAATTTTTTTAAATTGGGCTTTCGAACCCAGCCTGACCCTGAGCCTTTTCAATAAGAGCCAAGTTTTAAGATTCAGTTAAAATTTAAAAAACTTGATTTCAAAGTTTAGGCCTTTAAAAACTAAACCTGCCTATTTTTAAATCTCTATATATACTTAATGGCTTCTCGTTATACATGGTTCTTCAAAGTGAACAGTCACTATTATTTATAAGAAATAATCAACTTCTGTATAAAATTTTCGGTGCTACTCCCTCCATCTAATACCCTACTCGTATTAAATTATGATATAATTTTAAAAGTATTTCATTATCCTAAAATACTATATCTATCTCATTTTACAAAATACATTTAAGATAACTTGATAAGAATAAGGTTTCATTAATTATTATTTTTTAACATTACCCTTATATTTTCTTTGTCTAATACTCCTTCACAAATGAAATATTAAATGAATTGTATTTTTAAAAGTTTGTAGGAAGAATATCAAGGAAGTATTTCTAAAATAATTTAATGTCAGACAATAACTTGGATCAGATACTTGTTAAAATTTAAAATTTATTGATTTATTGTTAATGTTTACTCGTTAGAAATCACTGTTTATTACTAAATTATTTTAGAAATCCTTCATTGATCTTCTCCCAAGTTTTATATTTTTAATTTAAAAGAATAATATTATAAAGCATATCTAATAAATTTTATTGATATGTGTGATTTTATTTTAATATATTAACTTTAAAGTTAGGAGAGAATTAAAATGATTATAGCACAATGATTAAGTAGATAAATTTAAAGTTATATTAAATGAATAATATTTTTTAAAGTTTATACATTCATTTTAAAAAAATTAAATTTGTAAAAAGTGATTATTGATCTTTATTGATATGCACGATCTTATATTATATTGTTTATAACATGGGATGGGGTGTTATAGTTTATAAGGCTATTAATTTTTTGACATATCATGTTTAAAAATATAAGACATTTTAAATTTTTTTAATGCATAATTAATAAGATTTTCTAAAAATGTATTGATTAGAAAGTGTAATTGATAAAGTTTTTTAATTGAAACACCATATTCAACAATTTCTCTAATCCTTATTATGAGGCATATTTTCAAAAAAAAAAAATTGATGGCTCTTCATATAAGACACTTTATGGGGCATTAATTATATTTTTTTTAATATTACTGCTTTTTAAACTCATAAAATATGAGAGAGAATGTAATGTCAAATTAATTTTTTTCATTTAAATATGAGAAAAATTGGAAGCTTATTTTTTATTAGTTTAGAAAATACTTTATAAAATTAAGAGACCAAACTAAAATCATATATAAAATTATAAAATCAAGAGTAGACTTTAATTTTTTTTAGATAAAATTAATAACTTAATTATCTTTCATTGACTTCAATGAAATGATTATACGTGCCTTGTAATAAAAATTGAATAAAGTAGATATATAGAAAAAAGTTATATTACTTTCATCTTAAATTATGAGATATTTTAATGGAAAATTTATCATCTTAAAATATAAAACACTTTGATAAAAATAAAATTTTATTAATGATACTTTTTTATATTATTCTTCCTATATATATTTTTTATTTTAAATATTCTTTAAATAATAAAATATTAAATGAAAAATATTTTTAAAATTTTATATTTTCATTTAAAAAATAAAATTGTAAAATATATATAATCTACTGTGTAACTTTATCAAAAAATATTTTATAATAATTGAATATTTTAAAGATATTAATTAACATATCCAAAGTGTAACAGAGTTAAATGAACTTTACATGACGACTGGATGGAAGTGCTAGCACGATACCAATGTTTAATGCTCTCGTTTATTGTGCCCCACAAAGCTATCGTGGAGCTTAGTCAGCCACGTCAAATTGCCAGATTCACATGCTGTACGGGACGATATTTAATGCACATACACAGCCGTCCAATAATTGATGGTTAATCCTGCATCCATCTACCCTTTCCTTTTCTCTCTCTCACTTGTTTTTTTACATGAGCACTCGATATTTTAGGATAGGCCATCTTTTAGGTACATCAATAATTTTATATTAATCCGCATCGAGACATGACATGAAATTTTTGAGGTTGACATCCCTGACGCTTAAAATGCTGCATACCCACATCTTAAACTCAAAATCTTTGATTAAGTTAGAATAATTTCAGCCAACTGATATAACCCCGTGAGGTTTCTCTTCTTTTTCTTTGTTTAAAAAGCTGTATCCATCTCCATCTGGATATATTTTTCACGTTCATGTCTGTGTGTATCTGAATTCTACCTTCTAATTCTGTACCTTTTGGGACTTGGGAGGGATATCTGTCCATCTCTACATGTGCATAGATGTTATTCGTATTCACCCATGTGGCATATTTAAGCTTTTTTTTTTAAAAAAAGTGACACGACATGAGTAACATTAGCATACAAAATTATTCCATACGACAAACTTCCCTTGTCAGTGTCTGAAATAAAACCGGATTCTTGTCTATATCCATTATCCAATCACTTAGGAATCCAAATCCATCTTTCCTCTGCTGGCCTGGTGGTCATATTAATACAAGACTTAAATCGTGGGGAAAAAAAAAATAAAGGTGACGATCACAAAACTTGACCGTGAGGCTCTTAGTAAGTTAGATTTTTAACTACAGTTAAAGAATTGTCTATATACATTTCCGACCCATTTATTTGGCGTTGGATTAGGTGCGTTTGGAAGCACACATGATTAAGATTCTCAATTATTGGTGGAGCGCTTATAAGAAACCAAATCTGAATATTTAAAAGTAATTATTGCCGTCATTTTTACTGTAGTTATTCCCCATTAGTGTGTTACTTACATGTACTCTCCAACCTGAATGCAAGAGTTAATAATATTTTAAATTTTGTTTTAGACATATTTATAAGATTTTAAATTTTAAATTTCTTCTGTCTGCCTCGTCAATTATTTTTTAAACTGCCTTTACTTATTACATAAGTTGTTCATTACAAAATATTTCCCTACTATATTAAGAGGAGGGGTATTTGAAGAAAACAGACAAAATTATGACACGTTAATGGCAAATAAATGATTTTTGAATTTGTGTAAATTATTTAATTAGTGCTAACTTTAAGCTTTGGAGTTAGAGGCAGTTTTATTTTTATTTTTTTTACCTGAAGGAGAGTTGGAGGGAGTTTTAAACTATAAACTATTTTTTTATTTTGATTTTATTAACGTTCAATATAAATTAAATTATCTTTTATTTAAAACCTGTCTTATAAAAAAAAACAAATACTTCCTTTGGTCTCGTTTATATGGTTCATTTTAAAAGAGTTATTTAATTTCATTTATAAATTACAGTGTAATTTATTAAATAATATTTAAAAAATATTTTTAGAATTATTTCTCATGAAAAAAAATAACATATCATTTTTATGTTTTATTTAATATTAATGAAATTGATAAAAATTATCATATAAAGAAAATTATTAATATCAATCTCATTTATAAGTTATGGTGTAATTTATTACTCCCTCCGTTAAAAAATATAAAATATTTTAATCGAATTTTATCACTTAATAAAATAGTTACCTATTATCAAACTAACTCTAATTTTTTTCATATTTATCCCTATTAAATATTTTATAATAAATATAAAATTGTTATCAATAGAGGTACTTTAAAAAAGACAATGATTACACCTCAAAAAATTAAAAATACTTTATATTTTTTACTAGAGGAAGTATGTAATATTTAAAAATATTTTTAAAATTATTTTTATAAGAAAATAATATGTTATTTTTTAAATTTATTATATAAACATATATTTATATCATTTCTGTTTTTTATATTAATAATAGTGAAATTGATAAAAATAATTTATAAAAAAAATTAAAAGAGTATATATATATATATATATATTGACGAAGGGGAGTATATAGTAATTTAAAGTTGTTAAATCATTGGAAGTCGGAACGTGCTATTGCTCTCCTCACAGAATGCTTTTGCCGACAACTTCAAATGGCGATGTGACGCAAAGGGGCCGGAACTTGGAAGAGCCGCAGCGTTGAATGCGGTCAAAAGGAAGCAAGATGTACGATGAATCTGTTGGGAGAGGGACGGCCACGTGGAAACTAAAAAATAAAATAAATACCATGCAACGGAAACATGAAATACTCAAAATATGCAGCGACAACGAGTTGTTAATTGTCTTAAAATTATACACTATTTTTATGTTTATTTTTATTTAATGAGTATTTTTTAAAAATATTGTTAATATTTAAAATATTTTATATTTTTTAACATAATATTTTAAAAATATTTCATAACAGTAAAAGAGAGTGCAAACAATTATTGTGATAATTGATGGACAAGGATGTGAAAGAATAAAAGGGTGAAGTGATGTAACAAAAAACAAAAAAGAAAAAAACCATGATCTTGTCGCGCTTTTGAAGGAATGGATGGGCCTCGTTGAGCAGAGATTTTTCTGTGTCCAAAGAATCGAAACTCCTACTCATATTCACTGTCACACGGAAATGACAGTACGATTTTCTCAATCTCCTTGTCTTTTGTTTCTTGGCCAACAATCTGTGTCTGTGAGTTTTATGACGGCCAGCACCAGGTTCCAAGCCTCTTTGCAATTTTTAAAGCGAGGGCGTTCAGAAATCCAGTCCGAACTCAGGCGGCTCAGTTTGATACCTCATTCGGTTTTGCAAGTTTGGAACTTCGACCAGACCTTTTTGTCTATTTTTGGTCCCTAAACATTTGTTTGGCAGAACAACTCAGTGCCTGTTTGTTTTGCGTCCAAAATCGATTTTTGAGTGTTTAATCGATTTTTAAAACAAAATTAGCCAAACGGCATATAATTGCCATAATCAATTGAACATGCTAAAATCGATTTTTTTTTTTCAAGCTATTCATACCAGCTTTTGGTTCTCATTTTGCCATATTAATTTGTCAATAATTTTTCAGTATTCATAATAAAATTTAATAATATTATATATAAATTTATCAATAATTTAATTTTGTATGATAATTAATTATTGGGTCAAAATCAAGTTTTGAAATAAGCTCTGGGAGGTTGCTTATAGTTTTAATTTTATTATTAAATAATATATTTTGCTTCTTCAATAAAATTTAACAAATTTATTAATATTAAATACAACTTTATCAATAATTTAATTTTAAAAAGTAATATCTTTTATAATAATTTGTATAGTTGAAATTAATTTTAGTGTCCAAATAAATTGCGTTATAATATAATTAATTATTATTAAAATCTATTACTTAATTAATTATTTTTATAATTTATTATATTTAACTGAAATCTAAACCAGCGATCAAATATTGCTCTCAAAGTGGCGTTTATTCCTAAAGATGCACCCTTCACCTGGACAAAGACATCGGCTATGGGAGGAGGGGGGGTGAGTGAAAGGAATATATTTTACTGTTGTGCTATTGACTGTGAGTTGATTTAATTTGGTATGGAGATAAGTCTTATACTAGATGAAGTTGTGTCGTGTTGGGGAAGAAATATATATATATATATATGGAACATTTATCCAATGTCTTGAAATTTCATATTGAGACGTAGTGTCAAATTTACTCATGCATGTACTTTTGGAATTGCTGGACATTTACTCAAACTTTGTTCTCCTCACTTCTAAGATGCTCTTGTCCTGACATTTACAACTTAATTACAACTTAATAATGAAGTAAGAGTCTAGGCTTAAAAGAAACCAAAAAAAAAAGTCAAAAGTACACATGTAACAGTTATTTAAAAGAAAAATAGGAAAATGTTAAAAATTAAAATACCACTATTGGATTGACAGCGAATCTATTCACTTGGATAGATTTCATTATAACCAACGCCTCTACCTGAGATTGCAATCTTGGATTCCTTAAAAAGAGCCCAGAAAGAAGGCAAAACACAAAAACAAAAAGCAAAAACAAACAAAAACAGAGACAGAGGTTAGCGTCGTTGAAAATTTTTTTTTGGGGGGTTGTTTAGTTGGTTCGAGCAGTTGGATACCTGGATTAGTCCGTCTTTACAATTTTTATCATGTAGGAGCATCAATGTTTTAAGAAGTTCTATCAAAAAAATAATTTAAGAGAACAGCTCCAAACAAACCCTACCTTGATATATAATAATAGTCCCCATCCCACCAAAACCAAGAGGCATACTACTGTTAGGGTATTACATTCATACAATATACTAAGTTCTGTAATCATCAACATGCTTAGAATCGGATGCATTTTTTCCTTTAGGAACTTGTGTCAAAGTCTGTTAAGCATGCTCTAAAAAATTAAAAAACAAGTAGAAGATATTTTAATGCAATCCCAGTCTTTTTCTATGATCCATATCCAAATTGCCGCCCAAGTTGCTATCAATCTTTTTCTTGAATAAAGAGTATCGAACTCCGCCGCGGGAACAATCAACTTGACCCAACCTTTCAGTCGCTGGAAGGAAATTTAAACTATTCTGACACTGTTTGATTCATGGCTTCCACCAAAAACAACTACCGATAATGACCAACTTATTTATTCCAAGAACACGATGCACTGTCTCACTCCTAACACTGCAGGTAGGAGATTTCAAGGAGCACTTCTTTCTGGTGTACCGGAATCAAGTTGAATTTTCTAGCAATGCTTTTCCGAGAAAGTAGGATAAACCACACATTTTCAAAATATATCCGAGCATTGCAGTAGTCTGAAAAATCTTTTAAATTATAAATATCAATATTTTTAAATTTCTAAATTCCTCTGAGCCATTATCAAGGAGTACAAATGGGTGCATTCCCCAGAAATCACTGACTCTGACCAACTCGCCTATCCTAATTCCTAATGCATTGAAACTAGCTAGGTCTAAACACAGCGAAAGAGAACCACAGATTTGTCAAGTCCTTGGTTTCTTAAGCGATCAGTGGAGTTTGGCTAGTAATGGTGGCGGCGGCGGTGGTGCTAGTGGATCTATGAGGAGGCATTGGAGGCCTGCTGGTAATTCCCAGGTTAGAGCTTGCCCTTTTTCACACTGATTGACGAACAAGAAACCCTCGAGCTCTTTGAAATTCTTGTGTCGCCAATTATTCCTCCTCCATAGCTTTTTCTGCAAGCTTTCATCTTCAACTTCTTGTTGTACGGGTTCTCTGGCTTAGCCAGATCTTCCAAGCACCTCACATTAGCCAGTGAAGTAAAAGACTGCGACTTCCCCTGGTAATGCTTCGAAAGCCCTCTCCTGTCAGAAAAGGCACAATCTTTTCATCAGAGATTTCTCTCAGAACCAGAGAGACAGACGGCCAGAAACATGAAGATTAACCAGATCGAAAGAAGTAGAAGATTACTTGATGGGAAGTTGCTGAATCAGAGAAGACACGTCAAGCGCGGGGTCAGCTGCCAGAGGATGATCCGTGGAGGAAGAAGTAGAGGAAGAAGAAGAGGAAGAGGAAGAATTGACTTCTTCGAAAGGATCGCATTCAGATTCCAGAGACGAGACGCTCGAGTTTCCAATGGATGAAAGGGAGGAGGAGGAAGGAGAATCAGGAAGAGCCTTCCTTTCAGGTCCGGCCATGGCGGTGTTGTTCATCATCATCTGCTCCATAGCTTTGAACTCTCGGAGACCCAATGGGGGGCTATTAATGATGATGCGAGGAACCTTAAATAAGAGGCGCTCAGCTTTTTACCTGGTACCCGAATTCTCGAAATGGGCATGAACACGGAACAGACACATCCAAGAGGTGGGGCACAAAAGCGAGGCTTTATATGGAATTAAGAAAAGGTTAAGGAGGGAAAGAAGAGACGGATGGTTTAAAATAAAAAGGTTTGAAAGGTGGCGGATAAGATTAAGGGTGCATGCTTTTTAGTTATTGAGGGGTTGATATTTCCCATTAAAGAGAAACAGTAAGATTCGCGCCTATCCAGAATTTGATATTGCTTGTCTCCCATCGTCGTCCTCCAAAACCTGCTCAACTTGAGGCTGTTGTCAAGTTGATGCCTTCAAATCCCAGTTCATGGCCTCAGCGCGTCACCTGCTCGCCATCTATTTTACTCATGAAAAAAAATTACTTCTTTCATTTAAAAATATAAAATATTTTTTAAAAAATTAAATATTAAAAAATATAAAATATTTTTAATCTTTTAAGATATAATTATTATTTTTTTTTAAAGTATTCCTATTGATAGTAATTTTATAATTATTATAAAGTATTTAATAGGGATAAAATATAATAAGATATGATTAATTTAAAAATAAATAATTATTTTATTGATTGAGATTTAATTAATAATATTGTATATTTTTTAACAAAAAGAGTATTATTTTTGCTTGGAGAATGAGTGAATTAATCTCGGAAGTATGAGTATAACAGTTATATCACTTATAATTATTATTTAATATTTAATTTTAGGACTTCTCTCATATTTTATTTAAAAATAACTATTTTAATTGAAATATTAATTGAAATGAAATAAAAAATAATTACTTTCTTTATAAAATTTAGTCACTGGATTTTGACTTGATGCAAGTCACACCTTATAATTTTAATTTTTAAAATATAATTTATGTTGACTAAATTTTTTTAAAAAATTTAATTAAATACAAATATTTTAAGTTGTTAGAACTGCAATATCAGAATTGAATAATAGTGACCGAAAGAATAGTTGGAATTTAAACTAAATCAAAATTATATGAATTATAATTTTATTTATTGATGAATTTAAAATGAAAATGAAAGTAAAAGCCTAAAAGGTGGTGATGTGGTGATTGGGGTGGAGAAAGGGCGCGTGGAGGAGGGGGGGAAAGGACAAGGGAGGGGGATAGGAACGGCGCCCACTGAGAGATCAAATCGAAGGGGAGGGAACAAGAAACAAACACCCATCGTTTCTCAAGTCTGATGCACTTACACTTCCTTGGGTCCTGTTGGTTATGTTGGAAATGATTTTAATCAAAATAAAAATAAAAATTGATATGAATGTAAAAATAGGAACAGACATGTGATTTAAAAATATATTTAATATGTTCAATTATTTTTCTTTAATATTAATATTTAAAATATGAAAAGACTAAAACGCCCTTATTCCCAAGTAAATTTTGTTTGACCTAGAGCTCTTCGTCCATTGCTATCGTCTTGCCATTTAGACCGCCAAAGAAGAACCATTGTCCACCACCAAACTAGAAACGACATTCGATTGGATTTCACCAAATTCCCTTATCCATCGCCATTTGATTGCACCAGGCTAGAAACAGCGTTCAATTTCACTGGACCAGAAATTGAAACCGAAATCACCGGACCAAAAACAAAATCGAAATGGTGGAGCCATGGAAGACTTCGATATGCAAAGCAAAGGCACCCACCTTGTCCACCTTTCATGGCTATGTCATCACCATCTTTGGCCGCCATTGCTAACGTCTTCCTCAGAGGCGATGGGATTTCAATCGCCGACCAGATGGCTCCAAAAGGAAGAACCTGAAAAGAATCCTGCCTCCACAAAGAACAAAACCCATAGCATCCTCAACTATCGCCAAAGGTTGCAAGTACAATAACAAAAGCCAACAAAATCTGATTCCATGGAGATCGAAAAGTGAGAAGCGGAGCAGTTCAACAATGGTGAGGGAAATTACCCGTCTCTGGCCTCATCACTAATGCAAATCTTCTCAAGCGAAAATGGTGGTGGGTGGAGATGTCGAAAATGAGACAAGTCTGTTCTAAAAATTAATCGATGTTACAATTCCATGGAACACGACTTATTTCCTTGGTGGGATTGTGGAAGCCATATTCATGCATATCAAACAAATACTTTTCTCATTTTTATATTCATTTTGAATTACATGCTCTAAATTCCAGCATACCGAGCCTTATTCTTTTGAGCCTTGTTCATCCTTGTCTTCCACTTCCACCACACGCAATATCCGTACGCACCTTGTGCATAGGGTTTATTTCCCCATGTCACCCCAGCCTTGTCGTTCTTTGTCACTTTGTCCTGATCAATTCGCACTAGTATGAATTTCTGATGATCTTCCCGTTAAGATAAATTCAACATACCCGATACTCTAAGCAAAATCCACACAAGTTTTACATACCGTTTTTTCAGTTTTATTTTTATCTTTATTATATAAAAATTATATTTTTTTTATAAAATCTATTTTTATTTTTATTATATACTAACATTTATTAATAATAAAAAATTAATAACAATTTATAAATAAAACTAACGTGTCAATGCTTTTAGAAAGAGTACAGAGGAGGGAGGGAGCACACGATGAGACAGGACCCTCGCAAAAAGACAAGGAGCGGAAGGGGAGGGGAACTAAATACTACTTGGAATTGGCTTTTCTGCTATTAAATTAAACTTGGTGATTGATTTGATATTTTTTAAAAATACATATTTTATTTAAATATTTTAAATTTGAAACGGATCAACGGTGAAATAAAAAAAAATAGTGGAGAGAAATATTTATTAGATGAAAACTACTGTCACATGTTTGATTGTTTTTTTAAGTAAAATTATAAATTTCAACAAATGTTTATTATATTTTTAAAATTACTTTTAATAAATTAACAGTATTAGTACATTAAAGTAAATATTAATTAAAAGAGTATTTTAGTTTAAATTTTTGAATTTGAGATATAATTATCAGTATTAACTAACTTTCTTAAATTATATAAGTTAGTTAAAATTAAAATTTACCTCAAATAGCGAGTGAGCAGTATTTATCACGGCTGGAAATCTAAGTAATTTTTAATAATAATTCTTATACTAATAAAATCTAAGTTTTTTTATAAAAATATATACATTTTGTGCTGTTACCTTTAATTTTAATTAATTAATGAATATTTGAAAGAATGGTTGAACGGTTGGGCCGTCGAAGGGTGTCGGGGTAAATGGGGAGAGGGAAAGGGAAAGGGACGGGGGGAGGGTCAGCGTCAACGAAAAGTTGTTGGGGTCTGGTCCGCGCATGCCTTTTCTCTCTCTCTCTCTCCTTCTTCTTCTTCCTCTTTCAATTTCTCTTCTCTCCCATAATCAAAGTTATTACCATTACTCATCTCCATAATTTCTCAACTCTCTACCTCTGTTTTTATTATTTATTCATCTTCATTTAACGCCAAAGTCAACGAGCACATTCAGCTGCTCGCCACGCGGCAGCGTGTCCTATTCTCACTGTCAAATTTAACTTTATAGTACAGCTTATTAATTCTATGAACAAATTTAAAAACCATCCCATATCGATATTTCAACGTATATGTATGTACTGTTCACAGACTGCGAATGGCGCCACTTGCTTGGTTAGACTTCACATTACACACGAACGCACGACCCAGAGTCTATCACATATCAAGTTTGTAACGAGTCATGAAACTTATAAGCGCGAACAAAAAATATAACTTTGACTGAAAATGGCATAGCGAATAAGGTTGAGAATGAAGGTGAGATCTAAAAGTAATGTTTAAATAAATTTTAAAATTAAATTTTTTTAAAATAATTGAGTTTGAAAGCTCGACTTTAATAAATTCTGTAAAAAAGAGCTCAGGTTTAAGCGACCTTTAAACTCTATTATATTATTATTAATTTTTTTTTGATAGAACATGCGTTTGAAGTCAAAAAAGACCTGTTCACCTGAAATCTGATCATATATGCATTATATTATTATTAATTTTAATTTATTTTAAAATTAATTTAATATAATTTAATAAATATCAGTGTACAGTATAAATTTTTTAATATTTTTTTTATAATTATTATGTTTGTATATTTATAAAAAAAATAAACTATTTTTTAAACTAATATTTAAATTTTCTTACTAAACTTCTAAATGCGTATTTTTAATTTTTAAAAAATTATGAGAATTTTTGTTTTTAAGAATTTTAGAATATTTTAATTAATCTATAGTGCTTAACTTTATTTTATTTTTTTAAAATAGGACTTGTGAGCCTGACTCTGAGCTTTTCAAGTGAGGATTAAATTTCAAAAAGGGATGAAAAATCAAACTTAAGGGCCAAGCTCGCCCTTTTTTTTAGCTCTAATAGCAAACAAGTTATACCAGAGAAAACAAAATGGCAAGAGCCATTTAAATCCCCAACAAAAAATATATTCCTCATTTAAAAATATAAGGCATTTTTAATTTAATCTCACATTCAATGAAGTAGTTATTTATCTTCGAGCTAATCATATCTTTTTATATTTATCCTTATTTAATAGGGTGTTTCACTTTAAAATAAATATAAAGTAATTTATTTAATATGGGCACTTTTGGAAAAAAAAGTAAGGATTATATCTTGAAAGACTAAAATTACGTTATATTTTTTAATATTCAACCCTTCAAACAAAATTTATTTAATTAAAAAAATTAATTTTTTAGTCCTTCAACTTTTAACTCACTTATAACTCAGTTCCTCAACTATAACTTTCTACAATTTAGTCTCCCAACAATAACTCGATGTAACTTAATCCCTCTACTTTTGATTCACTTATAATGCGATACTTGTTTTTTATTTTTTTAAATTTTTTTATCAAATAAGAAGGATAAAGAAAATGGTTATATATTATTCTAAAATCCTCTCCTCTTGCTATTTAATTTGAGATCTAAGTTAACATAAAAAAAAAACAAAAGTTGATGGATTAAATTATAAGTGATTCAAAAGTTAAGGACCTGAATTATAATTAAAAGATTGAGTCACAGTAAGTCATAATTGAGAGATTGAATTATAAATAAATTAAAAATTGAGAGTTTAAAAAATTAATTAATTAATTTATTTTTTAAAAAGTATGCTGCACACATTGATTGTAGCTATCAAGACACAAACAACCAAGGGGGAAAATTAATACGACAAGAACGGAAAACCATAAATGTTTTTATACAACTATATACATATCTTACTCCCTCCATCTCAAATTATAGAATATTTTTAAAGAATTTTTTTATTTTAAAATATAAAATATTTTAAATAGATTAATGTCTCATTAAATATACTGATTTCAATATCATTTTTTCTCTCTCTATGGTTAACTTTTATCTTTTCTCTTTTTAATATATGAAATGATAGATATTTTTAAAAGTTTATACTTTTATTTTAAAAAAATAAAATTATTAAATGTATTTAATAAAATTTATTGATATGTGTGATTTTATTTAAAAATATTTTTAAATTTAGGATTGGGGGAATATAATAAAACGAAATCGCAGAATGCACTCGAAGCTAGGTGGTTACTATGTGGGCTTCTTCTCCATGAGTTACACTTCTGAGTTCAGCCCAATCAACTGTTCCAAGCGTGCGTGGCATCCACTTAACACTGCAGTAAGCCACGTCATCAGTAAAGCTGACTAATCATCGTCGCAACTGGACAGGCTATACTTGAATCCATGTCACACAAGAGGATACGCTTCAAACATATCAAAACTTGTAGAGGGCATGTGAAAATCAGTTGATGCGGCCCCATGCATTCTGTATGGAGTTTTAAAAATTATGAATCACGCAATATTAAATTTAATAATCCATGTTATTCTTTGTTTGTTGAATATGTCGGGGCCAAACTTGCATTGTCACATGTTAAAATTAAATTTGAATCTAAAATTATGATTTAAAAAAAAAAATCCAAACACCCATTTAGCCACCTATGATTACTTGCGCGTTCAGTGTTGGGAAGTAATGCATCTGTATTGAGTGTTGACCAACACAAACATGACATTGTTATGTCGAAAATAAAACCAAAACATTAATGCCAAGAATAAGACAAATTGACAGTTTATAATTAAACGCAGCCTATGTTCAATTAAAGTCAAGTGAAGTTTAGAATATCATATACAATCACTGATATTTAATTTAAATTTAAAATAAACTATAAAATCTACAACAAATTATATTGTTTGTATTGACATATGCCCTCATTTTTTATTTGTAAGAGAAACTATCATTTTTTTTATTTTTATATAAGTAAAATCGCCTGTTTCAATAAACATTTGTTATACATTTTTTTAAATCACCCCTCATAATTTACATTAACAAGAAATAATTAATATATACTTATATTGATTAACATAGGGCATTTTAGTTTACTTTTTTTATTTTTAAATATAATTATTATGATTAACTAACTTTTTTAAATTATATAATATAATTTTATATATATATATATATATATAAACAGAGGGAATAGTATAGTGCAATTCATTTTCTAGTCTAAGTGGATGACACCAAAGGGCGAGGACTTGGCTTGTTTTCATTATCCTTCACTTTCATTTCTCCTCCATTACCTTAAAATAAAATTTAAACTGTTTATATTTGATACAAATTAAATTTAGATGGTCTAGATTTAAAGTTTTTATTTTTTATTTTGATTTGTATTTTATACTTATAATTTTTAAATCCTTCAAATTAAATCTGATTGTTTTGATTGGTAATAAAATATATTTATTAAAAATTTTAATTTTAATAAATATAAAATATAAATAAAAATAAAAAATTTAAATGGATTATTTAAACGGTTTAGATTTTATTTTAAAATAGTAGAGAGGAAATGAAAAAAAAGGGTAACAGAGACAAGAAAACTCCAGATGGCAAAGGGTCCGCGAGTGATGGGCTTACTTATCGAAACACATTTATGAGGGTGTCAGGTGGAGCGGGGGCCATAAAGTTGATCCCTTGCGGTCCACGTATCATGACTTCGTCCAAATCCCATGGAAGATACTATTTTCAAGGGTGCTCATCCAAGCATAACTGATGTTAAGTTGAAAGTTAGGATGAATAAGCCGCCTACGGGATATACGTTTGTGCACTTTCAATGGTACCCACCACAACTTGAATTGTCAAGATTGCATATTGATGGTCCCCGTTTGCCAAACTAGAACTACGGCTTGTGGGTGTCTTGTTCGTGACATACATGAAAATTGATGAAAGGCTTCAACAATTATCTCGGATACCATCCCATCATTGCAACAGAGTCATTAAGCATTTTTCGAGGTCTCGATTTTTTATAAAGAAAAATTCATAAAAAGTCAACAGGTATTGTGACCCAATGAAAACTCAATTTCATTAAAAACAGACATTCTCAATACTACCCTCTTGTTAACTTTATTAGAATGTGAGATTGAGTGTATGTTTAGATTATCTCTTAACTGAGATTAATTCAAACTGAGGTTGGCAACCTCAGTTAAGAGATAAAAAGCCCCTTCCCCGTGTTCAGGAGGGGAAAAAATAATCATAATAAACAAGCAGCTGGAGAAAACGAGTGTTGCTATCGAAGCTGGGAAAAGGAGCTTATTAAACCCCGTTCCTAGAAAAATGGGTTTTGGTGTCAGCTTCTCTCTCCTGCATTATCTCTCCTGAAACACCACACTCTTTGAGATCAAGTGCCCATTTGATCGATGTTTTCCCAACATGGCAATATCATAGAAACTCTGTCTTCCCAGTATGAAATTTTAATTTTATTTTAAAATTAAAATAATTTCTCCTTGAATGTTCAGTTTCAGTGCATCCGTTTTTAATTGCTAATCATATGAAAAGAAAAATATATAAAAATAATTAAATAATTAATATTAGGG
The DNA here is from genome assembly GCF_029017545.1 of Prosopis cineraria. NCBI lineage: Eukaryota > Viridiplantae > Streptophyta > Magnoliopsida > Fabales > Fabaceae > Prosopis > Prosopis cineraria. Next base: position 3,775,310 of record NW_026555339.1, on the reverse strand, counting down.
CTATATCAATTTATTTTAGATTTTTTAATTATATGTTTTTTAAAAAATACATTTGTAATTTAAATTTTAATATTTGTAAATGTCAAATTAATCACAAAAAAAATCATAAAATTTATGTCCTTTTTTGTTATTACACATCTAAATTGACTTTTAAATTAAATCATTCAAATAAATTTTAATTTATTCAACTAATTTTAAAAAAATTTTGAACATAAATTATGTTAAAGTTATAGAGTTTTTTCCTAATCTTAATTTACTAATTTCAATTGATTTTAAAGTTAGTTGTAAATTTTTTAACCTAAACATTTGCTGAATGCTGACCTTTAATTTCATCTATAGAAAAGTTAATAATTGCACGTACTTGCCTGCTTGCTCACTTGCTTTTCGTGAAGGCTTTGGTATCAAAATCTTAAAATACGCGTTATTCGAGTGCAAAGAAATATTGCTTCAACCTTGTTCGTTCTCTCTTTTGCCTCTTTACTGTGAACTGTTGATTACTCCCTCCGTATCATATCATGAAATACCTTTTGAAACCCTTATATGATTCAAAATATATGATATTAAATATTTTTTTAAAATAGAAAACTGAAATATTTAGTTTTATATGCTTGACGTGATGATTTTTAATTAAATCAAAACACGTGTATTTTTTATAAGTTATTTATTGTTTAACAAATTTTTATTATTGATATTATTAACATGTTATAATTCATTTATTTTAATTTTATTGAATAAAAATTTATTAAATATATAAGGTTAAGTATTTAAGTCTTGTCCTTTTTAAATTTATTTTTTAATTATACTCTCCTTCATTTATTAGTATTTTTAAAAATAATATATTAAAATTTTAATTATTATTATTATTATTATAAAGACACCTATATAAACTATTTAATGAAAATAGAATAAAAATATGTAAATTTTTGTAAAAAAAATAATATTTCATCTTATTTTTTTTGAAAATCGGGAAATATTAACCAGTATCTTGTGCAAGAAGCCTAAGGTGAGCGTGTCGCTCGTCACCCTTAATAATGGTCGTGACTTTGAAGTTTGAACTTCGTGCTCCATCTTCTTTTTCTCAGCGTGATTCCTTGCATAGGGCGTGCATCTCATTTTTTTTTAATAAAATAATTATTTATTTTTAAATTAATACCATATTTTTTATATTTATTTTTATTTAATATATTATTTTATTTTAAAATAAATATAAAATAACTTATTTATTATGAAACTTTTAAAAAACACATTAATTATATATTAAATATTTAAAATATTTTATATTTTTGAACATCCAACTTTTTAAAAAATATTTACATTTTTTTAACAGGGATAATAATAAAAGAAACTATATTTATTTAGTTTTAACAAAATTATATTTCAATATACTATAATTTTATTGTAATATATATATATATATATTATATTATATTATATTGTATAAAGGGTGGTGTTGGCAACAAAATAACCACTTCATTGAATTTGGTTTTCTATCATAAATTTACATTTACGAATCAAATTTGAATTGTCAACCATACGTTGACTTAACTTATCTCAATTTTTTAATGTTAATCAGAAAAAAAAGGTTTTATAACTAAATTCATCCACCTATGTTTTTTTTTTCCATCAAATCCATCCATTTTAAAACAATATGAAGTTATTTTAAATATAATGATATCATTATAAAACATAAAAGTGAGTTGTTCGAATCCAAAAATTATAATTGAAGGTAAGAAAATCGAAAAATTAAAAAAGTTGAGTTATTTCAAATCAACCAATTAACTGTAAAGATTGATCAGTTGTTCTGAATGAAACTGATAATTAAAAAATAGATAACATATTTATGTTTTTTTAAAAAAATAAAACCGATAATATAAAAAGCAAATAGTTTTATACTTTTATCTGATAGCAGACGATCATATATCGGGTAAAAGAGAGAGCAGCAACGGGCGATATGGAGCATGGAGCATGGAAGGAGAGGTCGTCTATGGTCTATCTATGTGCCTTGGGAATGCGTGGCTTCTTCGCCTTCGCCTTAATGGCATTCAATGCTCCGCCCACCTCCCTCAACTGCCTCCCGAACCCCTTTTCCTTATATAACTCAACCTTACTTTTATTCACCTCCTTGTCCTGCCCCACCATTTATCTCTTCTTCTTCTCGTGAGACCTCAGCCATGGAGAAAAGTAGCGTCGTTGCAGCAGCAAGGCCTGTGAGGGCTGACGACGAAGATGAAAACTCCTCTGCCCTTCGTACTTCTGAGACCTTCCTTCGTCTCCTTCCCATCGGCCTCTCCGTTGCAGCCCTTGTCCTCATGCTCAACGACTCCCAAGCCAACGACTATGGCTCTCTGGATTACACTGACCTTGGCGCCTTCAGGTTTCTTCCTCTCCTCTCTCTTTCATCTTCTTTCATACATACTCTTCATCACAGCATCATAATCATTCAAAATATCACAAGCATAACACATCACCAATCTAGATACCTACAGAATACTACCACAGGAATTATGCAGATTCACAAATTGCAACTGTTTTAATATGGGATTTTAATTTTCTTGATCTTTGGGACAAAAGCTAAAATTCAGGACTCCCAACATGGAAATACAAACAGAGACTCATAATTTAGGATTTTTTTTTCTGACTTAAGATCTAGATGAGAAATATACTGTGATGATGAAACAAGCTTCTTAATTTGCATCCCGTAGGTATCTGGTGCATGCCAATGGTATCTGTGCAGGTTACTCACTCATTTCAGCAGCCATTGTTGCTATGCCTCGCCCTTCCACCATGTCTCGAGCTTGGACTTTCTTTTTGCTTGACCAGGTCATTTCATCTCTTCCTTTCCCTCCTTTTACTTTGATATTAACATCTTTTCACTTTATACCTCCTGAATCACCACCACATGTGAAGGAACTACGGACACAAAGTCAGCAAGAAGGGTGTTTAAAAAGTGAGTTTATTTGTGTTGGTGCAGTTGCTAACTTACATAATTCTGGGTGCTGGCTCGGTGTCAACGGAAGCTCTGTACCTGGCGGAGAAGGGGAACGACTCCACACTCTGGAGCTCAGCTTGTGGGTATTTTGGCAGGTTTTGTCACAAGGCCACGGCATCGGTCGCCATCACCTTCCTAGCTGTGGTTTGCTATGCGCTGCTTTCACTCATCTCCTCCTACAAGCTCTTCAGCAAGTTTGATGCTCCGGCACCAAACCCTGCTGCCGCCACCACCAAAGCCATTGACATCGCTGCATTCCATGCTTGACACAGCACTTGTGCAGTAGTAACCTGTACCTGAGACTCTCAATGCCTCGTGCTGCTGAAGTTCAGTATAACAAGTCTCGTGCCCGTATTGTAATGAACAGATATTCCCACTTTAGTAACGATATAAGCTACTTTTAAATACCTTGCTTCTGGTCCAAAAATATAATAAAGAAAATACCTTGCCTCTGTCACTTGCCATAAATAAGATGACCACTTCCTTCTAGCTCTGAAGATCACAAGTTTGCCTTCAAGGCTAAAAAATTGTGACTGTCTGAATATATTTGAACGTTATCCAACCCTAAACGAGGTAAATAAGCATCTTTTACATTGGCACAGATTCGACTTGAAAAACCATAGCCCTTCTGATTTTTAATTTTAAGTTCGATTCGTACAGCACACAAGCTTTCATAACTGAAGTCATGACCATTCTGGCATCATTGGTATCATCACCATGACTGTATTAACTTAGCTGAGAACAAACGCAAGTTTGTCACAACATAAGTTGAAGACAGTGAATCTTAATTTCAATTCCATGTGAAATGAGAATAGACAGCCTCTAGTGGGGCCAAAATATAGTGTAACCAGTTCAAGAAAAATAAGCACTAAACAATCAAACATACAAATCTTCATCCAGTGTAAAACCAGATAGGAATTAAAGATGAGGAATTGAAGCACAAAAACAAACATAATTTTTCAATTATAAAGATCACAGAAACAAGGTTGGAGTTTCACTGGACTGAAAACCCAACTAGTTTTAATACAGATACATTGACTACTAAGATCAGACCCTCAATTTTATTCACCATCCCTTCTACCAGACAATACAAGATTGCAAAACGAAGCCGGGTACAAGAACATGGTAAAGACACGAACTACAAAATCCAGGAACACAATCAGGGGCTAGCAGGCTGCTGAAGGAGGCTGTACCCAAGCGAGATTGTACAAATCATCAGACCGAAAAGTGCCAACATCCCGTATTTCCTGTAAGGATATTCATTAATTTACAAAAAAGTTTAATTAGACAAACCAAACAACTACAACTACATATAAATTTGATCAGAAAGGCGTTTTTTTAGCAAAAAATTAAGAAGACAACAGCAGAGGGAGCAAACCCAATCTTAAGCCGGTTCTGTGGGTCGCCGGTAGAATAGCCAGTGAAATAGAAATATCGAGCAACAACGTAGATAACTCCAAGCGCAGCACAAATGCAGGGATGCTTTAGCCCACCGAGAATCATTAGCATGAAGAACATAGGCATCATTTCCAGAGAATTTTGGTGCCCTCTCTACACAAGTGACAAAAAAAAATCCATGAAAAATCCAAGAGCAACAAAAAAAAAAAATTCTGGATTGTGATAAAAGTGAGACCTGAACGCAGTTGAAGAGCTTTGCATCTTTGTTTTCGGATTCGGACGCATAAAGGGTGGGATAAAACACTTTATACCTGCCAGGAATTTCGACAAACATCTCGTAAGCAAATGACCATGTAAAATATTGAGAAATTAAAAAGATTGAATTGAGTGGGTAGTTACTTCTTGCGAGCTTTGCCCACTTGAGCTGCCATGTAGAAGTTGAGAAAGCAGTAGATAACGAGGACGATAGCCACATAGCCATATTCTTTCGGAAGCAATTCCAATACGTTCGCCATTTTTGGTCGAATGGAAGATTCCAGAGTGAAGCAGATAAGGAGGAAAATGGTGGGAGCGGCCAAGTCTCCTTTATAGACACAACCAGAATTACATCGCTCGGTGATCCCAATCTCATAAGCACACAGGTTGTTTAATTGTAATTTAAATTCGAAAAATTCATGTTTCTGGTGGCTCCAGCGGCTTCTTCTCCAAGGAGAGGTTGACTAGGACAATTTGGTACATTAAAAAAAAAACATTAGTTTGATTTGAGGTTTTTTTTTTTAAATACCACCATATCACAATAAAATATTTATTAAAATTTTTATCTGAAATATAAAAATATTAAATAATTTTTATATTTATTTTTTCAACTATATTACTGCATTATTTATTACTCTTTTTTAAAAAATTACATATTAAAATTTTAATTATTATTATTAAGATTTTTATATATATAGTACCTAATGAAAGTGTAAATAAAAAGATGTTGACATTTTAAGAATTTAATATTTTAATTAACATTATTAGTAAAATGTAAATTAATTAATTATGATTTATTGTGGTTGGAGCAGAATATCAGTTATTAGGTAACAAAATGAGTCCATCTACTAGGAATGAATGCTCCAAAGATAATCGATCTGCTCTAGAGAATTCAATAGTTAAAAATACTATTAAATAAAAAAAATGACGAGATGAAGAAATAAATAGATATAGTTGAAATTTTAAATGATTAAACTAAGCCACTAAAAAATGGTGCAAAAAATGAAAAAGTTCTTCACCTTTGCGTATATCAATAAGAAGAGTTGGTAATGAAGTAATTAGTTGATTCGCGTTTAGATGAGGCCATTTTTGAGGAGGTTCACGAATATCACTAGCTAGACATATTTTACATATTTAACTATGCTGCTGCATTTTCTAAGACTTGAACTTGATATCCTAAGTTAAGCTATCCTAATCCCTAACTACTAAGACAAGTATCCCTTGGTTAATTAGTTGAAAGTTGAAACATAAGCTGCATAAAAATTTTAAATGGCCCAAGGGACTGAGGGAGATTGCGAGTATCTAAAAATTTTAGCTTGCCAATATTGATTGAAGATACGGAAAAGCATTACGAAGTTTATCGGGCCGAAATAACGTTGATGATGAAAAGGACTTTGAAAAGGCCAATGCGTAATTAATGAGCTCGAGCTACGTTCCCGCCAACTAACCAGGGCAAAATAATAATAATAATAATAATAATAAAATCCTCAGCTGCAGCGCAATGCATAGAAGTAAGACAAACCTATTGCTTTCCTTATAAGATACTACTGTATGAAATCACATAAATCAATAAAAATTATTAAATAAAGTTTATAATTTTATTTTAAAAAAAAATAAAATATAAATTTCTGAAAATATCATTCACTTAATATTCTATTTATAAAAAAATATTAAAAATATATATATATAAAATAATATTAGAATAACATTATTAATAAAATTTTATTTTTTTTAAATATCTTATATTTTAAAATGTCAAACCTCTTTAAAAACATTTCATAATTTGAGATGAAGGAAGTATCATATATGAGAACTGAACTATGAAGCCTTGTTTCCTGCTTTCTATGATTTTGAATATAAGATTTTTTTTAAAGTTTTTATTTCATAAAGAATAAACATAACTTTTAATTCTTATATTTTATTCGCATTTTATTTTTAGTCTCTATACTTTTTTTAATATTTTGTATTTCTACACTTTTACTTTTTATTATTTTAAATCTTTTCAAGATTCCTATGATTTGCTCATGGAGGAACAAAAAAAATATAAAATAAAAGTATAAAGATTTAAAATATAAAAAAAATATAAGGATTAAAAAAAACATAAATAAAATATAAAGATCAAAAATTATGTTTATCCTTTCAAGAATTAGTATTTAAAAGTTTGAGGTGATATTTATCAATTTTTATTAGGAGCAAAGTTTGATGGTAAGCAGATACAATGCAATGCCTCAGCAGTAAACACGAGTGGGGTAGAACATCCTTTGGCCTCATCATAGCACCCTGCTTGTGTTTTGTAAGTTGATTTTTCTAGAATTGAGACGCATATATCTATCTATGTATCTGTATTTATAAGTTATTCTACAAAATTTATGAAATAATTACTTAATTAATATAAAATATTTAAATATATATTTTAATATAAATATTATTGAGTAGTCCAGTTGGAGAAAGAATAAAGAAATGAGATTCGAATATTTGCTTTGAAAAATGTTCGTGCTCGATAATATTTTGAATATAAATCCCATGAGCAATAAAAAAAGAAGAAACAAGTAAGATTGGATAGAATTTATTTAACATATTTAGCTCGTGTTATGTTTGAAAAGATGGAAATAGTTTTAAAAATAATAACTGATAATTGATTTAAACAAACTTTAGTAATCAAGTGAGTTAGTTAAAGATAACTATGAATAAAACAGAGAGAGTGGTAAAAACATAGTTTAAGATAAAATTCATTCCGAGAATCGAGATCGGCTCGGATAAGAATACAAGGCAAAGAACAAAACAAATGGTGCCACGAATAATACAAAACAAGTAATCTTTTATTTAGGGTTCAATGATACATTCATCCTTAAATTATAAATTTATGAGCCTTTAAAATTTTAAATTTATTTTTAGTCTCTTCTATCACTTTAAAATAATGTAATATAGCATTTGTAATTAACAAATATTAATTTTGATCTCAGTTGATTAAAGGATTACAGAAAATTATCAATAAAATTTTATTGATTATTTTCTATATTTTTTGTATTATTATTGTTTATAAATTTTTAATTTTTAATTATTTTTTTATTTTTTTATTATTTTATGTAATTTTGATGTTGTTTCTTGATGATAGTTAACTTTTATCAACCGTCTCTCTTTTATCCTGACACACCCTCTTTTACTTTTACCCTTTTTTTACACTCGTGCATCAAATAAATAGACCTAAATAATTGTACTCCCTCGTGACACATGATATCTGAGAAGAAAATATTATGGTATTTAAAATCAGATCAGACCAGTTGGGTCAATTTAGAAATTGGTGACCCGCTCCTTTGTTCGATCTGGGTTTACTCTTAACCCAGTGAGGAAGTGAATCGGTATAACTCGATCGACCCGAGTTCAACCCGGTATAATCCGGATAACCCGACGAGTTGACTGGGTTAACTGGGTTATTATTTTTTCAAATTTTTACCCCTAAAATGACGTTGTTTTTTATTTTTTTATTTTTAATTTTTCAAAGCTCTAAATTCAAAAATAAGATAACAACAAAAAGTGAAATTAAAATCAAAAAATAAAAAATTAGAGGCAGAACATGCTAAGTCTAAAAATATAATATTTTATTGTTGTTAGACTTTTGAGTGATTAAATTTGGTTGAATGTTTTTATAATTAATATTTTTTTATTTAAATTATATTATTTTGATCATGATCAGTTTGTCACCGGTTCAATCTCAATTCAACTCTAATTAAACTACTAACTATCCAGTATTATGATCGATTTAATGATCGATCTAATTTCACGTATCTTGAAAAATACAGATAAATACTCGAGACAACATCACAGTGATGCTTTTTTATCGACCAGCTATTAAATTAAGTATCATACAAACCAAGTGCCTTTTCTGTTTTGTCTCTTCCCCTCCCCTAACCGCTTTCCCAGTGCCATGGGCCACTAATGCCAGTGGGGGTGACTTCATTTTTTTTCCTTGACCAGCGTGGGAGTGACTTGATTGATCAGTCCAATTGTTCAAATCGTAGGACATTCAGTTACGAACGCAAGAGTCCAAAATTCATAATTGGTTCCCTGCTGACATCCATCAAAACAGGTGGCAAATCAGAAACCCTATTTGTTAAGTATTGTTTAATTTGCTAATGGAAACCTTAACAGTTCAGGGATAATTAAAATTAGTAGCTAGTAGGGAACAATTTTTGTGTTTAACGAAAAATAAACTCGATTAATATTATTAAATTTTTAGTCTAGTACGGAACAAATAGCGAGAATAAATGTCAAAGAAGTAGCACGGCTATAAATATTATTGAATAGATAACGAATTTTATGGAATGTTTAATAAAAAAAATAATTTTTATTTTTTTAAAAAAATTATTATTACTTCATCCTACTTTGTCCCTATGAAAAAGTACTCTTGGTAGGGCCTGTGATGCATTTGTCAGTCGCAGGGACCCTGATTGTATCAGTTTTTATTAGTTATAAATTTTTACAGGACAATTGTCAAAGGAGTCTTTAGTAAGTGAAAATATTTCTTCTTTTTTGGATAAAATTACTTGTAAATTTAATAAGTTAAGTTGTCAATTTCAACCGACCTGTGTTTTCTCCTTCCCCCTTTTTTTAACATTTCTTTTGTCATATTGACCTGCAATTGACTCCGAGTCTGCATCTTCTCACTTTGGCTTGCAAAATAAGAATCTCATCTCATTTCTGTTAAATAGAAACAACAATAAATAAATAATAAATACAAATACAATTGCTTTAAAATAAAAACGTAGAACATATGATTCAAAAAATATATAATACATATGTTCAGTTTCAAGTGCTAATTAGCTCAGGAGTACCACTATTGTCCACTTCTTCGCTAAGTAAAAGAGATTGTGGGATCAAATTTTAAAGGTGTGTTTTATGTCAAATCCTTAAAATTTGATAATTGAAAAGGTATGAGAAATGCTTACTACAATATACTCTTGCCTGAGTAAATAGACTCGAAAGAGTCCCACTCTCCACCCCACCAGAAACATTTGAGGGATAAATTCTGAGAAGATGGAGGGTGAACACTTAAAGGGAAGGTAATTGTTATACCAATTACTTAGCTAGTTTAAGCTTGAAGTAAGAAGGAAGATTGTCTTTTTTATGGGGTCATTCAAGAGAATTACAGGATTTATTGTACAAAGATCAAATAAGCATGTTTAAGCCTAGGTTGGTCAAACATGAAATATGGGTTAGGCATTTGCCCCATATTTTCCCCAAAAAAGAAAAAAAAACGAATTTTAAGGTAGTTAAGAGTTTGGGATACCTTAAATTCTAAACCTTTAAAACCTGAAGAGATTGCCTCCGCAATACACTACCAAATAACCCCCAATCGCCTCTTAACATGGTAATGTAAGCCATCCAAGTCCATTATGCTTTTTTATTATCATCTTTGATTGATTGGAGGCCTTGAGAATCCTTTTTTCTGCAGACTGTTTATCAGTTTCTTCAGAGGTAAGCAATTCTTTATATCTGTGCTTGTGTTTTGGAATTCCTACTGCAAAAAAGCAAAGACACGTTTTGAGTCATGATATTGTACGATTGTGTTGTTTTTCAGTTGCTTGATTTCCTGTAGGTTAAGTAAGAGACGACGGTGTCCAAATGGAGAACATGATTTGCTGTGCAAAAGGGGAGCAGCAAGCAAGCTTGGTGACAACTGTATTTTCTTGGACCCTAAAGGACATTCTCAACGATGATCTTTACAAACACAAGGTCTTTTCCAGTTTAGCCTATGTATTGAAAACTCATCAATGTAATACGTGTAATTTTATTTAAAAATATTTTATAATTTAGATAAAAATGATATTTTATAATTGTGCTTTGATTTAAATATTATTGAATAGTTTTGTTGGAGAGAGACTGAAATAGACAAGTAAGATTGGGTAAAATTTAGAATAGAGTACTCTAACATCCCTCCTTTTTTTTTTACTTTAATTACAAATATTTTCTTTTTATATTTAAAACCTATATAAATTTTCCTTCTTATAAATAGCTACAAAACATGGATATTTTTTTTAGTTTTAAGATGTTATTTTCATCTACACAACCGTTAGTTGACACATTAAGTCACATATGTTAGACTAAAATATCCCTATTTAAATATAAATATTGTTTAAAAATCATTTAAAATATCCAAAAAGTTCATGCTGTGCTTTTTCATTTATATTTTCAAAATTTTAATTATGTAACCATATTTATTTTAGTAATTTTTAAAAATTCAAAAGCACGGTTAAATATTTTAAATTATTTATTTAAATATTGACAAAATTAATTATTTAAAGTTTTAAATTTGGGAGAGAGTGGACAATTTGATTATAAGGACAAGTTAATAATTTTAAAATTTTTAACATACTTACAAAAAAATTAATATTTTAAAATATTTAATGAAATATTTTTAACAGCATTAAAAATTGCATTTAAGTGTAATTTTTAAAAATATAGGAAAAGTCTCTGTAATTTTATTAAATGGAAGAGAAGAGAGGTCACTGTATTTTCTTTGAAATGTAATATATATTTATTTAGTTTATTATATGTTTGAAAATATATGATAATTAATTTTAAGAATATTAACTGATAACTGATTTTAAACTAATTAATTTTATTAATCTGTGTGAATTAGTTAAAGACTAAAGACAATTATAAATATAAACAGAGAAAATAGTAGTAAACGCATAATTGAGGAATAATTATTCAGAGAATCAAGATCGACTCAGATTAGAATATGGGGCAAAGAACAAAACGAATGATATCACGAGGAAACAATTGAGCAATGTTTTATTCCTACCCTCTCAAAACCAAACAACGTAACAAATACAGTAACGAGGATTGCGTCGAAAAACGAAAAGTTGAGCATATGATTGCATCCTAGTGCCACGGAAAGCAAAGAACGCTCCACTGGCAGGTTCCTTTTTACCTTTTCCTTTTTTATTTTAGATATATCTAGTTATTTTTCTTACAATAAAAATATGATGAATATTTAAGTATTGTATATGATACACATGTCTTTTATGCATTTCATAAACAAAATATAATTTCTTTCTACACGTGCACTAAACAAATGGATGTATGTAGATAATTGCACTCGTAACATTTGATGTTGTAATATTTGAACTGATGTATAAAAATGATAAGTCCCACGTTAGATATATAAAGAGAGCCCATAGTATATATATTTCAAAAAATAAAACAGGCAAGTAAATGAGTTTGAAGGAAAAATGCGTTCATACACACAAAATAGGCAAGTAATAATATTAAAATTAACATATACGTTCAATTTGATTGAAATATAATTAAAAATAAAAAAGAATATATTCATTAAAAGTAAAAGGGTGAAATTAATGTGTGAGTGATATATTATATATTGCATGTATAAATAGGTCAGTTTGTTAAACTTATAGGCCAAGCCTTAAAAAAAAAAATAAGCCTACTTTATTTAATTAAGGTCATGTTTGATATCTTAAAATTGTGCGAAAGGAAATGAAATTAGATATGAAATTGTTCAGTTAACTTATTTGGTGTGCTGGAATTATTTTCTTGAAGAAATCTGGTTCATCAAAATTGATGGAATCTAATTCTATTGCAGAGGTCATGAAATCCAGAAACTCAACATGAAATTGACTTATGTGTCATTTAAAAAATAAAATAAAAAGTATTTTGAGCTTTAAAAGTACATTCTTTATTTTTTATTGCTAAGTTTTTCATTAAAAAATTAAAATAAAAGGTATTTTAATTTTATTTTAAATACATATACTTATTAAAATTATATCATAATTTTATTTTCATATCAAATAAACTTTTAAAATTCAATTCAATTTGATTTTAATTTCAATTCTATAAAAACCTCTTCTATCATACTAAATAATGCCTAAATATTAAATAGACTTACCTAATGGTCTAATTACAGTGTAATAGGGCTTGATTTATTTTCACCCCACGGCGAACATGTGATATTTGACTGATATATATGACCGTAGGAGGAAAATACAAACTAAGTACCTGCGCACTGCATATCTGAAACATAATAACAGTCATATTTTTTTATTGACCAGCTCTTAAATTAAATATCGCAGTTTTCTTAGTCAAATCCTGAAATCATGAAAAATACTATACCTGAATTGAAGAAAAGTAACCGACCTGCGTCCTGTCCTTCCCAATTTTTTCTTTTTCTTTTTCTTTTCTTTTCTTTGTCCTATTGACTTGCAATGGACTGCGATTCAACAGCTTCCCACATTGTCTTGCAATACAAGAATCTCAATAATAAAAACGTAAAAAAATATTAGAATTCAACTGTTAAGAGTTTAGGGTACCCTAAGTCCTAAACCTTCAAAACCTGAACAGATTACCTACGCAATACACCTCCAAATAATTCTCAATCGACCCTTCTTAAGCATGTAACGTAAGCCATCCAAGTCCATTATGCTTTTATTATCACTCTGATTGATTTGAGGCCTTGAGAATCCTCTTTTCTGCGAATTGTTTATCATCAGTTTCTTCAGAGGTAAGCAATTCTTTATATCCGTACTTGTGTTTTGGAATTCCCACTACAAAAGAGCAAAGACGAGTTTGAGTCGTGATATTGTACTACTGTGTTGTTTTTCAGTTGTTTGATTTCCTGTGAGTTAAGTAAGAGACGACGGTGTCCAAATGGAGAACATGATTTGCGGTGCAAAAGGGCAAGAGCTAGCAAGCTTGGTGACAACTGTATTTTCTTGGACTCTAAAGGACGTTCTCAACAATGATCTTTGCAAAAACAAGGTCTTTTCCAATTTAACCTATGCATTGAAATCTGATTGAGGTGGTTATTTTACAATACTGGCAATCTTAGTACAATGTTTTCTTTTCTCTCAGGTGAGGAAGATCCCAGAGACATTCTCATCGATTACAGAATACATGGAATCGTTTATTCCTGCACTGATTCAGGAAACACACAGCGATCTTTCTTCAAGCTTGAAAGGAGTGTCTGGTGCTCCTATCTGCGAAATCATGACAGTAGAATCAGAAATAACGTCAAAGCTCTTCAAATCTCTAAAGGAGTATCATATCAGAGTGAAGAATTCTACTCATGAAGTGAAAGGCATTGCACCGTATGAACCTCAGGTAGGAGATCTGATTGCCTTCACAGACGTTAGGCCGAAGAGCATAGATGACTTGAACAGGCCGCCAAAATACTACCATATTGCCTATGTTCATGGGATGAAGCATGAGAGTTGTGATAAGATTCCTATATTGTCATCAAAGTTCATGGACATGGAACCAGGTGCTAGGATCACGCAGGATCAAAAGCTTTATGCTGTCTTCCTTTTGAACATGACTACCTATGTTCGTATTTGGAAAGCCTTGAACTCGGAACTCGAAGGACCTAGCATGAACATCATTCAGAAAGTGTTACGAGCAGATTCAACTGTAAGAACCACTGATTCATCTTTCACATTTTCATCTTATTACCAGAATTCCACAATGAGCCTTCCAATAGTTTAAAATCATGCTTGTTTTTTAAATGCTACTTAATTGGCATCGTGTAGTTGTTCAGATAACGATACTTAATTCGTTTTGTATGAAAGTTGTATTAGTGGGCAATCTTAGTTTATCTATCTATCAAAGATAAGCAGATTGAGTAAAGTCAATTGCTAATAAATTCTCGCTCTGTATACTGCAGAATGGAGAAAACTGTAATATTTGCTTGTCTGGAGAAAATCTCAATTTAGATTCTATTGTCCAAAGCATAATCAGATCTCAGAATCTAAATGAGTCCCAGCAAGATGCAGTTTCAAGCTGCGTGGCTTTGAGGGAATGTCATCATAGTAGCACTGTCAAACTCATATGGGGCCCTCCAGGAACTGGCAAAACAAAGACAGTTGCTTCCTTGTTATTTTCCCTGCTCAAATTAAAAACCAGAACATTGACTTGTGCTCCAACTAACACAGCAGTGTTGGAAGTAGCAGCAAGGTTGCGGAGCATAATGGAAGATTCCCTTGAGTATGACACTTACGGGTTTGGTAACATAGTGCTATTTGGCAACAGCTCTCGAATGAAGGTCGAAGGTTATCAGGGTCTTCGCGATGTCTTTCTTGATTATCGTGTTGACAAACTTTTGAAGTGTTTTGCTCCACTGACTGGATGGAAACATTACTTGGAATCATTGACCAGGTTGCTTGAAGACCCTCAAGCACAATATCGTTTATATAAGCTCAGTGAAAGTGATGAGGAGGAAGATGACCTTATTTCATTAGAAGAATTTGCTAAGGAAAAAATCAGCAATATAGAAGAGTTGTGTCGCTTCCACAATCTATTGAAGCATGATGATGATGATCCCTTGACATTACAGCAGTTTGTGGAAGAATACTATAGGGATGTTGAAGAACAATATAATTCATATAAGAATGATAAAGGAAACAATGTCATGACATTAGAGCAATATGTGAAGCAGAGATTCAGTTCAATGAAGGAGAAGCTCCAGTTCTGCATGCAAACCTTGTATACACACTTACCAACGTCGTTCATTTCACTTGAGGTGGTGAAGAGCATGTTAAGAGCTTTGGATTTGCTGAAGTCTATTGAAAGATTCATGCGCCGAACCAACATCAGGAATGACCTTGGTGACTATCAAGTTGAAGAAAGCATTGATAATATCTTTGGAAGCTCAAGCCTTGCGAGACAAGAGTGTCTTGGCATATTAAGGTTACTTTCTCAATCAGTTAATCTTCCAAACATTACAGAAAGATATGTCTTGGCAAATTTTTGCTTGTCGAACGCAAGCCTAGTTTTCTGCACAGCTTCAAGTTCTACGAGATTGTACACAGAAGAAATGACACCTCTGCAACTTCTAGTTATTGATGAGGCAGCTCAACTTAAAGAGTGTGAATCAGCAATTCCACTGCAAGTTCCAGGTCTCCAGCACGCTATTCTAATAGGTGATGAGAGGCAGCTCCCAGCATTGGTTAAAAGCGAGGGTACTTGAGCTTTCCATTCTTTATGATTTTGATTGTGGAAGCACTTATTGATTTATGTTTAACATGTTCAAGATGACGAACTTGTTTTAGATTTCTAAACATGCTGAATTGGAAGAAGTTTGTTCGAGAGGCTGGTCTTGATAGGATATGGGAAGCATATGCTTAACGTCCAGTACAGAATGCATCCATCAATAAGTTCATTCCCAAATAGAGAATTCTATGATGAGAAACTTACTGATGCCCCAAATGTCAGAATGACAAGCTATAGTAAGCGTTTCCTTGAAGGGAAATGTATGCGACCTATTCCTTTATCAACATAGCCAAGGGAAAAGAGCAATCTGGTCGACGAGGCTACGGCTTTAAGAACACAATTGAGGCCTCAGTTATCTCACAAATTATTCAAAGCCTTCATAAAGGTCATTCTTACTCTTTCTTATTCTCACGTGTATTGTTCCCGTGTTAAACTGGACTGAAGATTCCTGAATAAGACGACTTTATATTCATGACAGTATTTTTCTGTTTGCTGCAGAGTTTCTCAACACAAGGAGGAAAGTCAGCGTGGGAGTCATATCTCCATATAATGCTCAGGTTTATGAGATTCAGGAGAAAGTTAAGGAGTATGCTTCGGTTTCTGACCCAACTTCTCTGTAAGTGTTCGTTCTGTTGATGGCTTCCAAGGTGGGGAAGAAGACATCATAATAATCTCCACAGTAAGATCTAACGGGATGGGAAAAGTAGGTTTTCTCAGTGACCTAAGAAGAGCAAATGTGGCACTGACTCGAGCTAGGTATGTTCTATAGAATTGTAATGTGTGCGTGTGTGTGTAGTCACACAGCTTCTTCAAAAGTTGATTTGAACTTGGGTTTATAAATTTCCTGCAGGCATTGTTTGTGGATACTAGGGAATGCGGCAACTCTAACCAACAGTGACTCCGTTTGGAGAAAACTTGTGCTTGATGCTAGGAATAGAGAGTGCTTCCATAATGCTGATGATGACAAGAACTTAGCTCAAGCAATTGATGATGCCTTGCTCGAGCTCGAACTGCTTGAAGAACCAGAGTCAATATTTGAGAGATTGACCATTGGGAACAAATCATCACTATCTTCGGCTAGTACCTCTTCTAGGTATGTGCATGTCGAACTGCACTTAACATGGCATGAATTCATATAATGATAATGTCAATATAATCAGTGGCAAAATTGAAAACAGAAGTGTGATCTGTAATTTATGGCATTGTTGATGGTTTTTGAAGAACTAATGTTGATATAATTGAATGCAGAGGTTCTTTCAGGGCAGACCACGGACACGGAGGTGGTAATGTGCAATGTATGCTACAGTGTGTCATATAATTATTAACTTATGTTTGGCTATATATATATAACCTTTACATGATAAAAATGGTTTCTTGCAACAAAATTACTCAGCACTTGATTATTTCACTCTTTTGATTTTCATCAGATGCGTGGTGAATCCCATTAACCAACTAATGCAAACTGCAGTTTTAACTAATAAAGAAAATGAACTCCTCAAAACAGTTTTTTTTTTTTTCCTTTTAATTTCCGCGGATTCAAGTAGGTTTCATTTGTTTTGCTTTCCACGTACTGAGTTCTATAAAAATAATAATATCATCCAATTATATTTTAAAACCAAATGGCATTAGTCAGAAGACTATAGGAGGCGTTTTTCAAGAATTAGAAAGTATCTGTGTTACGTAAATTACCGAAAGGGTCATTTATTTTGTTTCAGTTCATTTCAATTATCTCATCTTTAAATTATTAAAAATTCTTGTTATGAAATTACATTTAACTATTTTAACATTTTGATACATAATGAAAATCCTTTCCTCAGTTTTTTTTTTGTTGAAGAATTTTATTTTATGCATATATAATAAAATACTGTATGTATTAAACAATATTCAAATGGGATAAATTAATGTTAAATTCTAATGTAGGATCTGTATGTTATTAAAATATATTCAAATGGGATAAATTAATGTTAAATTCTAATGTAGGATCATATTTTAATCATAATTTACAAGTAAAAATAATCTAATAAATATATTAAGTGCAAATTCTAAATGAAACATATTTGGATCAAACTTTAAGATATTATATATTACTTTAATTTAATTAATTTTTATATACATACTTCAGTCAAATTTAATCCATTCTCATGAGGAAATACCGAAATACCAAATTCTTCTTCTACGGAAACAAGCAATGCCACATTCCCGCTCCTCCTGCTTCAGTGAAGAAAGCGTACTCAGAGACTATTAACACAAGCGCCTACTGGCGCCAGAGGATGAAGACATGTCCCAGAAATTAGCTTTTTGATTTGATAACTTTTCTACAAAATGATTTTAAAAAATCGAAAATCGAAAACCTAATGTATGTTTTTAAATCGAGTTCACTGAACAATGAGGATAGTCTGGTGAACTTTCAAAACTTCAAAACGTAAAAACAATCAGTCATGACCACTTCCCCTGCTTTGACTTGACCGATCCAGCTTCGTCCAAACACTAAGTAACCGACCTACCTCCTCTAACACTGTCTTCTTCTTCTACATCTGATTTCCAAACACCAGACATTGCTCAGAAAAGGGTTCTTTTTCTTTGCGTTCACTATATATGGAAGATGCCGAGGTACAAATTAAATGCTTCCATTTCTGTGTCGTTTTAATGTTTCATTATTATTAATTTCCATTTCATAATTTACTACTGACTATAAACAATTTACATTTAAAACTAATCTTCTAAATTTGACATGGAACAGATTTAAGAGAAAAAAAAGAAAATGCAGTGAAAGAAGAAATAATTAGTGCCCCACTGGCCTACTTCATGATGAAAGTGTATGCTCGAGGATTAGAGGACATGTCCCAGAAACTAGCTTCTCGACCAACGTAACTTTTGTCAAAGTGATCTAAGCTAATCCAAAGTCAAAACAACATAATATTTGTTTTTAAATCTAGGTCTATTTCATTGAACAGTGCATGCCCATACGCTAAGTCTGACTTTGAAATTTAAAAAAAAATCTCAAAAAGATATGCATGAACGTAACATACATCAAATAATTACACTTGACCATTTCCCTGCTTTGACTCACCTATCAAGCTTCGTCCAAATACAAAGTAGCCATCTGCATCGAACGCTCGAATCCTCCTTGAAACCAAGCCGTGTTCTTCTTCTGCATCAGATTTCCAACCACCAAATTAACATGTCTCAGAAAAGGGTTCTGTTCTTGTGAGGACTAGGTGGAGTAAGTCTATAATTGTATATCACTTCCATCGCTTTTTTTACCAACCTATTTCAACTAAACTGAAAATATACGATCTCGTAACACTTCCTAATTTGCAGGGCTTACATGGAAGCAGGCAAGCAGGGGCTGAGCTGCCTATATGATGAGGGAGCCCAACTCTCTGCCTCTTCCTATATATTTATATAAATCTCCAAATATTTAGCCCAGTTAAATTATAAATTTAGTTCTTTAATTTTATACATTTCATTTAGTATTTTAATTTTATAAAATATATTTTTAGTCTTTTAATCCTAACATTATTAGTTTTTATCTTTATAAATTTTTACAGTGAATTTTTAAATATTAACAAAATATTATTAAATATTGACATATTAAGTTTAATTTTTTTTCAAAGTAATAATGATTGATATTAAAAATAATCACTTGAAACTAATGATATTAGAATCAAAAGATTAAAAAGATATTTTATAAAATTAAAAGACTAAATTAAAATTTTATATAAAATCAAAAGAATAAAAGTATGCTTTAACCTATTTAGCCTCATAAAAAGTTTTTAAGAAACATAAAAAAAAAACCTAGTATGCCTAGATGCAATACATACATATACTTATGTATTATTCATTCTTATTCTACTTATAAAATAGAGAGAGAATGATTTTTTATTTTATTTAAAAGTTATGTCATCAAAATTTTTATCATAAAATTTTTCTTTTATCCTTCATTAACAATTTATACATGAACATAATTATACACTCTTTTCATTTAAGAATATAAAATACTTTTTTAGGTTAGATGTTAAAAAATATAAGATATTTTTAGTTTTTAATATATAATTCATGAGTTTTTTCTTTAAAAATATCTTTAATAAATAAACCACTCAACTATTTTCCTTTAAAAAGAGACATCACATTAAATAAGAACAAACATTAAAAGATGGCATTAATTTATTTAAAAGTATGATCTAATTAAACATGTCTTATATTTTTTTTAATGGAAACAGTATATCTTGTTTTACAAAAATTGCCCCTCTCGAGGGTGGTTCGGCCCCTGCATGGAAGATTAAAAAGAAAGCCAGCGAGACTTGCGCGACCACGTTTGGCGACGCCGAAGGCGGCCATACTTTCACGGAGAAGACAGGATATGACTTCGTGTTAAATTCGAGCTTTGATGACGTGAATGTTTCGTCCTATGACGCCCTTGTCATCCCGGGAGGTTAACTCCCTGCATTTTTTTTTTTGGAACACTCTGTTCTTGCCTTGGCCCGCCATTTCATGCAAAACAAGAAGCCTGTCGCTTCTATCTCCCAAGGACATAAGATTTTAGCCGCTGCAAAAGTTCCCAACGTAATATTACATTACCATGTTTTATGTCTACATAACTATGTTTGTGTCTGTGTTAGTCAGGTGTTTTAAAACTTTTGTGTTTTGCTGGTTAATTATGAACTGTTTGACGCAAGGAAGGAACTCATGGCTCACCCGACGAAGAAGCTGAGTGCGGTTCTGTAGGGAGGAGCATGGGTTAAGCCTGGCCCTAGTAATCGTTGCTTCACCGACCGGAATTTGGTCACCGGAGCTTCGTGAGTCCGCCACCCTGAGCTCATGGCACCGGTTGATGTTCGCGTAACTTTCTGAGCGATTTCCTCTCTTTGGAACGAAGCTTGTTTCTTGTGTGTTATAAGAGAGACCAGTGGATGCTGCATGAATTACAATAGAAGTATGATTTTCCTTTTCGGATGCTCTGTTTCTTCTTCGCCTAGGATATTCTCCCATATCCTATCCATTAATAATTAATACGAGGAATTTTCTGCAAATTTGTTTTCTTGGATGGGTGTTGAATTTTTTCTTCTTACTTTTTTAATACAGACGAATACTACAGCCCAACAATTAAACAATGGAATAAATCATGACACATTAAAATTCTATTATATTATCCGGTGGCACTTCTCACGGACAGACAATTTACATGCAACAATAACAACAAATCTTATCCTATTAAATAGGGTCGGCTGCATAAATTATTCAATGTTATTATGCTCTATCATCAATTAAACTTTTAAAAATATTATTAATTAAAAGATCTCATTCAACATTTATATTATTATTCTCCTTGGTCTTCCTCTATTTCTTTTTATTGGACTCAAAATTATATGTTTCATTTTTCTCATCGGTATCTCTCACAGCCTTCTCTATATGTGTTGAAACAATTCCAACTTTATTTACCATTCTCAAAATTACTCAATTTTTTTTTACCATTTTTATTGCATAGGTGCTACATTCGCTTTTTCTCATATATGTTTATTTTTTATTTTATTTTATTTTATTTTATATGTTCTACATTCATTTCAACATTCTCATATCTAATATTTCAACTTTATATTATTGTTGTCTCTTTAAAACTTAACATTCACTATCATGTAAACATAACTGATCTTATATCAATTCAATAAAGCTTCCCTTTAAATTTATCAAATACTTTTTGATTACAAATAACTTATTTAAACTTTTCTTTAATTAAGCCATCTAACTTGTATCTAAACAAGATGGACCATCTAGTTATAAGCAAATACTCCATCCATTATTTAATATATGAAGATCTCAACGAATTCACACAGTTTAAGTTAATTAGTTAATAGTTAATAATTAATAATAATGAAAATATTTGAAATTAAAACATTTGGATTTTATGTCTTTGTAACTAATGTTTACTTTTTCCCTCTAATTTAATGATATCTAGAATGACAATTTTAAAAAAATATATAATTAATCAATGCTTTTTTAAATTTGTAATTTTGCTTGTAATAAAAAATAAAGGAATCTAAGATAGGTTTTCTCATATGTGATAATGGAGTAGCATTTATTAATAAGTTGGTTGATAGTTCAAAGGTCATCACCCCCCCCCCCTTTTTTGTCAATACAATAAAAAATCCAATTTTTTGATAGTTCAACGGTCATCATCATTTTAGAAAATCGCTGGATCGCCGGATTCAACTTGCAAGTGTTACACACGCACACACGCACACACGCGCACACATACATTTAACTTGCAAGTTGATCTTTTGTTTTGTTTATTTTGTTGGGCCATTAGCCCATCACCCTTGAAGTCATAGAGTACTCATAATTATAAGTGGATTCCCAGAATAACTAAAGGAAGATTGTTTATCAATAACGCAAAACCTCGGGTAGTAAACATATAGTACATCGTTTAGTTTTCATATATGCAATCATAATTTTGAATACACACACATGTGACATGGAGAAATAAAAAATATATAATACAGTGCTAGTTATTTAGAACAAAAATATGCATCGTAAATCTGTTACACAATAATATTGTATCAAAGAAAAATAACGTTAACAAAATAATTTTAAAATATGGAATCATAATTACAACAACTTCATCTCAAATTTCATGTAATATAAAAAATCACGGGACGGGTTTACCCTATATTTTTTAGGAAAAATTACATTCAAGTTTTATAAAAAAAGTTTATTTTTAAAAGGTCCCATAAATTTTATAAAATACTCCTAAATCCAAAATTTTGTACATTAACAATTTGATTAAAAGTATTGACAATTGAACAATGGCCGTTTACAATTTGTAAATGACCGTTGCTCAATTGTCAATGCCTTTAGTCAATTTATTAATGTATAAAATTTGAGATTTGAGAATATTTTGTAAAATTTATGAGACTTCTTAATAATAAACTTTTTTCTATGGAACCAAAATGTAATTTTTCTGATCTTTTATTATTCAGATATTTCCTGACCTTTGCTGATAGCTGGAAGTATAAGTAATTAAGCACTTCATTTCGGTCTTTATTATTTGAAAAAAGAGCATCTAATGATGTTATATATTAACATTTATGCAATCTCAACTATGTATAATATAAAATTTATAGAAATCGCATTATTTAAAAGTGCATGATTCTTTTTAAAATTCACTTGGAGTAATGTAAGCTAATAACCTAATTTTAAAATTGCCCTTCCATTCATTTCGTTGAATTTTCTTCAAAAATTAATTACAGTGTATCGATCATTTATAAAATTTTCTCATTCCACGTAAAAATATTATCTTCTTATCTCGAAACGTATTAGCTATTCAAAGGATTCCATTTTATAATTCGCTTATCGCATTCTCACCGGAATTAAGCAATATTCTAAACCTTATTAGCCATGTTTAAAAATTTAAAAAAATCAACTTTACCTTTATTAAATATATATACTTAAAAAGTATTCTAATATTTAATAATATTTTTAGCATTTAATTAATGAGGCAAAATGGTATGTTAATGAATACAATAAAAGTTGAGATTCCATATAAATATGAACAAAATAAATATTATCTACCTGTCTTGTGAATAGGACTGTACAAGTGTTATTAGCCACAATAAAGAAATGGAATCATAACAAAATAAATATTATCTCCCTGTCTTGTAAATAGGACTGCATGAGTGTTATTAGCCACAGTTTAAAAAGTTAGTTAAATATAATAGTTATATTTAAAAATAAAAAAATTAATTAAACTGTCCTATATTAATCAACATAAATATACATTAATTATTTTTTATTAATGTAAATTATGAAAGATGATTTAGAAAATATGTAATAAATACTTATTAAAATATGTAATTTTGTTTATATAACAAATTAAATAAAAAGTAATAGTTTATCTTACAAATAAAAATGGTGAGAGTATATATATATATATATATATAGAGGCTGACTTGTTACACTAATAGGTTAAACCAGTTAAATCTATTTAGTAAGTAGATCAGACCCTTATAAAGGGTATGGTATATTCCCAATCCTATTGGATCCCAGAATAACTAAAAGGAGATTATTTATCAACAACACAAAACCTCATGTAGTAAACGTATAATACATCATATGTAATCATAATTTTGAATACACACACATGTGACGCAAAGAAATAAAAATAATATAATACTGTGCTAGTTATTTAGAACAAAAATATGCATCGTGAATCTGTGACACAATAATGTTGTGTCAAAGAAAATTAATGTTAACAAAAAGAATAGGGTGTGAAATCGTATAACAATTGACTCAATTGAGAATATCGTTTTCGTTCGCAAAAATGAACCTCTGTCAGGAAAGAAGTAACGAACCAAATCTTAAATCTTAACATGTCTGTGTTTTTTATAAAAACGAACTCAAGAGAAAGTGAAATGACAATCTTCAATGCAAAGCTAAAAAGAAAAGAACCAGGGTCGAGCTGTAAAATTGTCCCCGAACCACTTCACAGTTGCAAAAAATTTCAATCAGCGAATGCAGTAGAAAGTTAGC
Organism: Prosopis cineraria; assembly: GCF_029017545.1. NCBI lineage: Eukaryota > Viridiplantae > Streptophyta > Magnoliopsida > Fabales > Fabaceae > Prosopis > Prosopis cineraria. The sequence continues at coordinate 3,751,141 of NW_026555339.1, read as the reverse complement.
ATTGAGTGGAGGGCACAATGAATTTTTTAAAATTTTCTCTCCCCCCTCTCTACATTTCTCTTTTTTATAAAATATAAAATATTTTCTCTCTTTTAAAAAAATTTTAACGATCAATTTCACTGAATCCATTCCCATAGTAGGGCAACAATAATTTAATAAATTTATCTTCCGACCAAAGCCATATTATATAAAAATACAGAAATACCGGATCTTGAGTATAAAAAAGAACACTAAAAATTTCACCCATAAAAAAAAAGAACATTAAAAAGAAGAAATAATTAGTGCCCCGCTCCTTCATGCTGCTGCTTATGCTTCGTGATGAAAGTGTGCTCAAGGACTAGATGACATGTCCCAGAAATTAGCTTCTCCATAAACTTTTGTCAAAATGATCGAAAATAATCGAAAGTCAAAAGAACATAATATTTGTTTTTAAATTTAGTTCACTGAACAATGCAAGCCCATTCGCTGAGCCTGGCTGTAAAAATTAAAAAATCTCTAAAAGATAAGCATAAACTGACATTTAATTAAACAACCCCGCTTGACGATTTCCCAGCCTTGAATATTGACCGATCGAGCTTCGTCCCAATACCAAGTAGCCACCTACCTCAAACGTTGGAATCCTCCTTAAAATCAAGCGGCGTTCTTCTTCTGCATCAGGTCTCCAGGCACCAGACATGGCTCCGAAAAGGGTTCTGTTCCTGTGCTATGACTATGTCGAAGATGCCGAGGTTATATACGCTTCCATTTCTGTGCCGTTGTAATGTTCCATTATTATTAATTTCCATTTCATTTCGTATTTGGATGATTTGGTTTGTAGGTGATGGTTCCATTCCAAGCTTTGCAAGCTTTCGGCGTCTCCGTTGACGCCGTTTGCCCCGGAAAGAAAGCCGGCGACATCTGCCCCACCTCCATTCATCAGGTCTCTTTGACTTTTCCATGACATCAGTTCCATAGTCTTTCTAATTATTACTTCATCCAATCCCAAATATTTACGAGCATGATTAGTTTCTTAGCATCAACTCAGCTTTTGTTTCCGTGATGTTGAATCTAGATTCGGATTTGTCCAGAGACGCGTGGTCACGATTTCACACTCAATGCAACGTTCGACGAAATCAAAGCAACAAACTACCACGGATTAGTAATACCCGGCGGGAGATCACCGGAACATCTCGCTCTTATTCCAAGCGTTGTGGAGCTGGTTTCAGAATTTGCCGATTCAGGAAAACCAATCGCTGCGATCTGTCATGCACCGTTGGTCCTGGCGGCCGCCGGGGCAGTGAAAGGTCGCAAGATCACTGGATTTCCCGCAATCGGACCGGTCCTCGTCGCCGCCGGTGCACATTGGGTTGAACCAGAAAGCATTGGCTCCACTATAGCCGTGGCCGATGGCAACATCATATCGGCCGTTACATTCAAAGGACATTCCGCATTCATACGCCTTTTTGTGAAAGCTTTAGGAGGCAGCATCAGCGGGCCCCACAAGAAGATCTTGTTTCTTTGTGGAGTAAGTTCAATTTCTATCACTTTCATCACTCTTGTCATTATTTAAATTAAAACTGTGTGGATAAAGTCTCTTAACATCTTCAAATTGTAGGATTACATGGAAGATTATGAAGTGACGGTTCCGTTTCAGTCTTTTGAGGCATTGGGATGCCACGTGGATGCGGTTTGCCCGACAAAGAAAGCCGGCGAGACCTGCGGAACCGAATGTCGCGAGGCCGAAGGCGGCCACACTTTCAGCGACAAGGCAGGATATGACTTCGTGTTAAGTGCTAACTTCGATGACGTGAATGTTTCGTCCTATGATGCTCTTGTCATTCCAGGAGGCAAAGCCCCTGCTTATTTGGCTTTGAATCACTCTGTTCTCGCCCTGGTCAACCATTTCATGCAGAACAATAAGCCTGTAGCTTCCATCTCCCAGGGACAAAAGGTTTTAGCGGCTGCTAATGTTCTCAAGGTGATTATATTACATTAATCTGGAGAGTATGTGTGGCGTATCATGTTTTATATTGATGTTTGTGTCTGTGTTTGGGACAGGAAAGGAAATGCACGGCTCACCCGACTGTGAAGCTGAACGTGGTTCTGGCGGAAGGAACATGGATGGAACCTGATCCCATTCACCGTTGCTTCACCGATGGTAATTTGGTCACCGGAGCGTCGTGGTACGGCCACCCTGAGCTCATTTCTCAGCTCATGGCACTGCTCGATGTTCGTGTATCTTTCTGAGCCTATTTTTTTCTGGTTTCGTGTGTGTGTGTGTTACAAGAGAAGCCAGTGGATGCTTCATGAATTAGAATAAAAGTATCTGTGTTTTCTTCATCGACTAGAATGTTCTTACGCATCCTATCTAATAATATGTTGAATTTTCTGGCAATATGCGTTCTTCTCGTGGTTGGGTGTTGAAATTGAGATTCAAAAGGAAAGCTAAATATTTGGTTAGCTTAGCAGCAACAGCCAAGTTGCACCCTTAACCAAATTATTAGCGAATATTTATTATAAATAAGTCGGTTAATCAGTCATCGGGCATCGGCCTTTGAGAAAATGGCTTGATTTTTAACCTATTCACCTTATAGGTCCATGTTGTTTTGCCTCGTTGGGCCTTCGGCCCATCACCCTTGAAGCTTGATTCTTCTCATAATTATAACTGGATGTCGAGAATTCAACGAAAAAGTTACTCCCTTTAATCTTATTTATAGGTTATATTTTAAAAAATTTATTTAATTTTATTTATAAATTATAATATAAATTTTTAAATAATATTTAAAAAATATTTTTGATATTGCCCTTCATGAGAGAGAAAAAATAATCTAACATTATTTTTTGGATTTGTATTATTTGTAATTATATACACTTTTATTCCTTATACTTTTTTAATATTGATATTAATAAAATAGACAAAAATGACTTATAAAAAAAATTAAAAAAATATTTAACAATAAAACAAAGCCTCGTGCTAGGAGAGGTTCGAGCCCTGCTATAAAATATGCTCATATTTAATGTTTGATAATATCTTAAATAGTATTGGATTTCTATGGGTAATAAAAAAAATTATACTATAATATGCTTAGGACGGAAATATGAATTGTGATATGTACTATAATAATATTTTACCCATAAATATAATGTTAAAAACAATAAAAATTATATATACCTACAAGTTCTTATATTTTTTTTTTAAATTTCAAATGAGGTCCCTACAACTTATTTTTTTTAATTGAATTCCTATAATTCGATCAATTAAATTTTTTAACATCTAAAGATAAAATATTTAAATTTTTCCTTTATGAAACAAAAATGAGAACTTTTATATTTTTTAAATAATTATATAACTTTAGAATTGATTGCATAAATTTTATAACTCAAAAATTGTATAATTAGTTTGTCTTTCAACTTATATATTTTTTATAAAAAATAATAAAATTGTAAACAATGTACAAAACAAAATTTTTTTTATTTTGGAGGAAACTATTAAATTAAATTTTTTAAAAACTCCAGAGCTATTTTTGTTTGGGAAATTTAATAATTCATTATTAATTTTAAATTTTAAATATTAAAATATTTAATAAATCAAATTATAAGGGCTTGATTGAAATAAAATAAATTATGAGAACTTAATTTAAAATTGAAAAAAAAATATAAAAATTTGCAGGTTAATTTTTCCAAAATAATACTAGCGTGAGAAATAGAAGAATATTTGATTCAATCGGAAATATCGTTTTTCCCGGCAGCAATGCGTGCTGGGAGGGAATTGATGCGACGAAGCCACCTCTGCATTTATGTTAAAATAGATAAGAAATTAAGAAAAAGTTAAATGAAAATATTGCATGCAAGGTTAAAAAGAAAGGAGACGGTGGCCAAGTGGTGAAAACGGGGATGAACAACTTTACAGTGATGAAGATTTGAACCAATGAATGCGGTAGAAAAGTTAGCATTGAGGAGATCAGTGAGGCAACCAGCCAGGCAGAAACAATTGAGGCCTCTTTATGTGACAACTAGAAGCACTATCATGACGCTTTGTATATCACCTATTATTATCATGTCAACTCCACCACACCATCCCCATGGTCAACCTCAACTCCTGAAACCTGATATAAACACTGCCAACAAAGTAAACCACGTTAGTTAATTTTATCACCAGACCGTGTATGAAAAAGATAACTAAAATTACTTCGTCCAACGATAATATAAATCGATGTCAATTAATCTTATATTTTTTAAAAGAATTGATTAAAATGTTGACTTTTTAAATGTTTTTACATCTTTTCAAACCTCTACCCTTGAATAGAATAAGTATAACATTTGATTTATTAAAAATATTAGCATCAATTGTTCAAGTGAGTTACTATAAAATAAGGGTGTGTGTGTATAACCTATACAATGTCTTATATTTTGAATCAAGCAAAAGTCTTAGAAACTGTCCTGTATTATATCATGGAGCAAGTGCTGTTTTAATTTTATTCACAAGTCACTTCCAATATTTTTCATCAAAACCATAAAAAATTTTAAAATTTATTAACTTTATTTAAAAATTTAATAATTATTTAACTTTGCCGTTAGTAATATAAATGTTTTAACAATGTATTTTTTCTTTTCAACATTTAGTAAAGAGTAAATTAAAAAATTTATGATAAAAATTTAATAAAGCACTCCCTCCATTTTTATTTATAGAATAAACCACCTTTTCTAATTTTTTTATAAAAGTAAAGTCACATTTTTTAATAAATATTTATTATAAATTTTTTAAATTATCCCTCATAATTTTATCATTCACAGTCATAAAAAATAATTAATGAAAGCTTTATTAACACAATTGCTAAATGGTATTGTAGTCCAATTCTTTTATTTGTAAATACAATTAATATAGTTAATCAATTTTTTTAAATTATGTGATACAATTTTTTTTCTCCTACAAATGAAAATAAAGGAAGTATTTTAGAAATAGAGATAAAAAATTTTCTCCAAATACTATAAACAAGGCTAGAGAAAGTATATTAAAACAGTTATTTCCTCTGTTCAAGAATATAAAATATTTTTAACCGAATATCACCCTTCAATAAAATAATTGCTTACTTTTCAACTAATTTTATTTATTTTTATATTTATCTCTATTAAATATTGTATAATAAATCTAAAGTCATTATCAACATAGGCACTTTTACAAAAAATAATAATTATACTTTAAAAGATTTAAAAATAATAAATATTTAATTTTTTAAAAAATAATTTATATTTTTTAATGTAGAGAGTGTATGGGACGAGGGATGACAATAATCAAATTTAACGTAATTGAAGGTATTAAATTGGGTGCGGTTAAAGAGCAACGAGGGGTGAGTGACATCATCAGGTGAAATAGAATGGAGAAAAGCTGGATGGAGGAGGGGTGGGTGACAAGTGGAGTGCCACATGCAATTATACCTACCTCTTCACTGTGAAGGAGTGGGGATTGGATCGGAGAAAACTATGTTTTTAATGCCCTCTGGATGTGGTCTTCGTCCTCCTCTACCTTCAGCAATCGGCACTCCTCTACGTTGTCAAACGGTTACATACCTTGTTGAACGAGGCTGTTGAAATTAGAAGAAACATTACCCGAATTACACTGCCGTGAAAGCGATTAGGTTGTCAGGTTAGTCAATCCAATGACCTCAGCCTAGAACGAGGTTTCAGATACGCAATGAATGGATTCCCCGTAGCGGAAATGAGTGAGAGGGGGATGGGACGGGGGTGTTGGAATATAAAAGGGGTTGAATTTTCAATTTTCCTGACATTCGCTGATTGGATATAAAGCTATGGCCTGTGGGACCCCCCCGGGACGTCTCCTTCCACACTTTTCTGTCATACGTGGGCCCCGCCATTTCCCCATCATCATCACCCCTCTAGTCCTCTCCTTATATAAAATTAAATTAAAACAGTTGTTTGTTTGGTCTGCCTTTGCCATCATTGCTTCCCTTACCAACCCATTTCAGGAGAATGTAATTTCAGTCCCCGTGACAAACCCCCTCAAATCAATTAATTAAATTAAAATTAAAGTAAGTTTATTAAAATCTTGTTCCTCTTTTAAAATAAAAACCCTCACTTCTCCGTTGTGGTCATTCACATCGACACTGAAGCCATGGGTGACCATCGCAACTACTTTTTTTAAAATTTATTAGTTGTTAGTATAAGAAGGTGAAGGGGGAAAAAAAAAAGAAGCTTTTATATATATCAATTGAATCGATCTGGGAGGCAGGCCGCTTTTCTCGAGGGTTGACTTGAGAGATTACCAAAAAAAAAAAAAAGAGTAAGGGGAATTTCAAGCTCAGACTTAAGAGGCCTTTAAAAAAAAAAAAACCAGGGCTCGGATTAGCTCGAACATTCTGTCTTAATTTTTTAAAAAGTTTTATGCTTTTACCATGTAAGAAAAATATTCCTTACTGTGCTTCAAACTCAATTAGTCAAGCTGAGACTATTACAGTGTTGAATTATTGAAGACTAATCGACAACGCTTGAGTTGAAATATTGTGTTTATAGATGGTGATGATAATTAGACATTTAATGATATTTTCGCACATAATTTAGAATATTTATATGATCTTTTTTTTATTTATACTTTTTTTTTTGAATATTTTAGGCTTAAGCTATATTTTATAAAACAAAACAAAAGGGTTTTAAAGTACAGCCTTGAGAACCAGGACAATTGGGGTCAGGTTTTGAAAAAAAAAAAAAGAGCATGTTTAAGAATAACATAATTTTCCATGATCAAGTCCCAATGAATTAAGTAACATGATCTCTTATCACTTAAATAAGTGATTAGTAATTTAAATTATTAAATTATGTTGCTAATTAACGAGGCATGCTCACGGTGCCTTAAAAGAGAAATTAAATAATGAGTGTGTGTGTGTGTGAGATATCAAATTTAATGATGTACTGCATTGCTTCTCAAGGGAAAACGTTGGCTAATTATGGAAACACGCAAATTGAAGGGCTGGCAGCTTCTCTCCCGCTGACAATGTGCTCTAAAGCATCCAAAGGGGTTCTTGTTACTACATGCCACAACAACTGTGGACATGAAAGAGACACCTAAGAGTTCAAACAATTCCTCCTCCATTAATATTATCCATCAACTAACACTGTAACGATATTTCAACATCATGCCCGCACAGTCTACTTAACCTACTCCCATCGTACGCATAATGGATGTACAATTTCAACATTAATTTGACGTAGACAACATTCTTGGATGCTGTGATGATTTAATCATGCCTGATTAAATCAGATTTAAACCGTACATGTACGTGTACAATAGCCCACGTATAAAATTTGAGGTGATGACGAATGGGTGTGAGATGTAAGCAGAGATACATTATTCAGATGTTTTTGAAGAATACATGTTTGCACATAAATATAATTTTTGTAACATTAAATGTAAATGATACGATTAAGCAAAATACTTTAAATTCGTGAGTTTAATTTATAAGTTAAAAGCAATCCAGAAAAACGCGCGCGCGCACCCCTACGCCTAGTATAAAAAATTTGTATTTTATAGCGCGCTTATTACGAAACTTGCTCCGCGAGCTTTCAAAATATTATAATGCTGGATGTATAAAAGCAAGTAGGCGTAGGTTTTAATTAAGTATCCCTATAATTTTTTTAGGAGAAGGGATGAGGCAAAACTTTCTTGTATTAACTTTTTGTTTTTTGTTTTTCGGGGGGGGGGGGTGAGGGAGGCCAGTACCCAGCGAAGTTTTGTCTTCTTCTTTTTCAATGCCCCTACCTCAGAGAGCGTCTTGAGTTGCAAAGAAGCTAAAGAAACGAGATCGCTTTAATTCCATGAATTAATGTGTGTGTGCATTATATCAATAGATCAATGGTTAATCATTAACATGATCAAACTTTTCTTCTATAAAGCTGTAGAAAATATTTTGATCAAAGGAACGTGTGTCAAGAGTGGTCAGTATAAAGTTGAGAATATAGGCCAACCAATGAGTTTGTGATTTGGGCAGGGTGGGCTGCAAAAGATTGACTTATAACGGACTAGCATTCACCCATCAGAACAAAACACTCAGAAAAGTTGAAGGTGTTGGTGGGATGTTGAGCTAGAAGAACAAAGAAGTGGGAACACAAGGGAGCTAGGATTCAAAGAGCATAAATGAAGGCTAAACTCAAACCGGTATCGATTCAAGCTAATTGAATTAAAGGCAGATGAGAGTAGTCTAAATTCAAGTCAAAGCTTGAAAACAGAGCCAGGGGCTAAACATCAAATAAGTCAAGGTACATGAAGAGACGAAGAGTCTACAAATCCTAACTGCGGCACAAGTGAAGGTAGAATGGGAAATTGTGATTGCAACAGGAGTTTGGAGGATAGAGTGATAGGCCATGTATTTTTTGATTCTGACTCAAGCATAAAGATTTATATATATATATATATATATTCAATAAAACCTGACGTGCAAGTAAGCAAGTTAATTGGCAGCTCATTTTAGTAGGAGTTAGGTAGGCCGAATAGATTAAATAAGCCCACTTTAATCGCAGGTTCAAATTACTAATCTCGACTTTATGTTACCAATTTACTAAGATTTTGTTTGGTTATTAAAAAAATGAAATGAAATAATGGATTAAAAAAATTAAAAAAAATAATTAAATCACTCTTTTATTTTCTGATAAACATACTAAAATTTATTAATATATATTATAAACGTGGACATCATCATGTTTTTTTAAAATATTATAAATCATATTCATAACTCCATGAAATAATTACCCCTCATCTTTTATAAATATAATTCACCTATTTTTTATCATTTTTTTAACTTTATCTTTGCAATCTATTTCATTTCAATCATTTATAGTTATCAAGGGGGACCTAACTGATTCAAAGATTATTTGGAATGGGAGTAATGATACAACATCAGGGTAAAAAAAATTAAAATATTTATACAAAACCCGCGCAAACGTTCACAAGAAGATGGCCATTGGTACTTGGCACTTGCTACGAGTTCCGAACCACATCCCTATATGCTGTTTCACATGCATCACAAGTAAATTTATAGTGTCAATATAAAATATAAAATATGGAATCGTAATTACAACAACTTCATCTCAAATTTCATGTACTATGAAAAATCACGGGACTGAATTATCCTATATTTTTTAGGAAAAAAATATATTTAGGTTTTATAGAAAAAAAATTTATCACCGAAAAGTCTCATAAATTTTACAAAATATTCTTAAATCTAAAATATTGTATATTAACAATTTGATTAAGAGTATTGACAACTGAACAACAACTGTTTATAACTTGTAAAGGCAAGTTATAAATTACCATTGCCTAATTATCAATGTTTCAGTCAATTTGTTAATGTATAGAATTTAAAATTTGAGACTATTTTGTAAAATTTATGAGACTTTTTGATAATATACTTCCTTCTATGGGGACTAGAATATAATTTTCCTTGTCTTTTATTATTCGGATATCCCCTAACCTTGCTGGTAGCTGGAAATATAAGCAGTTAAGCACTTCATTTAGGTCTTTATTATTTGAAAAAAGAGCATCTAATGTTATCATACATTAACATTTATGCAATGTCAGCAATGTCTATGTACGATGTAAAATTTATAGAAATCTTATTATTTAAAAGTGTATGATTCATTTCAAATTTCATGTGGAGTAATGTAAGCTAATAACCTAATTTCAAAATTGCCCTTCCATTCATTTCGTTGAATTTTCTTCAAAAATTAATTACAGTGTATCGATCATTTATAAAATTCTCTCATTCCACGTAAAAAATTATTATCTTCTTATTCCGGAACGTATTAGCTATCCAGAGGATTCCATTCATAAGTTGCTTATCGCATTCTCACCAGAATTGAGCAATATTCTAAACCTTATTAGCCATGTTTAAAAATTAAAAAAAAAATCAACTTTACCTTTATTAAATATACATTTTTATAAAATATTCTAATATTTAATATCATTTTCAGCATTTAATTAATGAGGCAAAATGGTATGGTAATGGAAACAATACAAATTGAGATTCCATATAAACATGAACAAAATAAATATTATCTCCCTGTCTTGTGAATTGGACTGCACGAGTGTTATTAGCCACATTAATTAAAACATTACAAGAGAGAGGGGTAATTGTAGAGTGAATTCGTAAAAATATATTTTTGTAGAAAAGGGTCATAAATAATGTTTCACTGTCTGTGACAGGGTTACTGTGTATATTAGGTGAGAAGAATTTTTTATTTATTTTCTTCGAATAGTCTTATGGAAAGGTGTAACGAAAATAAGGGTTATCAGACCGAATTGATACTAATGACTTGGTTTAATTCAGAATTAACATTCACTCTTCGTTTGTTTCCAGAGTCATGCTCTCTAAGCCCTGAGGACCGAAGAATTGCTTCATTGCACGTCTCTAAGTACGATAGATAGTCCAAATCGAAGCTATAATTTAGGCTGACAAACACTTCACAACAACCCAAAAAATGATAATTGGTGTGTTTATAAGCAAAGTAAGATAAAATCCCAGCATCACAGCACCTGAAAAATTTATTAATGATTAATCAAGGATCAGTATACATTCTTGTCTCGCACAGACACGACAGTCTTGTCTTGTTACCAAATTGCAGCATCGTAAATTTTAACATCTGGGCTTCTGTTTATGCGCACACCTGAAAAGAGGTTTAAGACAAACAAATATATCTTGTTTCCTTAATCATCTGCATCAAGCATTACTCAATTATTATCTGCTTGGCTTTAATGACACAGGTGGAAGATGTGTTTGGGATGAGCGATCTACAGAAACAAACATGCATGTGATCCTCAATCTTTATTTTGACTTTTTTCCTCATCTGTGTTTCTTTGTTTTGTTTGAATTAAATTACTCCTGCAAACCCTAATGTTTTAACAAGTACCTTTTCTTGTTTTTTCATTTTCATTATTGCTCCTCTCATCATTCAGTTTGTAATGGTGAAAACTTCATGCTCATTTTAAGGTTACAAAATTATTATAATCCAATAGGATAAGCATGGTCGTCCTCATCTGCACCAACATTTCACCGTTTGCAAAAATTCCAAACTTGCCGTTTATGTATAGAATGAACAATAAATATTTTGGGCAGAATAAACTTAATACGGAGCTATGTTTAACTGCAACGCATTCAATGTCGTCACTCAGAATGACTGCATCAGGACTTCGAAAATGTTCTGTTCCTTTAACTTTTTGTGAAAAATAAGAAGCCGAATTAAATATCTGGTTAAATAAAGTGCCGCTTTATCCTTCAAAAGAAATGGGACATTGACTATAACAGCTCCTTAAAATAACAGTAGCATAACGACAATGATTGAGATTAAAGTTTAAATCTTTAATGGATTTTTATATGGAGAGGGGAATGATCTGTTAAAAAAATGAGCAATCTCCTCAAATTTTTTAATGTTTCGATGCAAATGGGAGAGAGTATTCACTCATTACCATCAATGAGTAACTATTTGCTTTTAACTTTTTCTCGTTACTTATTACGCCTCAAACACAGTCTCTCGTCATCCATTTGCAGAGCACGCGCTCCCTCTCTCTCCTCTCCCTCGCTTTCCATTACAGATATTTTATATTATTTGTTCATTTTAATTAATACTTATAATTTTTTATGGTAATATTTTTCACTTAATAATCCGTACTCTGACAATGACCACTAAAGGATGGTGGCACATGCCTGCTGTCACATCAGTGTATAATGTACCATCCAGATTTTCGAGTACGGATAATCCAATGGCTGAGATTGGCTCTTTCCATGACTCTTACAGAGACGCTCCTTCTCTTTCTCTCTCTACTGCACACAGGTACAGCTTTGGTCGGTACCCCCTTATAAGAGGCAAAGGTTCTTACTTTATTTGCTTCGTCCATCTCTCTCTCTCTCATCACTGTGCGTTTCAAAGCCAAAAATCTTCACTGGGTCTCTCTCAATCGAAAGTGATAGGCCACGAAGAGCACCTTTAGTTCAACAGTCACTTGTGTTTCTTCATTCTTGCTTCCTTTCTACTGCTCTGGTACTGCTCATTTCATGGCGATCTCGGATAACGGGCCCTGCTTTTAGTTAACTCGATTTGGGTTTGGGTTCTGGGTCATGGGTTTGCCTGAAATTGCTGAAAAGCAGCTCTGCTCCTCGCTACTCGTCTTATCTTTAGTTTAATTTTGGCTTCCTCAATCTTCCAGCAGTGGCCAGTTCTGAATTTTGAGATGCTGTACTTTGAGGAATTTCTGGATTTTGGCTTCGTCTGATTCGTAAGGTTTCTCTCACTTCACTTGTGGGTATGGAGTGCATTGGCAAGTTGGAGGAAGATGGAGGGGAATGCAATGGCTTGAAACAAATTCAACAAGGCGGCTGTGAGCTAGGGTTTCATGTATTGTTTATGTGATTACAAGATCACAAGATTCTGTATCTTTAAAAGAAAAGAAAAGAAAAGTGAAGCTTGATATGAAGCTTTCAACATCAGGGTTGGGTCAGCAGGGACAAGAAGGTATCCACTCTATTTCTTTCTTTTGCTTTTTTATATTTTAGCCTCCCATTGAAAACTCTTAATTGTGTCTACATGCACAAAAATAATGTGTCCCTTTCAACCCTTTTGTGTCCCTTGAACATCCTAGTACCTATTTTCTTTCCCTTTTATGATAATTTGTTGTGCTGGAATGATGGTAGGAGGAGGAGGGGAGAAGAAGTGTCTGAATTCCGAGCTATGGCATGCATGCGCGGGTCCTCTTGTGTCCCTACCAAATGCAGGGACTCGTGTGGTTTACTTCCCTCAGGGTCATAGCGAGCAGGTGCTTTTTAGTACTCCCTACTCTACTCTAGATCCTTCAATGTTATCTTATTTGCATACTAGGCTAAGATTCAGAAATTTTCTTGCTTATTTTGGTTCAGTAGCAGTTCTTGGTAACCGCTAGTGGACAATTTTACGAGTTGAAATAGAACTGAACTTGTCATGACTAATGATTGTAGGTTGCAGCCACGACTAACAGAGAACTTGATGGGCACATACCCAATTACCCGAGCTTGCAGCCGCAGTTAATTTGCCAACTTCATAATGTCACAATGCATGTGGGTATTATTATAATTCCCATGTAAATATAATGGCTGAGTACTTGGGTTATCTTTGAAGCATAAGAGTGAACTAGAATTCCAAAATTAACCAGAGGATCCTGTGTTTTTCAGGCTGATGTCGAAACAGATGAAGTTTATGCTCAAATGACACTACAGCCATTGACTCCGGTACCATGTTGCTAGCTTGATTTTAATCATATTGAACGTGTTCTCTTTCATTTTTTGGGGTTGAACTTGGGTATTATTAATTTGGCGTGTAGCAAGAGCAGAAGGAAACATTTCTTCCTTTGGAATTGGGCATTCCAAGCAAACAGCCCTCAAATTATTTTTGCAAGACATTAACGGCAAGTGACACCAGCACACATGGAGGGTTTTCTGTTCCTCGTCGTGCGGCTGAGAAAGTGTTCCCTCCACTGGTAGTGTCAATATCTTGCTTTTCTGTTTGACTGTTATTGGATGTAGATTCATTTCTATTCTGTTTTGGCTGTACAGGATTTCTCACAGCAACCACCTGCACAGGAACTAATTGCTAGGGACCTCCATGATGTTGAGTGGAAGTTCCGACATATTTTTCGCGGTAAGGTTCTGGTTCTTTATTTGCATTATTCTGATAATATATATATATATATATATATTGTATTTTATAAATTTTCAATGTACTGAAGATAATCATTTGATTGTAAAGTCTGGTATTTATAGCTCCTGTTTGAATGTTCCACCTTGGTGCTTTTGATTCCAACGACCGAGTATCATCCAAAGATTATTATCTGCTAGAATCTAGAGCTCAAAGAACATTTGTGTGTTAAGGTTATGTGTTTTGCTAGGAGGGAAGTTATATGTGTTAAGCTAACTAAAGCTTGTTGTACAATGGTCGCTTTGCCCTATCATCTTATGTACCACACTTTTTTCTAACTCGATCACCCTTTTCTGATGCTGTTGAGCAAACATACTTAAACCAATGCCTGGATCTCTTTGTAAGGAGAGTGGAGGTTATTTCGACTGATTGAGATGGATAGGGTGTTTTACCAAGGGGTAGAAGTATAAGAAAGAGGTTTCTTACTGAATAAGTTCACCTCCCCAGGTAAATCTTCATTGTCAGTATCTGAGCCAATTTCTGAGAAGCCTATGCCTGTTTTTCATGAATATTTTGTAGGGGGCTTAGTAGTTATGACTGTTTCTAGAATCTTTCATGAAATGCATGCCAACGACGACTCATTTTACATGTTCCAGAATCATTACAGAACTGTTTCTCTAATGATAATTTGAGTGCTATCTTAAGTTCTAATTAATTATAATTGGAAACAGTTGGTACTAAGATAAGCTATAAAGCTATATTTGTTTCTTTGTGAACATGTAAACCTGTTGGAGAAGATAACTATATTATGGTTTTGTATCAAATATTTTTGTGCGAATTAAGGTTTATCCCTTGTATTTTTTTTTCCCAAAAGTGGCCTTATTGATGAATGACTTTTTATTTATTATAGGGTGCTTAATAGGGGTAAATATGAAAAGATAGGATTAGTTTGAAAGTGGGTAATAATTTTATTGGAGGGTGAGATTTAGTTAAAAATGTCTTACATTTTTTTAACAAGTGAGTATATATTATCTTCTCTATTTGATCTCTCATAGAATTGAGTATTTCTCAAGTTGTTCCATTATAGAATTGTCTTCTCAATTTGATTTTTTACACGTGTTTTTCTTGGTTTGGTTCTTCACCAATAAAAGCATTTTGTTAATATTTTCTTAATGTTAATCTATTGTTTGTGCAATTAACTAATGTGATGACGAAAATATATTTTGGTCCTTTGCCAATAAAGTGTTTCATAATGTAGTCCTTCAGAGTATTATGTTCTAGTCTGGTCTTGTATATAGAGAATCTTTAAATTTAGTTCCCTGTAGTATTGTTTTCTTTATTTCGTCCCTCATATATACCATGGCAGACAGACAAGTGCAAGATTGTATGCCAGTCTGTTCTGTTTGGCGAGCGAAACTGGTTGCCATGGCATGTTATGTCTAGCTTTGTATGATAATCTGTAGCATTGTCAGTTTCACACTACATTAGCAGCACTTGTCGAAACATGTCAGTCAGCTAAGTTCCTTCTCATATAAACTGGTCTTATACGTTATTGGAACGCCTTTTTCTTTAAAATATATATTAATCCTCTACCAATGTTTGGCAGAATGTGATCTGTACTGTTTTAATATATATTGAGAAGAAGAAATAGTTTTGAATTTGATGTAATTTTCATTTGCGGAATAATGCTTTATTTCTTTTACATGCTTTCCCCTTATTTCTGTGAACTTGGTGTGGTGGTTTCTCTGCAACTTATTTTGTTCATCTGTGTTTCAATTTTGACTGAAAAGTCACAGAAAATTCTTGAAGCAACCCATTTGCTCACCTGTTGAAATGACCATGTCTTGCCTTATTTATATCTCCTAGTCAAGCTGATATGCCTGTTTCTTTTGTATAATTGCAGGACAGCCAAAACGACACCTTCTTACAACAGGCTGGAGTGTATTCGTCAGTGCCAAGAGACTTGTGGCTGGAGATTCTGTGCTATTTATATGGTATACATTCCCCTCTTTTATTTTTGATTTATTTTTGATCCTTTTGCCCCACGAACGCTGGAAGTTGCTAGTTTATTGATATTTTTAAATATATTCTCATTGTTAGGAATGAAAAGAATCAGCTACTTTTAGGAATACGTCGTGCCAGTCGGCCCCAAACTGTAATGCCATCTTCAGTTCTTTCAACTGATAGTATGCACATTGGACTTCTTGCAGCTGCTGCTCATGCTGCTGCAACTAATAGCTGTTTTACAGTGTTCTATAATCCAAGGTTGTGAATGGTGACTTATTTCCACGTGTAATACTTTTGTGAAATTATTATACTTACTTTGACACCTGAATCATGGGCAGGGCTAGTCCTTCTGAGTTTGTCATACCACTTTCAAAATATGTTAAGGCTGTGTACCATACACGTGTTTCAGTTGGCATGCGATTCAGGATGCTTTTTGAGACTGAGGAATCAAGTGTTCGCAGGTATCTGTAGCCATTTATATTTATTCTCTTTAGCATTATTGATATTTTATTTTTCTTGCCTCCGTTAATATTTCTTGGCACTCTTTTTAGATCAGTCACTTTATTTCTCATAAGTAGATAAGGCTGTGTTACAGAAGAGCCTTCTATATTTATGTTATCAATATCCTGCCTAGAATAAGGCTGTTCTGGCATCTGCGCCTATTATAAGGATGCGATTTTCTTGATAAATAGGTTCTGTCTTTGAAAACCTTCTGGCAAACACAAGTTATTAGATAGGCTAGTTTGCTTGGCTGATTCATTGCAAACACAATTAAATAGGGTAGTTTGGCACGTGGCTATGCTACCTGATACAAATACCTTCTTGCAGGTACATGGGTACGATAACTGGCATAAGTGATCTGGATCCTGTTCGTTGGCCAAATTCTCATTGGCGATCTGTCAAGGTAATTAAATTAGATCTTAACATGACATAAGACTAGGTAGCATTCTGAATAAGATCTTGTGCGTTTGTGAAATATGATTCTTCTCCTCTGCATTGTACATGTTCTGTGGATTTTGTGGATGGAGAAGGTTGCCTTGTCAAATTTTTGTCCATGTTAGTTGAATGCACCTTTTTAAAGCTATTTCAATCTTGTTTCATAGATTCCTGTCT
The DNA here is from genome assembly GCF_029017545.1 of Prosopis cineraria. Lineage (NCBI taxonomy): Eukaryota > Viridiplantae > Streptophyta > Magnoliopsida > Fabales > Fabaceae > Prosopis > Prosopis cineraria. Next base: position 3,734,374 of record NW_026555339.1, on the reverse strand, counting down.
TTCATTTTCATTTCCCTCATAAAATTGTTAAGTATCTTGCAATGTGACTGGGTGATGCTGCAGCATATTCGAAATGTGTAATTTTTTTGTGGATTTGTGTATTGATAAATTCATTTTCAATTTCATTTAATAGTACGAGTTAATGTTCTTCATAATTTCCTACATAGTTATTTAAGTAAAAGATGCGTGTATAAATCATGATTAACTGTGCCAATGTAATTGTCCAAACGGATTGCTCTAAAGCTAGAGGTTTTTAGTGGATTCAGGTTAACAAACTTTGTTCCATTCCTTAAAATGTGTAATGATTTGAAACACTTTGGACATTCTGAAGAAATTCTCTTCCCTGTATGTTGAGGAGTCTGTAATTTCTGCCCTTTTCATCCTTTGTGCATAGGTTGGCTGGGATGAATCAACAGCAGGAGATAGGCAGCCACGGGTATCGTTATGGGAAATTGAGCCTTTGACAACATTTCCAATGTATCCATCACTATTCCCTCTCAGATTGAAGCGGCCATGGCATCCTGGCTCTTCATCTTTGCATGGTACTTGTTACACTCAATCTTAAAATTTAAAAAATTTGTTCAAGTTCATTCAATTTTTCAAGTTGGCTTTAACGTTTCACCTGAATTCACAACACATTCACTTGTGCTTGTGTTTGCTAACAAATGATCATATATGAAAACCAAGTTATCCAGCTGCTGGCTCTCTTCATCGTTTATCTCTTGTCTTCTTTCTTGCCATTAACCATGAACTGTGACCCTTTTATAGATGGAAGAGATGAAGCAGGGTTGATGTGGCTGAGAGGTGGACCTGGAGATCAAGGGCTCAACTCCCTCAATTTTCAAGGTGGTGGTCTGTTGCCGTGGATGCAGCAGAGACTAGATCCAACTTTGCTAGGAAATGACCATAATCAACAGTATCAAGCCATGTTGGCAGCTGGTTTGCAGAACCTAGGGAGTGGAGATCTCTTGCGTCAGCAAATGATGCATTTGCACCAACCCTTCCATTATCTTCAACAATCAGGAAACCATACTTCTCTGCAGCTTCAGCAGCATCAAGCAATTCAACAATCAATGACTTCTAATATCCTTCAGCCGCAAACTCAAGCGTTGTCAGAGAACCTATCTCAGCATCTCCTTCCAAAACCACATAATAATCACGAAGACCAAGCCCAGCAGCAGCAGCAACCACAGGCTAATTATCATGAAGCGTTTTTTATTCAGGGTGAGCAGCTCCCGCAGAGGCAACACTCCCATGCTCCTTCACCATCATATTCAAAACCTGATTTCTTTGATTCAAGCATAAAGTTCTCGTCAGTTTCCCCTGGACAGAACATGCTCAGTTCACTCTGTCCTGAAGGGACTAGCAATCTTTTCAACTTGTCCAGAAGCAGTCAGTCCATGCTAGCTGAACAATTACCCCAACAATCATGGAGTCCAAAATATGCACCTGTGCAGGTGAGTGCTGCTGCCTTTGGCAACTCAATGTCACACTCACAATATACTGAGAAAGATTCTGCCATGGTGCCATCGCACTGTAGTTCAGATGGCCAAAATCCTACACTCTTTGGTGTCAATATTGATTCATCTGGTCTTCTGCTCCCCACCACTGTCCCTGGTTATTCAGCTTCTTCGGTTAGTACTGACGCATCAACCATGCCATTAGGGGACTCTGGATTCCAGGGTCCTCTATATAATTGCGTGCAAGATTCTGCAGAGTTGATTCAGAGTTCTGGGCAAGTTGACCCGCAAAACCATGCTCAGACATTTGTCAAGGTTTGATTCTTAATATAAAATGTTTGATTCAGATCTTTGTCCTTGTACTATTTACTTTATTTGTGATATTCTGTCTCCACAGGTCTACAAACCAGGTTCGGTTGGGCGCTCACTTGATATCTCTCGGTTCAGCAGCTATCATGAGCTGAGAGAGGAGTTGGCCCAAATGTTTGGAATTGAGGGGAAGTTAGAAGACCCTCTTAGATCAGGCTGGCAGCTTGTATTCGTCGACAGGGAGAATGATGTTCTTCTCCTCGGAGACGACCCGTGGGAGTAAGTATATTTACATCATGTTAGAGTTTAGGGTTAAATCATTCGTTTTGCACCACACATTCTTTCTATTATAATAACGTTCACAAAGCCTCTTGATTCCTTCAAGTTAAAACATGGGGAAAATATCCTAAGATTTATTGGTTACTTTTATCAAAAATCATAATTTCTATACTTTTATTTCAATGCTTAGTAGTTTTGGTTAGAAGCCAAAAAATTTGATTTTCTCCTTTTTTTTTTTTTTTGAGTTACTGACTTCATATTTGGTCAAAGGAAATAATTGTATGTATTCTATATTGTATTATTGTATAAACTGGACTTTCACAACAAAGGAACGATATTGCAATTTGAACATTTTTTAACATATTCTGTATTGTATTATTGTATAAACTGGACTTTCACAACAAAAGAAGGATGTTGCAATTTGAACTTTTTTTAAGGGAAGGAGGTGTAATTTATCCTAAATTTACAGCTTTTATTTTCTCTCCTCTCATGGTCTGCTATTCTATCCTTGGATCTTTGACATTGTTTTGGTGTGGATTTACTGCTTCACGTGACAGATCATTCGTCAATAATGTATGGTACATCAAGATTCTCTCACCTGAGGATGTTATGAAAATGGGCGAGCAATCGGTGGAATCGCTTGGTCCGAGTGTGGGACAAAGGATGAACAGCAGCACCGCAGAATCTCAGGACCTTTCTGGCTTTCCATCAATGGGCTCGCTTGGATACTGATTCATATATATATATATATATATATAAATGCATTTGCTTCAGGTTCCAGTGCGGCCGTGAGGAATCTTGGAAATTTACTGCTTCTGTTTGAACGCTATTTGTCCACCTTGCATGTTTAGAATGGTTCTTTATGTTCTGTTCCATATTCTACGGCTTCATTCATACTTTTAAGATTTGATGATGAAAAAAAGTACTGTGGTGAAGAAAGTTAAGTTAGGATGGCCTTTTGTGCCTTCAACATGTGCACCGTAAGCTAGATAGTGTTTCTGCTTACTGTAGCATTTGATCAACGTCTTGCGTGAACTCATGTACAGTAGACAAAGCTAGATAAGCCTATCTTGTATTATGATGCGATCTCTATTCTCTAGGCCTGTACTGTTGTTGAAACTACTGCCTTTTTGACAGTGCCTTAGTATATAACGTGCAATGAGCCAATAAACATAATAAATCACTGCGCTCATTTCGAGTCTGATTAAACATGAGGTCCGTGGTGGTATAAGGTTCTGAAGTCTATCTTATTAAATATCTCATATCATTTACCTTAAGGTGGATGGTCCGTAGTGGTATAAGGTTCTGAAGTCTATCTTATTAAATATCTCATATCATTTACCTTAAGGTGGATGTTTCTTTTCTTGACAATGAAATTCGCCTTTCAATTTACCTGTTGTCAACGCAAGTCTCACATGTCGTAATCCACTCGACACTGAATTCTTGTTACAATGTTTTCTCATAGGATTTTCCAACACGAGCGCCTAGAAAACTAATATGCTGTATCCGTTTCGTAAAAGCTGAGAAACGTTATTTTATTTTTCCGGATGCAGGTCTGGTTTTATGACAGCCACGATCAATGGGAAATGTAAATGGGTCATAATCATCTTCATCACTTATATGACTCAGATTGGTGTCTCTTAAAGACCTTTTTGATTTGCTTACATTTCACATTCATAAAATAAAGTTTTATTTTTAAGATGTTTAAAATTATTTAGTTAAAATATTTTACAGAAAAACACATTTTGAAAATATATTTAAACAGTAGTTGAAAGTAAATTTAAAAAACTTAATTATTTAAAATTTTTAAAAAATAAATATCATTTAATCATATTATTTCAAATTTAATCTCTTATTTTTTTATTTAAAAAATATTTAATTCATTAAAAATATGAGTATCATTTCAATAATAATAATTAGGTATTGAGTGTTTAGTATTATCAATTGAATAATTAATCATATTAATTTTTAACATTAATGTATAATAAAAATTATAAATCTTATATTATATTTGTATAATAAAAATTATAAATTATCATAAATTAATATTTTTTTAATGATTGTATATTTAAAAGTATATTTCATTATCTTAATTCAAATAATTTTTAGTATATCAAATTAATTTTTAAAAAAATATACTCAAACTCAAATTTTATTACAACAATTAATTTTTATTGAATTAACTTTTATTCAATAAACTTTCGCTAAATGAACTTTTGATAAATTAAAAAATCAAACACACTTGTAAATGCACACCACGTGCAAGTGTCTCTCTATCACAAAGGAAATCAAGCAATAGTAAATAAAATATCTGACAAAGAGAAAACGCTGCTAATGACCGCGAGTAAGTATGTCTTTAGAAGTTCCTAGAATATATCGTTCCTTCCCTCATAGCTCTAGGAAAAAACTTTGTTAAAGTCCACAAGCAAAGTTCAACGACAAGTTTAATAATTCTAAAGCAGCAATGCATATGAGAAGTTCCTCTGGTGGACCTTTCCTTGGGGTCCAGCATGAAAAGGGGACAGAAGAACCAAAAGCAGATATGAAGATAAAGGAATATCCGAGTTTCCAGGATCTTATTAGGGAACAGAAAATATATGACAACACTAGTATCCATCTAGTTTCGACTTCAATTATCATCAGTAAACTCGCATGTGTGTGTGCGCGCGCATATGGATATAAAGAAAGAAAGAAGCACAAGTTAGTAATACATATCGAGCTGGTGTCAAACAAAAGAGGCAAATATGCAATTGAAAACACCGATAGAGGCCAAAAGTTTGCCCATTTTCAATTCACCTACGATTACAAGGAACCCATAATTAGGTTCACAAACTACAATCACCAAAGCACATGACTGTTATCCTCAATTCATACCGATTCCTGGGCTGGTGCAGGCGCAGATTCAAACGCCGGAATCTTCATGAACCCCGTTTTCCTAGGGCTATCGATTTCTTTCTCTTGATCGACATAATCATCGTAAGAATCGCCATAATCATAGCGGTCAGATAACACAGACCATATTAAGTACAAACCAACAGCCGTGAGAGCCCCACCTGCGGCGCCGAAGAGTAGCGCCAGAACAACGCTCATAATGTCCTGAGTTCGATCACGGAACGAGCTGAAATTATGGGACAAGAATCCAAATGGGGCTCGTATCTGCGACGCCCGTAGCTCAATTTCAGCCTCATGCTCCTCCTCCTCAAGGGGATAGCCAGTGAGGACGCCGTCAAAGAAGATCTCGGCAGGATAAGAAAGATTGTCATAGTTATTGTCGTTATTGCCAGCGACGTCGTGGGGGACAAGGGATCTGAACTCTTCGAAGGCAGTGAGGGTTGCGGCGGAGGACTGGGGCCTAAAGGAGAAGGAGTAGGAGGAGATGAAGAAGGTTCTGCAGGGCCTCGCGGTGGTGGACATGGTGAGTGCGAGAAACCCTAGGAGCACGGCGATCAGACGCGAAGCCGTTGTTGAAGAAGCCATGACCCACGAAGGTAACAGATAGGAAGAGATAATAGGGAAGAAAGCACAGATTGTAGATCACTGGCGAAGTCAATGCCAGGATTTGAACTTCTCTCCTTCTCTGTCCAATCCATGAATCCACCGTGGCAAGTTTTAAAACGATTGGACTTGACACGATACGGAATACGCTTGCCAGACTGTCCAAGTTTTATCCATCGGATCCGGTTTCGGTCCTCAGCAGGTACTCATCATCCAAAAAATTCGAGCCATCCAGATTTTTTAAATTTCAATTTTAATTTTATATTTTTAAAAAATAAAATTTATAAATTTATTTTATAAATATATTCATTATCAATTTAAATAGTACTGATTTAATTTAAATAATTTAATTTAATTATATAATTTTTATAAATTAAATATCTAGATATATTTTAGACAGTCTAAATTTAATATTAAATTTTTATCTGCAAAATTTATATTTAAATTTTTTATTTTATTTTTATTTTATATTTATTAAAATAAAAAATTATTAAAAAATTTAATATTAAATTTGTTTTGTTTAGAGTATATCTAGATAATTATCTTATAAAAATTATAATATTAAATTGAACTATTTAAAGTCTCATATTAAATTAATACTATTTAAATTGATGATAAATATATTCAATTTTTTTAATAAAATATAAAATTAAAATTAAAAAAATTTGAATCTTCAGATTTTCTTGGATGATGAGCATCACAGTGCTCCTCAGCTGAGCACTGAAACCGAATCTATTATCCATCCATTTTTGTGTTTCTTGTCTTCTACTTTTATGTTAGGAAAAAAAAAAACAATTGTATACTTTTTACTCTAACTCAACAAAACGTTGTATTTACTATTTTATCCTTGCATCTTCCTTGTAATTCTTTTTCTTCGGCTTTAAGCCTGCTGATTCATAGAAGCACCCAGCGTTGAGAATTTGAATCAACCCCAATCATACGGATTGGCTCACAAGTGCTTGGAGAAATATAGGTTGGGTTATGTTTAATTTATTTTTATATAAATTTAAAAAACTCCATCCCAATTCAATTCTTGAGAGATAGTGGGCTAAATGGATTAACTCATAAACTCTTTTTTTTTCAATTTATTTTTTTCATTAATTTTAAAAAGTATACCTAAATGATGAGTTTCAATTAGATATTCATTTATGATTTATTTTAAATACATCAAAATATTAATTTATAATAATTGTATAAAATATATGAATTGATGTGACTAAATATGTTATACTTCATATGGTTAGTACCCACAAAATTTCCCCCCTTTTTCCTTGTTATTTTTAAAAAAATAATATATAGGTTAAATTTACTAATTCTAATCCATCTGGATTAACTCATATAATTCATAAGTTATATAATACGAGTGAGAAAAAATGATCTTTATTTGGATTAATTTTTTTTAATCCAACCTAACCCATATAATTAGTTATTCAGATCAGCTTATATAACTTAACCTATATTTTCAATGTTGGAAGCACACATAGAAATCCAAGTAAAGTTAAAAAAAATGTCTGCATCTTAGAATTGTGGATCGTATAAAATTGTAGTGTTAAATTTTTATGATAAGTATGACAAGCAAATCAATTAATCCAACCTTTATTTTTCTAAACTTTCAAGCTAAAACTTAGAAGGCGTGATCTCGCTAGAGGAGGAAAGATTTTGAAGGAATGAGAATGGGGTCAAACCCCCCGGGAGGTGTGGGAATGGTAACCTACTTTAAAAATGTAATCGATAAGACCTAAAATTTAAATGGAATCTTTGTATACACTGTGGAGGTGCTCAATGGAAGGGTCAAGTATTTAAAAAAATGCTCTTACATAATATAATACGAATATCAATTTAATTATGGTTCGATTTTGATAAATTGTTTATAAAATTAATCAAAAATAAAAGCTGAGAAGGTTTAAGATTGTGAATTTCAATAGCAAATCAATCTTTTACGATTTAACTACAATCCTTATTCTACACTCAAATGCTCATGTACAATTTTTCGAATTAATATTTATAAATAATTTTTTAAAAATTTGAAAAAAATAATTTTTATAAATTTTTATGGTTGTTAAATTGTAAAAAAAAATCATATTTTATGATTTACGTATAATTATTCTAGTTACTTACTCCATCTGTTTAAAAATGTAAAATATTTTTTAAGAAAGTAAATGTTAAAAAAGTAAGGTATTTTTAGTGTTTCAAAGTATAACCATTATATTTTTTAAAAATGCTCATAATAAATAAATCATTTTATAGGTTTTAACATAAAATAACTCTACATTTATTTTAAAGTGAAATAGTCTGTTAAATAAATTAGGTAAATGCAAAAAATAGCATTAATTTGGAGATAATTAACTACTTTATTATGAATAAAACTTGATTAAAAATGCCTAACAATTTTTAAATAAGAGAATATAATTTAGGAAAAATCAAAACTAAGGACCACAAAATAATATTAATTGCTTTGCATGAACAAATAATACTAATTTATTTTTGCAAGATTAATAGACATAAATGTAATTAAAATTTATTGTGAAAAGACAAGACTATTCCTCTCACACACAAATATTTGTTGTGATAGGGGAATTAATTTTTATTAAAATAAAAATAATACTTATTGTTTTAAAACGAGAACTTGTTTATCAGATCACAACACTTTCTTTCTACTATCAAATTAATATTTTAGAGTTGTTAATGAAAGAATTAATTATTATTAAAATAAAAATAGAACTTATTTTTTCATGAATGTAAACTTATTTACCAAATCATAATACTTGTTCATCTTTATTACCAAATTAATTTTCTAGAGTTATTAATGAGATAAGTAATTATTGTTAGAATAAAAATGAGATTTGTTTGTTTTCTGAACAGGGACTTGTTGTCAAAACAAAGTGTGTGTGTGAATAGTGATTTTGTCTCTTCACAATAAATTTAAATTACATTTAAGTTTTTTGATCCTGCAAAATAATTTTAGAATTGTTTGATCTTTATTTGCAATGAATGTTTTTCGCAGGTCCTCTATTATAATTTTCCCTATAATTTAAAGAACTTGGCTTCCCTCTTCCTTCAAAAGCCTTAACTATAGTTGAGGATAAATCTATACTATTTAGATTTATTTAGATGTTCTATATTTAATATTTTTATTTTTATTTTATTTTATTAAAATAAAAATTATATAAATTATAAAGAATTTAAAAAATCTATTTACCATTACAATCTAGATTTAGTATGAGTAGTACAAACTTAATACTAAAATATTTTAATATTAAAACTATACGGTCCAAGAGTAAATATCGATAATCAATTCATAAAAATTATAAAATTTTAATATTATATCTGAATGATATATATTAAATCTGGTTTTTGAGACCAGTGAACAGATTTATCAAACATTTTTATGATTTATAAATTTTTATTTAAATAAAATAAAATACAAATACATATAAAAAATTAAATATGAACTATCTAAGTAAATTTGGATAGTCCAAATTTACTTCGATTTAGGGGAGGCCTTAGATGAAGGAAGCCAAGTCCATAATTTATAAGGAGAATTTTGTTATACGACCCATGTAGAGAACTAATAAAAAAATCAGGACTGAACAAATCTTAAAACACATTACGGGCAAGTGAAACTGAAATGAAAATAAGTTTACAAGGCAATTAACCAAAATACCCTTTGAATAAAATAAAGAGAGAGCGTGTGCAAAAATCGACTTGGACTACCGATGCCAGAGCCAAATTCATGTGCACGAGTCCCCTCTTGTCGTTAAACATCATTTTTGATAAGTCACATAATGATTTCACTTTGATGATGCTGACGAGGTCCTATGAGTGAAGTTATTGATTAACCTTTAATTATGTCACCGATGATGCAACCGATATGCTCGATCAAAAAGAGAAGGACTTGCATTTAATTTCTGGGTTGGGTGGCCTATTGATATTGTGACTTGTGGCTTAAAGTCTGTCTCACTTCAACGCATTGTAGTAGTGCATAAATCGAGCAACCAAAACTATGGCTTATGAAGGTCGATTAGCCTATTGAGTCAGGTGAGAAATTAGTCTTCAATTGGCATGTCATAGTGTCCTTTTAATTTTCTATCAGGTGAGGAATGAGTAATCAACTTCACGTTCAGTGACAGATCCGTGAAGATTTGTCTCATACTGATGATTGCCATGGTTTATGAACAACGTGAAATTAGTTGTCAATTATGTAAATCTATTTGTAAATTTAGCGGTGTAAGGTTGTTATTGCCTTAATAATTGTTATTACTAATTTAAATTTATTCTCAGTCAAACTTATTAATTATGATATATTACTTGTCAAATTGTTACTCTTGTTAATTTTTTTGGTAGATCACTGGTATCAAGTTCTGATATAAAAATGCAAAATAGTTCATAGAAATGCAGAACGATTTTGGTTATGACTTGAAATTTTTCTTGCCATGACAATGACTTGTTTGAACGTTGATAACTTGAATATATTAACAAAAACCATACAGCACTTGTTAATTATGTTCATCTAGATTGACATGGGTTCACAGCATGGGGAATGGGTGAAATTTTTGCACATTAATAATATTAAAGTTGTCCTATCAAGAATACTTTTTTAATTCTATTTATGAGATATTTTAACATGTTTCACAATAATCAATGATAACTTTAAAGCTCACTAATTTTGTTTAGAAATTTAATAATTTCTCAACTTTATTTCTATTAAATATACATACTTTAACAATGTATTTTCTCTCTTCATCATTCAATGGAGATCAAATAAAAAAATTTATAATAAAAATTTAATAAGGTGACTTATAAATATGACAAATAAATCTTCTCTCTTTATCCTATAAATAAAACTAAATGGAATAATTGTATCTTATGTTGTCAATCCTCATGTTATGTTGTAAATATGATAATTGTAGTTATAAATTTATATCCAATGCTGATAAGGTAATTGGACTTAAAACTTTAATAAGGTGTAGGTTAGCGTGACAACTTGGTTGTCGCCCGTGAGATGAGAAGCACACTTTGTCCACTAAAGTTAAGGATTTTAGGTTAAGCATGGCTGTATAAAATTTAAACATGGCTTGGTGAGTAACTTTACAAGTAAAATATTTATTATGACTTATAATTTTCCTTACATTACTTATTAAGTTTGTAATATTACTCGTAAAAAACTTGTGCAAATTCATGCATGAATTGTTAAATGACTAACTTTACAAATAAAATATTTAATATAAATTGTAATTTTTTTATATTGCTTGTTAAGTTTGGAATGTTATTCAGTACAATATTCATCTTATGTGAATTCATCTATGACTTGTTAAATTACTAACATTACAAGTAAAATATTTAATATTACTTGTATATTTATTTATGTTTCTTATCAAGTTCATAATGTTATCTGTCAAATATTTAACTTATGTAAATTCATACATGACTTATTAAATTACTAACATTACTTGTAAAATGTCTAATATTACTTGTAAATTCTCTTATTGTATGTGTTAAATCCAAAATATTACTTGTGCAATTTCAAAACATTTGTAAATCCAAGCATGGCTTGTTAAATGACTATTTTTACAAGAAAAATATCTAATATGATTTATAATTTTTCTTTATGTTGTTTGTTAAATCCATACTATTATTTATGTAATTTAATATCTAATTTGCGTAAATCTAAACATGACTTATTAAATTACTAATTTCACAAGTAAAATATCTAATATGACTTGTAAATATTTTTGTGTCACATTAAAATGTCACTTGTGAAATATTCATCATATATAAATCCATTCATAACTTGTTAAAATTACTTACAGCACCTATAAAACATCTAAGTTTTTTGTAAATTCCCTTATATTATGTTTGGATGTATAGCGATTTTGTTTAAATTTGAGCTAAATCCATTGTTTGGAATATTAAAAATATATGGATTTGGACTTAACTCGAATCCAAATTCAAGTTTTATCTCAATCTCTCAATAATTTAAAAATCTGTTTAAATTCCTAATATTTTAAATTCTATCTCAATCTCTTTGTAATTTCACTGGCCCATTGGTGGTGATAAAAAGGACCATATTGCCACCAACGACCAAGATTGGATTGCTGCCACCGTTGACTAAGACTAAGCTGCCAGAGCCAATTGGAATCGAATGGCTGACTTTCTTTTAAACTAGACTACCAGCGTCAATCAAGACCAGACAACCAACTTTCATTGAAACCTGATTGTTAGCATTGATCATGATAGGACAAAAGACATTGATCATTATGGTGGAATCCAATCTTTTGATCTTAGTTGCAGGCTTACACTTTGGTCTCGATTAGCTTAAGTGATCTCGTCTCAGGCCATGTCAGCCGTCCGGTCCTAATCGGGCCAACGATTCGATCTCAGTGCAAGTTTGCTATCCAATCTTAGTCACTGCATGCACTTCGATCCCAGTGGGCACCGATGGACCGATCTCAGTGAATGTTAGTTGTCTAATCCTAATTGTTGCCTGCACTTCAGTCCTAGTAGGCATTGACGGTGCGATTTGGTGGAAGTTGATTATCTTGTTCCAATCGTTGCCCATGGTATGGTTCTATTAGAAGTTGGTCATTCAATTCTGATAGGCACTAGCGATTTGATCCCAGTGAAAGTCGGTCATCAAGACAACCGACTTTGACTACGATCAGATCGTCGAGATTGTCCGAGTTGCTTTTAAATTTAAATATATAAATTAAAAATTGGAATTTTATGTAAGATCTAAATAAATAATTTTAATATTATGATTTAAAATTTTTTATATCATCCAAACAAAGAATTTGAAATTTATAAATTTTAAATATGAGATTCAAATTCAAAGTCCCAACCCAAATTCATCTATCCAAACACAACCTTATAGTATTTCTTAGCTATGCCAATTAGGACTGTGCAAAAATTCTCTAGTCCTGTCTAACCTAGTCCAATCTGAGATGGTCCTAATCTTGTTTCATCCGTACAGAGACTGGTCCTTCAAGACCAAAAAGATGAAAAAGATCGAACTATTTTTTTGGATTGAACTGAACAAGAAACTAGGCATTTGAACCATTTGATCCAATCAAGCCCTATTAATTTATTTATTATAATTATAATTAATTTATTTTTGACAAATGCTTTAAGTGTAATAGATGCTAAAGAGATGATTGTATAAAAATTTATTGAGTTTGTTTATAAATTATTGTTGTAATGTAGTGTTGTTAAAGTTTGTTAAGTACTATTTTTGTTAAAATTATAAATTTAAATCACTTAGACTATAACAGAAATATTTTTTTATTGTTAAAAATTATTATGGATTTACCATCGTCGTCGTCGTCATCATCATCTTCACAAGTGTTTTTACTATCTTAATTGAGTTTATTATGTTAAATGGATTATTGCCTTTTATAGAAGAAAAAAAAGAAAAAAATAACTAATTGAGTGTTGGACTGACAGGACCAATCTGCTAATCCTATGAACTAAGTCTGGTCCTGTTAATCTTCGAGTTATCATTGAACAAGATTAGACTATAAGTTGCCTAATCTAGTCTTTTTCATGAAAGAGACTGGACTTTGGGGTAAGACGAAATCCAGTGCTGTCTTATCCTTTGTGCGGCCCTAATACTAAAACTTGATAATACTCAATAAAACTAATCAAAATAGCTAACGTAAACATAAAAAAAAGCATAAATACATTGCACTAAATAGCCGATTTAAATATACAAGGTCGTAATATCAATCCTCTAATATCCATGCATCTCCGATTACAAAAAAGATAAGATCAAAATGAAACTATTTTTTAGCCACGTCATCATTGCTTTCTTGGTGCTGTCTAATTCTTTGATGACACCTCCAATTATGCGGTTGTTTCACCTGACACCATCAAAATCCTCTTCAAAGCTCTTAAATTACCCTTTATTCTTTTTATGAAATTCTTTTATAAATTTTTTGAATCATGTTACTCGTTCTTTGTCTTTTTGTTGTGCTTTCCTCTGTTCTTCTTTCTTCTCCACCAATTTTCTTGCCCTACAAAAATTAACATCATTAAATTTGTTACGGATCAACTAAAGTTACTTGTAAATTCTCTTATACAGCTTATCAATCATCTAACTTCACTTGTTATACGTCTACAACACGACACTAACCTTTTGATAACACAAATTATAATTGTTTTTTACAACACAACTTTAATATCATAAATGTGCAGCACTTTCACTGAGCTATTTAGTGTGCAATTTTAACATTGTTGATTAGATTACATGCATAAAAAAAATGTTGACAATCATCCACGTTAAACAACCCATTTTTTTGATACATATGCCATACGCTATGAACCCATATTAATCTATTTCTATTTCAGAGTTTAGATGAAGAACGTGGAGCTTACTGTTAGAGGAGTTCAATACTTACCCCCACTGGAATAGTGAATCCGAATTGGTGTGCGGCCCAATCAATGACCTTCTTGTGAAACCATACAAAATGCTCGAAATGAATCTACACTAGCTACTTATACTGTCTATTGAAGGAGAAGGGTGTGGAATCGCATCGTTCACCATGTCGTTCTTAGCAAGAAGGTTTAAAAATGACAGTTTGTATGTGGAGCTACAGTTGAGCGCGCGCGAGTTGTCATTCAACCATCGTTTATTTGTTTATTTTGGTGATAATGACATTTTTGTGGGAATTGGGAAATGATATTTTAATTTTAACATAATAACCAAATCTTATGAGCCTATGAGGGAAGAAGTTAATGGCTCGATACTGTAAATTCTATATTTTTTATTGATTTATTGATATTTTTCCATTTTTGTAGTAATTTTTTACATTAGTATATTTTCCTGAGAACTTAGTTTTGACTAAACTAACAATTCAACTTTACTTTTCTCATGAGAGCATATAAGGGGGATCTCTTTTCGACAGTTCAAGCTGAAGTGCATACACGAATTTTTTCATTAGCTTTACTCGTGATTTACTAATTATAATATGCAAAGATAAATAGTAAAAATTAAAAATTACACAAGTTATTAATTGCTTTGATCATGTTATAGATCGCATAAAATTAAATTAAACACAAAATAAGACAAACATATAAAAAAAAGGAACAAAACATGGAGCAAGACAAATCAATTTTTTTTTTTATAAATTAGCGCGGGATTCATAGCCAACTAGAAAAAGGAGTTTGGTAAAAAATAATTTCTCGACCAACAAGTTGGTAAAATTTAGACATTCCCGTGGCATAGAGATAAAGGAAAATGCTTTCAAAAGTCAAAACTCGAATTTTCATTCATTTTTTAAGGCGGAAATTTCTGCCACCTCAGATATCAAATACTCCGTCCGGTCCCAAATAGAATACATTTCTGACTTGGACTGTAGGCCCAAAAAATCATCCCCAGACCGAAATGAGTTTAATTTGGTAGAATATGGGCTTGATCATGGCCCAAAAGAAGGTGGTGATATAGGAATTTAGGGTTTTGTACATTGACAATCTCTCGCGAGGTTCTTGTCTGTTGGCACCTGCACTGCGGCAACTAGCTCGGCCCGCCCCTCTGTTGCTGGGGAAGAGGGGAAGTTGCTATGGCGACCGAAGTAGCTCAACCTCATAGCCATGACCTCGTTGAACCAGCCAACGATGTCAAGCTCTTCAATCGTTGGACCTTCGACGATGTTCAGGTTTTCCTTTTGTTCCTCTCAATCCCATTTCCCCTTACATGTTCAATCTAAAATTTAAGCAAAATGTGATGCAAATTGATTTTAAAGTTTTTGTAATATTATTGACATTTCTCGCGTTGATGCCAGATTTCGTCAATATATTGGTCTTGAGCTTAAATCCTTTCCTGCTGCTCATTGGTCTTGGAACTTAGAAGCTATTGACAGAAACGATCAATTACGAACCTTACTCACTCTAGGAAACACTTTTCATGATCATAAGTTGCAAGGTGTAATTGGAAGGTCATAAACTGCAAGAGTGTTGTCGTTTGTCATTCTTCTTCAGTGGCTTTGAGGAGTTGTCTGAATCGATTGGCTTACTAAGGCATCTTCTTCAAAGTATCTGGAACAAAAAGGGTATGGTATCGTCTATGCATATTTCAAATAGTTCGGTGGGAGCAGATGCCTCCGCTGAGTGTAATATAGGTCTATCTATGACTGTGCCGCCCCTCATATTTGTACTGGTTTTCGTTGCTTCAATGGATATAGAACAGTAGCCTAAAATTCCCGCATTTCCTAGTATAGAATCACCTTTTTTGGCTTCAACTATATGCTTGATAGTTTGAGTTATCTTTTGTTGCCATAATATGTGCAAAGAGTTGGACATTGATAGAGCACATCATGTGATTCATGTAGTTGACCTCAATGGGATAAGTCTTCTCGGTGTTGTTGATGACTTTGGATTTTTCTGTTGCCATTAGACCCCCCCCCCCTGATGATTCATTCTTGATCAGGCTCCCTCAACATCAATTTTTTTTAATAATTTTTATTCTTTGGTGTTTGTAGATGCCATGCCATCTTGAGATATGATGCTTGGAAAGCAAAAGAGATTGAGACTGATGTATAAGATCCACTAGTCACTGATTGTTTGAACCAAATGAAGCGCATATGTGAATCAGTTGTTTTTTTTTTAGGAGGGGTCATGAAGAACAATTAGATCTTGCTATATGTATATGCAATCATCAGGAGTCATCTGAAATAGCATGAATGATTGGCATGGATCTTAGAAGTTCTGCCAGCTCTTCTCCACCTCGTCCCAGATGGAGAAAAGTGGCGTATGGTGGTATGCAACCTGGGTATGGTGACAACTATACCGATGAATCATTTCTTGAAGGTATGGTCACAAATGCCAGTGTTGTAAAGAGGGACATGATAAAGGTGATGCTAGACTCAGTTTCCATTTCTGAATATCTGTGCATTGTTGCTCTTGTTGTCTTGGTCTGGACTTACACACTAACTTCAACTCTGGATGAAAATTCTCTGCTGTTTCTTGATGCAAGTCTTCTCGTTTCAGGATTTCTCATTCTCATATTGACTCAAGATATGCTTTCCTTCAATCTTCTCCTCCATTACTTTCTCAATATTTCCTTTTTTATAGCTGGATTATATGTTTTGGCTCCTATATACCAGACTCTAACAAGATCCATTAGTTCGGATTCTATTTGGGCAATAACCGTGTCACTGCTACTGCTTCATTTATTTCTCCATGATTATTCAGGATCCACAGTAAAAACCCCTGTTGCTACAAAGAATCCGGCCTTATCCAGTTGTATCTCTGTAAATGCTTCTGTGGTAGCCTCGTTTTTATTGCGTCCCGTCTCCCATCAAGGCTACATGTATTTGCTATCATGCTCTTCTCATTGCTAGTTTTCCTTTTTGCTCCCCTGGTTACTTACTGTATTAAAAAGTATTCCTTCCGCTTACACTTGTGTGTTTCCATAATGTTGATTGGTTTGACCTTGAGTTTTGTGTACATGCTGGATCGGTTACTTTTTGTGCTGCTGCTTAGTCTGTTAGTATTTGTCAATGTGGTCTGCCCTTACTGGCTTACAAGGCTTCAGGAATACAAGTTCGAGATCAACGGGCCTTGGGATGAGGCTAAGCTTTGTTTTGATATTACAGACTAAGATCACAGCGTATATGGGAATACTATGAGAAGTTGAGGCAACTTTATTGAATGCTAAGTGAGGTTCAGGTTTTGGTACAATTCCCTTTGCATTCCATCGGCATTGGGGCTAAGCATATTTGCTTGGGCTAGTCCAAATTAGGTGCAAGTGTTGTTGCAATCGCTGTACGATCACATCAAATCCTTGACAAATTCATCTTGTGAAATGAAACGCCTGATTGCTCTTGATTGTTCACGTAATAGTTGAGTTACTGGTGAGTTCCATTTTGAAGGCTGTCTGTTGTCTGAAATTCATGTTTGCAATCTGGATGCTGCATCCACTTCTCTGGGAAAAAAGCATGCTTCCCCAAGAAAAGAAAAAAGAAAAAGGGGTGGGGGGCGGTTGGTGTTCGTTCGTTGCATACAATGTCTGTCAGAGCTAGGAGCCAAGTAAATCGAGTGACATTTGATGGGACAAGCACCTTCTTTTGTTCGTTTCCGGGAATTACGTATTTATCATTTATTGTTTATGAACCGTTCTGAAAAAAATAAATTTTATTCTGTGGTTCAGTATATAAAGACATTCAGCTAAAGATTTTAATCAGCTACAGAGGATGTTCGGATTAATTTGGACAATGGATTCTAACTGCATGTTTTGGTTGGGGTTGGCCTAAGTAAGAACAAGATAGATTCTAAGTAAGAATAAGATTGATGTCACGCTTGGATTTTGAATTGGAAAATCAAAATAGAGTGGTCACCATAGTTGTTAAAAGGAATTTAATCTACTATAGTGTGTTTTAATTATTAATTTAGTCTCTCAAATTTAATTTTTATTAATTTAATTTTTACATTTCATAACAATAACTGATATTGTTGACCTTACTATGGATAACTAAATTATAATGTGGCAGTTTGATTAATAAAAAAGGAAGCATTCTGTCGGCATGATAAGAACGAGAAAACAGAACAAATTCAGAAATTTTAAAAGAAAACAAAAAAGAAAACCCTTCATCGCTCTACTAAGGCGCAAAAAATATTAAAAAACTGGTTTATTCTCATTTATTACATTCACACGTAATGTCATTAAACATTTGGATTTTGTAACTGTTCACTCAAGTTTATTTATTGGAAACATGCTATTTTTGTAACTGTAAGCTCAACCTTATTTATTGCACTGCACTGAGCATTCTTCATCAAGTCCTCGGCATCCGGAGCTCCCACCCCTTCATATCCTTCGGCGAACGCCAGATCTGACCTTTGGTCATCGAAGCTTCTAATTTTGTATAGCTACTCCTTTTGTTTCGCAATCTCGTCCTCCGGCATGAGTGTTCTTGCTTTATAAGCATGATTCTAATCTTCACTGAGTATTTCATCAGAAGAAACTTCTGATTCCTTCTCTGACCCACTAGACGATGCCTCCTCTGTTAGCTCTATATCTGAAAAGACGTCGTCTAACTTCATAGACTCCCTTCTTTGTAAAGTTGAAGTTCTTGGTTTTGGTTTATAGTGAAGAAACTGGGATCGTGGGAAAGGTAATTCAGGATGCAATACCCCGACGAAGATGGCGATGGAATGCATCTTCTAGTTGATTCAGAGTTTTAAAAAGTGGATCATCATAAAGATTGAATGAGTTTGCATGATTTTTCACAATTTCTTAATTGATTCTGGGATGCGACAACGTCACTGGTGAACAAGGAGGAAAAGGATTAAACTGGGTGAAAGTGTTTAGGGATAGTGTTGTCTTTTTATATCTTAAGATCAATTTAATTAATATGTCTACAACAATATTCCATTTATTTTTTCTGACCTACCAAACACACTTTAAAACTCAATTTATTTATTTATTTTATTTTTAATTTCAATTTCATTTTCATCTAGTATCAATTTTATTAAAATACTTTTAGCTAACCAAACGAGGCCTAGAAACCTCCAAAGTTAACATAGGTCAGTATGGTTCTCAGCACCAAAACCACGTTGTTTTGTTTATTGATCTGAGCCATCGGCCGTGAAATAATCTCACCCTTCCTTGCGACTGAGAGTTAGTTCCGGTTTGGTTGCTGAATTCAAGGTTTTATGAATGAGTTATGAGAATGGTGCCTAGGATTAAGAACGATGTACTGTTTCACAATTACCTAGTAACTGAACGGCTGTTATTCTTCTCTTGCTTTCATGAGACGGTGCGTTTGATGATAACCAGTGAGTACACAAACCGGATCCTTTGTTTGTTGCGCTTGTGGCACATTCGTGGAGGCGAAGTCAGAGATTGCGTTTCGTGTCCCCGTTCGGGTTCCAAGATTCCCCTCCAAGTAATTGAGCTTCATCATTAGCTTACTCTGGATTTTTGAACCATTTCTATTCTTCAGAGAAAAATCGCTGAGACGCAGACCATTCATAGTCGCTGAACCAGAAATGGGAGTGCTCTCGAACAAGATCCACTGGCAAAAACTTCATCCCGGCGATCACATTTACTCCTGGAGACAGGCTTACATCTACGCACATCACGGTCATCCCCTTTCCTTCAATTCTTTTCCTTCTTCTATACTATATACCAGTTCAATCCTTAATTTTTATAGAACTTAACAACGAGAAAATAATCCTATGAAATGAATTCCATCCTGATTATTGAGTATCCTGTGACATTTATGCCTTGTAAAATTTTGCCCTGTTCATCATATGAGGCACTGAAAATGCCACACAATGCTTGCTTTTCCTCCAAGAAACCAGGAATCTACATCGGTGACGGAATGGTGATCCACTTCACTAGAGGAGCCGGTGAAGAAATCGGCACCGGAACTGTTCTCGACCGTGTCCTCCAAACTTCAATGCCCCCCAATTCCAGTGTTCACACTGCATGTCCGAGATGCGGGGGACAAAGCAGATCTCATGGCGTCATCTCATCCTGCCTGAATTGTTTTCTCTCCGGCGGAGATCTATACCTCTTCGAGTACGGCGTTTCCCCGTGTTTTTTCTCTCCAAAGCCCGAGGAGGCACCTGCACTCTGGCCCAAGCTGATCCTCCAGAGGAGGTGCTTCACCGTGCCTTGTTCCTCCTCGAGAATGGCTTTGGAAATTATAATATATTCAATAATAATTGTGAGGACTTCGCCATTTACTGCAAGACAGGACTGCTTGTGTTCGCGAGCATCGGAGTTGGCCGCAGCGGACAAGCGGCATCGTATGTGGCTGCGGCTAGTGCGGTGGTTTCTTCGCCGCTTCGGTTCTTGACCGCTGGCTTTGGTGGCTTGGCTTTGGTTGGTTGTGGCATGTACTGTGTAAGCAGATTAGCTTCTGATATCGGAGTCCGCCGTGATGTGGCGAAAGTTCCGGTGGAAAGGCTTGTTATAGAGTCGTCGTCAGGTTTAGATGAAACGGAAAGACATTGGGGCTTCTGATATCGAATGATCGTTCGAGCTAGCAGTGGGCGCTGGGTGCTCGGTGGATGTTGTTCAGCTTAATCGGTGCTGTCATTCGCTACTGTTGCAGGTTATGTGGATGTTTCCGTCTGTAAAATGATGCGATGCAATATATGTTCCTTAGTGATCCTTACATGTTGATGGCATTTTATTTATTTATTTTGGTGACAATGACATTTTTTTGTGGGAAATGGCATTTTAATTCTAACATGATAACTAAATCGTATGAGCCTATGAGGAAAGACGTTGATGGCTCGATACTGTAAATTCTATGGTTTTTATTGATTTATTGATATTTTTCCATTTTTATATTAATTTCTTACATCTCCTAAGAATTTAGTTTTGACTAAATTAACAATTCAACTTCACCTTTCTCATGAGAGTGTATAGGGGGCCTCTCTCTTCGACAATTCAAGCTGAAGTGCATGCACGAATTTTTTTAGTTAGTTTTACGTGTGATTTACTAATGATGATAATATGTGAAGATAAATAGTAAAAATTTAAAACTACACAAGTTATTCATTGATTTGATCATGTTATAGATCACATAAAATTGAATTAAACAAAAAAAAAAAGGAACAAAACATGGAGCCAAGGCAAATCATTTTTTTTTTTGGTCAGCGCGTGGTTCATAGCCAACTAAAAAAAGGAGTATGATAAAAAAAAAAAATTCTTGACCAACAAGTTTGATAAAATTGATAAAATTTAAATATATCTATAGCATAGATTTAAAGAAAAACTAGCCATAATCTCATGCATCGCACGAGTTGGCCAATTTAGAAAATAAAATTTAAGTAATAATAATATAGTTTAAATAATTATAACTGCAATATATAACACATGGTCAAAAAGAAAATGAAGTGCTGCTTGATAAAAGTTATTGTCTCCATGGTATGTAAAAAAATGTGACACACACACACACACACACATATATATGAATTACTGTTTGGTATGTAAATTTTTTTTCCCTGAAAGCATCGCTAAACTCTCTTTCAAAAGTCAAAACTCGCTTGATTTTTTAAGGCGGAAATTTCTGCCACCTCAGATATCAAACCCTCCGTCCGGTCCCAAATAAAATAAATTTCTGACTTGGACTGTAGGCCCAAAAAATCATCCCCAGACCGAAAGAGTTTAAATGGGTAGAATATGGGCTTGATCATGGCCCAAAAGAAGGTGGCGATACGGGAATTTAGGGTTTTGTATATTGACAATCTCTTGGCGAGGTTTTTGTCAGTTGGCACCTCCACTGCGGCAACTAGCTCGGCCCGCCTCTCTGTTGCTGGGGAAGAAGGTAAGTTGCTATGGCGACCGAAGCAGCTCAACCTCATAGCCATGACCTCATTGAACCAGCCAACGATGTCAAGCTCTTCAACCGTTGGACCTTCGACGATGTTCAGGTTTTCCTTTTGTTCCTCTCAATCCCATTTTCCCTTACATGCTCAATCTAAAATTTAAGCAAAATGTGATGCAAATTGATTTTAAAGTTTTTGTATTATTATTGACATTTCTTGCGTTGATGCCAGATTTCGTCAATCTATTACAAAGGGAGATACTTTTCTGATTTTCTCATAACAACTCAGATAATGTGTCGAGAATTAATCCAAATATTTAATCTAACATGTTCGTCAGCATCTACATTTCTTGCCCTGAAACTTTCGCGGTTTTTATCCCTTTGACATCATTTATACGCATAAAAAAGACTGAAGTATGGGGAACCCCTTATTTTGATTTCCTATTATTGACATGCTTCTATAGTTCTATTTGCTTGTGATTGCGGCCTAGAGATAATTACTTCTCGATGGTCACAAACTCGGCTTTGCTAAATGATCCATACACTCTGTTGTCCTGTGGCCCACTTCTGCTATTCTTGGTTTGCTTGCATCCTCACATTACATAATGATGGCTTTTTCGATTTGCTTTACATGCGATGGCTTCCAAGATTTTGTTCTTTCTTGAATGACTTAAATTATAACAATTTACTTCTTGTTAAGAGTGAAGGCGTGTGGTTTTGTCCTTGCGATAACAATATATGTTGTTCTGTATTAGTAATTAATGCTTCCAAGGGTTACTAATTATATAGGCAATATGACTGTAGGTGAATGACATATCCCTGGCAGATTACATTGGTGTGGCTCCTGCCAAGCACGCGACCTATGTGCCTCACACCGCAGGGAGATATTCGGTCAAGCGTTTCAGGAAAGCACAATGCCCTATTGTGGAGAGGCTCACCAACTCTCTTATGATGCATGGACGTAACAATGGGAAAAAACTCATGGCAGTGAGGATCGTAAAGCATGCCATGGAAATTATCCACTTGCTCACTGATCAAAATCCAATCCAAGTTATTGTCGATGCTGTGATCAACAGGTATAAAAATAAGAAACAGATATACAAGTGGCCGTCCCCTATTAATTGTTTGTCTTGTATCTAATTCCATGCTACCTCCTCTTTTTCACCAGTGGACCAAGGGAAGACGCCACACGAATTGGGTCTGCTGGTGTTGTCCGACGTCAGGCAGTGGATATTTCTCCCCTGCGTCGTGTGAATCAGGCTATCTATCTCCTCACTACAGGTGCTCGTGAGGCTGCGTTTAGGAACATCAAGACAATTGCAGAATGCTTGGCTGATGAACTTATCAATGCTGCAAAGGGATCATCAAACAGGTATTCAAAAGTCTTCAGCTATATTTTTAACTCTGATGGAAATCAATTATTATGTTTCTGTGGCACTTCTCTAATCTCTTAAAGATGGTTGCTTTCTTGTTTCACTTTGTATGTCACCGTCTGTTCTTCTTTTGCTGATTCTTTTTCTTGGTTTTTTAAGCTATGCCATTAAGAAGAAGGACGAGATTGAGAGAGTTGCCAAGGCTAACCGTTGAGGAATGACAAGAGGCACATGGATAAAAGTTTTGGTTGAGTTGGTTTTGTTTCACACCCTTCCGTGGCTTTTGTGTTTCTACTGGACCTAAATTAAAGATATGATTGATGATTGCTAGCTTGTTTCATTTCTTGAATATTGGATAGTTTTGATTTTATGGACAGATCTTGTTTGTCGAAAGAAGCCCTTAAAAAAGACCCTTCAATATCATTAGCTGTAAAATACTATGAGTCAGTTTGGGTGCTCATCAATCAATATTATGAGCTCGAGAAAGCTGACTTATCATCTCCTTGAGTCTCGACTCTTGAGTTCTTGAGCAGCTAAGATGAATGGATACAAAGAACAATGAAGCATGTTAAATGAAATGTTCATTTCTTTTATGTCTGAGAAGAAAATAATGATTTGTTCTTATGAACGTCTTTGTAAGGCTAACTATGGGGGATGGTCGAACGAAAGAAAATGCCAAGGATTTAAAAAATAAATAAATTTAAACTATTTTTTCAAAATTATTTAAACATCTTCAGCGATCAAAATTAACTTCAAAAAATATTATTTAAGTATGATCATGTTTTGTTAACTATTTTTTTTATAATCAGTTTTTACCAATTGAAATTTGACCACATTCTACATATTTAGAATGCAAGTGACACGATATAACACGACTGAAACGTGGATGGACGTCTTAAAATTATGCCACCCACTTTTCCCCTACCTTTCTACAAATTTATTTGAATGCATAGAAATTTAAACAATTTGCAATATATTTTTGCAAATAATTTTTCTTAGTCATAGTGAACCTCATTTAGTGGGATAGAATTTGTTATTGTTGTTACAATGTAATAAATGTATTGTTTTTTGAATAAGAATGTTATAAATATATAAATTGATTAGAAAATTATTTCTTCATCTCTAAAATTCCTGCAGTTTCTAGATTTTAAATAAACAATTAACCATAAAAATACTTAAAAAATAGTTAAATAGGTATAATTCTTTTAATAATCTTATACTATATATAATGTAAAAGAGAGGTCTCTGGAAATTGTAATCTAAGAACGGGAGTGGCATCTCAAGTATGGATGGAGAGGAAAAACCCAATCTAATCCTCCATCTCTTATTGAAACATGTACAAATCCAATAGGAAAAAAATAATGATGATGATACTAGTATAACCAGAAAAGGCCTTATTCTGTTAAGAATGAATTCACAGCCTAAGCCTGAACTTACAGCTGCTACTAACAATCTTAATCTCATTATTACTTTCCAAGCTATCCACCACAAGCCTGCACCTGACCCTGAACTTTACTTTGAACAGTTTCAATTTCCCAAGCTTCACCCTCACGGGTTGCTTTGCCTTAAGATTCAGAGGAATATTCCCTGTCTGCTGCAGCTGCTCCTGAATCACAGTTTGCAACCCAGTTGCATTCTGTATTTGCCCAGAAAGAGGCAAATGAAGCACTGTAGTGTTCTTATGACCCTGATAGAACTTAGGCAAAGACCCTTCACATAATTTTGTGTCCATGTACCAAGCACTCACATGGCTGCCTCCTTCATAGTGTATTCCAATCTTCTTGTTTGGGTTTCTAGCTGTGACTGTCACGTTGAAAGTTGCAGCCAGATTGTTGTCTTCTGAAAGACTGAACTGGGTTACTCTAAGTCCGTCTATTGAGTATTTGGGAAGCTTCGGCCTGAAAACAAGGAACAGAATTCCTATGGTTATGCCTATTGCTACTATTAGTATCAGCAGAAGGCTTATGGTCCAGCACAGAAACTTGCAGCAGCAGCTTCTTGATCTTCTCTTCTTCGGAGGTGGTTGGGGATGCTCCACCACCTGCACGGCTCGTTCCTTCACCGGCACGCGGTATCGGACTTTGACGTGTCTCTTGGGAAAAGTGGTGCGGAGGGTGTGTGTGGTGATGCCTCTACATCTTGGACTGGGTGAATTCTCTGTTGATGATCAGCCATGTTGGTTCAGGAAATCTCAGAAACTGAAGGTTTCTATTTCTTCTGTTATTTCTTCTATACTTGTGTATATATATATGGATATGGTAGATGTTGATTGATGATACAGGTTTAGGTTTGCAAGAAGGGTTTGAATATAAGAATATTCATAAGGCGCTTGCTCTTATTGACTGTGCATGGCCTGAACCCTGAAGGAAAATATCTAGGCTTGGTTTTCCATCTGAGCTAAAGACTTCTCAGTCACGTGTACCAGAAATTCAGCAATAAATGGCGTCCAGAAATGGCTGCCGTTTGCTTTAGGAATTTCAAACTTTGTATAATTTTGGCCAATAAACGATTTTTTCTTGCTTTTCAAAATATCTAGTATTGCTGCATCTGACCTAAAGAGCTTCACTTTATTTTGGTTTCTAGACCTTTTTAATTACTGTATTCAAAGTTCAAACACTCCAGAATATTATAAACTAGTAGAGAAAAGAAAACTTTGACGCATGCACTTCTGTGGATATCATGGTGTCTTGTACCCATAGGTAAAATAGTCTGAACACACTTGTCAAAGCTTTCAAAGCATGTTTACCTAAAAAATAGCATTAAAAAGTAAAGAAGATATGAAAGTACTTTCCACATTAATCATAATTAATTTGTCAGAGAAATGAGCGTGTTTGATTTACTCCGATTTTAGAGATGGAAGCTACTTGACCATGCCTATGGCTATATATAAACCTCAAGCAAATATATAGATACATGTCAGTCTTTCTTTTTTCTTTTTTGCTTTTTAATGATGGGAAGATGAATCCCCAAATAAGAAGTTGCCACTTTCTGCTTTAAAGGCGTCTTAGAAAAGGCTATAGAACTTTCCTTTCTTGCGTAATATATATATATATATATATATATGTTGAGAAGACCAGGTCATAAACAATATAAAACACAATCTGCACACAACAAACAGCGTACGCGTCTTGTCTAAGGTCTCAAATCTTGACTTTTTGGCTGACAACATCACTGACCTCAGGGCATCTATCATCTTCGTGTGTGTGTATAATAGAGAAACTTTCTGGTTTGGTTCTGTTGTGGGGGAGGAAGTTAGATGTTTGATGTTCAAGTGGCCATTGATGAGGTCACAAGTGGAATAAGTTGGATCCATCAAACAAAAACGTCATATGAGGTTTCCTGTGGTAGTTGTTGTTTGTTTAAACTTGAATGCTTCTGAGAATCAATGTATGGTTCCCCTGTTTTAAGAGTCAACCAAACCTGGCTGCACCAGAAAAAGGTTAAAATCACAATAAATACAAGAAATTTAAAATTCAAATACATACCCTGGTTACAATTACAAAGACAGGAGAAAACTGTATGCCATGTATTTTCAAGCTTTCATAATCCGTACAAGAGAAACCCCAAATTTTAGATGTTTTTATCAACATTAAAGTAATAATTAACGATGAAAAAGACAACGTTTGTATCTATTTCTTTTCTTAAACAATTATTGAGAATAAAATCACATTAGATTAGACGAAAATTATGATAAGCAAAGGTCAATCAAAAAAGTAATAAGTAAAATCTCCGGATAGAAAACTTATTTACTAGTAATTAAAGTTTGATGATGGATTGAAGTTGGCCTGAAGGCATTTTAGTCACTTCACATGTGATAGAAATGTCATTTAGGTCCTTCTTGAGACTTGTCAATAGATAATAGCTTTGCAGATTCATATAACTTAAAGTTTCCTATCGAAGACTTATTTATAATTTTTTTAAAATTAAAATAAACACAATCTTTATCTATAGGAACAATTCTCCTTGCGTAGTAAGAAATCCATTCCAATAATTAACATACCTCATGAAAGGATAAAATTTGACAACCAAATTTGAAAATCTTTTTTATTAGAGGTGATTATGACTTGGATATTAATAGTATCATATTATAGTATTGAAGCGAGTATTATAGTGTCAACTCTATATGAAAGGTTACATGCAAGGTAAAAGTCTTCTACAAGTATGGCCAGACCAAGTCTTTTACAGATTCCCAATTACTGGTTAAAAGTCTTCCACATACTCTGAGGGCCTCGGCCCAAATTCAAACATATAATATAGCCCAATATGTTGACATCATCAACCATGCATCTAGCAGCAGGCAATGGAAACACCATGAGGATTTTTGTTTTTCTTTCAGGTCAATCATCTGTTGGATCATCTAAGAGGCATTTTGGTACATTGAAATCCCTGAGAAGGCCATTGCTCTACCTAAATAAGGACTAAAAATTGAAGTTAATGACTATTGGACAACAAATGATGAGGATGGCCAGAATTTGATGAAAATAGTTGCAATTAAGCAACTTTGAATAGAGGAAACGTCAGGCAGACTTAAGTACTCAGGTACGAAGAATGATGTTGGTGAGAATCCATGTATCACAGATATTTTACGTGGATTCAGCTGTTGTTACAACAATGGGTATCGCGTGAACATCTTTAATGTCACTAAACCTCCCACTTCTTATCCTCTGAAAGTCGAATTCTCTTCTTTTGCTTGGGTTCCAAGAATCAGTTGGATTCCCAGAATTTGGTTTCACTGAAGAAGAAGAAGAAGAAGAAGAAGAAAACCCCACATGCCTTTGTCCACTTACAGTGAAGTTGTTGCATGCAGAAGATTCTTGGCCCTCCATATCAATTACCCCACCAAGGAGTGAACCATCTCTGCTTACTGTCACGTACTTGTGTAAACTAGGCTCCATGACATCATCAATGACATTTACCTCGGATTCTACAAAAGGGTGTTCCTTGATACTAGAATCTGGCACCCTCTTCGCATAGTGATTGGCAGAGAGATTCGATCTTGTACTGGAGTTGAGATCAGCCACAGCTTCAAGAATGGAGCAAACTTTGGCGACACAAGCGGGAAGAGTAACAGAAGGTGTAATATTATTATTGTTCATTTGATGGAAGTTTTGGATGTCTTCAAGTAGTAGCGAGGTGTAAGATTGTGCCGGAATCGCTACGGTTTCAGGATTGAGGAGGAGGTAGTCTAGGTCTCGTGATCTCCTAGACGATCTGCTTCTTGTTAACGTTGATGCCTGGGGCTTAAAGTTATCGAGCCCTGAAGGTGGTATTATTGTTGTCTTCAGATTAACATTCTCAGTCATTGAAGACTGTCCTTTGACCTCTTCTTCCTCTTGTTGCTCCTTCGTCTTCATGCTGCTTCTTCTGCTTTCAGTGTTGCTGTTCGTATCAGCTTTTATTCTCTGCAGTAGGCATTGGCAATAGACTATCAAATCATCAAATTAATTGGATAAACCAGAATCTTATTGGAGTTTTCTCCAAAGTGACTTTTGACAACAACACATTTTCACATTAACAGTAAGTTAAAAGAATTACGAACATGAAATTCAAATGTCACATCGTCAAAGAAGGGACTGTAATAAGAGACCTTAATTCATTCACCCAAACAGAAAATGCCACTATTTCCTGCGGAGAAATGTAAAAGCAAGTTGTCATTACCTGATTAGCGTGTGATTCAATTTCCCTTTTGGGTCTACTTTGGAACCTGCTGCTATTGTTGTTGACAGATTGTGTATAAGCAAGAGAATTAACATCAATCTCACTGAGTGGGTTTCTTCTGTGAGGAGATTGCTCTGCTTTCCTTGAAGAATTACGACTCATTGATGGTTGCTGCTGCTGATTCTCACTGAGCAATGTTACTTTATTACCATTTGCTCTTGAAGGAGACTGAGAACGAGGTGAAGCAGAACCAACATTTCTCTTCGCTATGACCCTCACCGTGGCTCCATCACCATTGTAACTCTTATCCATAGACAAGGATGAAACAGTAGCAGGAACAGAGAACATTTTTCCAGGCCTAGTTGTTGTGTTGTTTGTGAGGTTGCAGGTTGTAGTGTCTGACGATCTTTTGCTTGGAGATCTGCTACATCTTCTCTCTCTGCTGCTTGATCGTTGTTGCTGGTCTCTTTCTCTGCTCGGGGTTCTTCTCCTTCTCTCCGACGAGGGCACGGGGGATCTCCGACGGTTCCGGTGCTGCCGGAGACGGGGTTGGTTCTCTCCGGCCAACCCACCATCGTCCTCACAAAATAAATCATTATTGCCAATGGCAATGGTGGTAGTATCATTCTCACAGTGGTCAAAATCTTGGCTTCTCTTTGAACCAGAGTGTTTCCTTCCTCTACCACGTTCACCAGAAGAAACAACTTTCCCGGAAGAGTTTCGGCTCAGTCTTCCACACTCTAAGAGAATCTCATCTACTTTTGCTTCTGCTGCTACATAATTGGTCATAGGAATTGAAGAAACCCCATCAGAGCACGCGTGTTTGGAAATTTTCTCTCTATCACTAGCACCACCATCATTGCTCTTCCTGTGCTTGATGATAAAGACTTCTTTTTTCACTTGGCTTTGTTCATCTTTTTGCTTGTTCTCCTTTTGGCTCACTAGCCGCTCAGATTCCACTTTGGAATTGAAGACAGTCACAGTTTGGGGTTGAAGTTGAGGTGTGGAAGTAGAAACTGACTTAGCTGCAGAAGAAGACATTTTCTTCTTACTCATACACGTACCCATGGAATTTCTGGTTTGACCTTAACCAAAGGAGCGAAAGAAAGACAAGGGAATGAAAGAGAAAGAAAGGAGTAGCAAGTACCACGAGGGGATAAACCGGTCCGGATGGTTGGGTATTAGACTATTGGGGGGTCGTCAGATTTGAATGGAAACGTTGCCCAAGAAACATTTGTTTTTTTCATTTAGTGAGAGAGAGAGAGAGAGAGAGAGGAATTCAAATTTTGGCAGTACACAAGCGGGCTTGCCATATTCTCTTTCTATAACACGGACCCGTTGGAGTTGTGAAGGGTGGGTTGGTTTCTGACACCACCAACATCAATGTCATCAACATCTTTCAAAAAAATGAATTCTTTCTTTCTTTTTTCTTTTTTTAAACATGGGGATTTATTGGTATCACAAGCAGGATTGTGCAGGGAATGGAATTTTCGTAATGCAAGTCTTCACGGACAATGTGACAGTCATTAACCTCCAGGTCAAAAAAAGAGTCACTAATCTGATTGCTAGATTACTAGATGTGATTCAGTTCATTACCCTTTCACAGACATCATTGACCAAGTTATAATGCTTTTGTACAGAGAATAAAATGTTTGCCTGAACTTGAGGTACAGGAAGGCTAGCTATGTGCCCATTTTTTTGGTCACACAGGCACATGAATGTTTGAAGTGGATCCACCAACGGCTATCTTCACGTGATCTGGATCTTTGTCAGATTACGAGAATTTAGCAACCAATCTGAATGTTTCAAACCAACTCGGTCTCGTACGTTTAGATACGTAGAGAGATTTACCATCATATGACTTGAGAACCTTCACTTTCTCACGATAACGACACAGTACAAAGAAGAGCCAACTAGAATAATCTACAGAAATGTACAGAACTCAAATTCTCAATCGTCCAATAAACTTGAGATTCGTAATAAATAATAGCTTATCACACTACACATAAATAAGGAACAGAGGACGTTAAGAGTTCAATCTCATTAAAGCAAAACCTTATCCAGCTGCCATGCTAAAGCCAGAGGCAATATTTTGATACCATACAATTCATTCAGTACTGAAAATTTGAAATTGCAAGTGGGTACAGCATAGTTCCACTTCATGGAGCTTATGCTCACCCAATAAATGCCTACTCATGAGCCACACACGGAGAGAAAAGGAAGGCATTTATTTATTTTCTGATTGTTGAAGCGTTGTTATTGATAGCTACATCCCAGAACTAATCACAGCGAGCAAAATCCACACTGATATCCAAAACATGAATACACAATTTCAACAATTTCACCCAAAAAAAAAAACATCTATTGAGATAACTTATCCCCAGCCAACTAGAATTATTTATCCCGACATATCAAAAACAGCAAGCCACTGCAGAGCCATCAACATAGTCTTGCAGTCCCTTGCTCATCTCTAAAGGCAACAATAACTTCAGCCCAGCATCCACAGCAGCAAGCAGATGAATTAAGGTGATCCAGTCGCTCCAGGAAAGAGTTCTGATATTTTATTGAAGACGTCCATAACCTGTAGTTTATAGTTAAGCAAAATTATTAGATGATAAACTAAACCAGAATATCCAACAATGAACATGAACGGGGTTCGTAAGGAATGACTGGTTAAGGACAAGTAATGATTGAACAAAAATTTAAAATCTAGCATTAATTAAGCACAATGCACACACCACCAAGTAACCTAGGTTGCAAATCCAAATCTAATAAACAAAGGACATAAGCGTGACAAAATCAAAGCTGAGGATGTAATGGAGCATCAAGCTACCTCCTTGTCATTTTGATATTTAGTAATATTCAGCGGGTTCTGTGAACACTGCAATCACAGCATAATAAAGTAAGTCGTCGTTTTTTTTTTTCCAGGTGAAAGAAGATAGTCAGTCTTCTACTTATAAAACAAATAAATAATAGTAGTACATACATCCATGATGGCTGCCTGAACTCTAGGATTTTGAAACGCCATTGCAACATCAGGATTGGCCATTATCTTTGAAATGACCTCTTCAGGAGTAAGCCCAATTTGATCTGATGAAGGTAAAATGTTTAGAAGAAGCAAAGAGTAAGAAAAGAAAGATTCATTGTTAAAGTCAAACAAAGAAATGCATTGAAATCGTCTGAGGGGCAGAGTTACAATATAGGAAATCCTATGTTCCTGGTGGGAATAAAAACTTCCAGGGGGATAACCCACCCACTTGTTAATTGATCCTATGCGGAAGACATTTTGCTAGTAACTCTAGATTGTCAGTCTCACTAAAATAAACATGGGAATTTAAGAGTTAAGTCGTCATAGCTTTCAAAAATTCAATGAATTGTGCCAGACATTAGGATACCCATCGTGCCAGGCATACAAAGACAAATCAGTCAGCAAAGAAATTTCAACATGCTAACTAATTTGGAGGAATGATACGTTCTCTCATTCATTAAAAGTAGCATATCTTGAATATAAACTTCCAAACAAGAACATGTCTTAGATATCAGACAGTCCATCAAGAACAAGCAAGTTATGAGGATGCAATGACATTAGGGTACATAGAAACATCCAATAAGGGGAAGAAAAAAGTGGATAAAGATAGTGCTGGTGTCTTAGAATGGCAGTATAACATTTTTTTTTGGTTCCACCATACTGGTTAATTGCTTGTTTCTGAGTGGTTTCCTGCTTTATGTGTGTTTTTATGGACATTTACCTAGGGATAGTCAACGTTTTGCTTCCTTATTTAGTTCTGGTTTGTAATGAAAATAAAAATATAAAATACTTCCTTTTCTGTTGCATGGTTTTCCGCCAGATGCTTAGGGATAGTGCTATTTTCTGGCTTACATGAAATTCCTTCATCTCTGGCTTCATTTTCTGGCTTACTATAAGAGGAACAAAATTTAAGCACAGTCATTTAACTCCGGCTTTTGCTTCATCTCTTTCATAAACCATATCAAAGCAGAATCAAACAAACAAACACAATGGGTAGATAAGATAACTGACTAGATTTTGAAGTTCAATGAAACTTCTTATTTTTAACAAATATCAATATCTCACAACAGAAAATACAATCAAAAGGATTGGTTTCATGAAAATCATTGAAAGGTAGATAAGATAGCAGAGATAAAGTGGAATCAAACTTTAGAAAAGTCCAACAAAAGAGCCTAACATGTGTCAGATGCGGGCACAACTCATGTTTTGAAGTTTCTAAGCTTTATAGGGATAACCAAGAAGATGGAACCAAAAAAGAATATTAAACTTGTGAGTAGTTTTGAGTCCAGTGAAATTTAAAGCAATCGGCATAGAATGGAACTACCGTGAGGAATGAGCTTAATTCATCCAGCTCTAAAAACTAAACGTTGTTCAAGTTAATGTGAAGCAAGAGACAAAAAGTTACCAAATTGCTGCTTAACCTCAGGACTGTTCAGGTCAAAATTTTTCAAGGTGTCCATCATTCGGCCGTCCCATTCACCACTCCCACTCATATTGTTGCTGAAACCGGACATAAAGAAATATAAGAGAAGAATCTCAAATACTTTGACGCCAGGGAAGATCACACAGCAAGGTTAATCAAAACAAAAGAGTACATTTATTTATTGAACTGCAACATACAGAACGAAAATAAAAATAAAATTTGGCATTATCAAATGAAACATGAAATATTAGGAATAATTTTTAAATGTATCACTTCCCAAATCCATTCAACTAGCCATTACATACATAAAAATTTGACCAGTATGCTGGACCGCATAAGTATTCAAAACTTCTTCTCAGCTCGCATTCATGGTTAAACATGCTGTATAAATTACTCAGCAAAACATTCCTCCAATTATTATTATTATTATTATTATTATTATATTATTAATATTATATTGTAAAATTCTTTTTAAAGACACAAGAAAAAAAGCATTAATTATTGAAGGATTCATACTTTAAAAGGAAAATGACCGTCCCCTGGAAAATACCTTGCAACTAATACCCAAAAGGGATTGCAATAACTTACACTTATGGTACATAGAGCATGTCCATTAAGTCTATAATTTGAAAGTAAATCTCCTAAAATCAGAAGCCGTTGGCAAAAATAAATGAGAACAATAACTTGATTATGGATGTTTCACGAAAGGGCATGATGGCCCACAGAAAACTGAAAAATCTTGAGTATGCTGCCACAAAATGATGACTCAGAAAAGAGGAAGTCATTATCCGCCTGTGGACAATTATTCTGCCCACCTGAATACTAGCACTGAAATGTGAGAAAGTAAATAATGCATGTCAAAATTTTCTCAGCTTATTTTTCCACCAAATCAATGGATCCAATGAGAAAGCAATTGAAATAAAAAGATCCCCAGAAACAGCATGACACTGAACAGTGCATGAACTTACAGCATTTCTTCGAGTTGTTGACGGTACTGCGGATTCTGCAGCATCCCTAGTTAAGCAGCAACAATGCAACTAATTAGTTTTCATTAATCATATTAAGATGTCAGGTGGTAGAAATTAAAGTGAAGCATGACAGGTTTCTATTTTACAGTATCATATGCCAAAAGAGGAGAGAGAAAAAGATACTGAGCCCCCAGCAAAGATGAGAAATGCTGGTGTCATAAGAAATATAGACATTTTTGCACAAAAAGGACAATATTTTATATATTATAACATTTATGATTACTCAATATAATCAGAGGTCTGAAAAGGTAGGAAATTACATTTAAAGGTAGTAGGATTCCTCATCTCCTCAGGTAAATAGCTGCAGCAGTTCCAAATATAAGTCAATTTTCTTTTGGATAGCAAGGAAAAAAAAAATCAAATAATTTAAATAAGCACGAATAACAATAGTTGAAAATTTCATGGAGCATTGAGAACACAATGAATATGCTAGAAATCAACCCAATTTATTCAAAAAAAAAAAAGGGACCGAATTGACATACAAAAAAGCTCCCAACATATTACAGACAATTAAAGGGAGATGAAAACCAAACTATGCCGTCTCTTGAAGGCCGAAGAAAGATGCTATAAAAAATGAATAAAGAGGAAGAAAGGAAAAAATATCCTCCCAAAAAGAGATTTAAAGGGAAGATCAGACAGTAGTTTTCTGTCAGAATAACTCGCGTTAGGGTTCATATATACATTTGAATTGCACTGGTTACATATTTCAGCCAGAAAATAAAAATACAGAAGTCTTGGACTTTACCAGTATGATCAGTAACAGAGTTTATAAGAAAACTACATGTACAGTAAAGAAAAACAAGATTAGGAAGGGGGAGGAATTAAGATAAAAAAGACAAAAACAAAGGGCAAAGTCCTGAAAGAAAAACAATGTAGGCTCCAATATCAACTGCCAGCAACTGACATGTTAAAGTTAAAAGTACATTTCATCCTAGCTCTCTGTTGTTTGTAATAGGTAATAGGAAAAGTCTCGTATAGAAGTACAATTATAAGGTGATGAAAGCCACCAAAGGAAAACAAATAATAAACTAAAAAAGTGAAGGATTCACCTAAAACCCCTCAATGTCACGCAACATGCGGAGAATAAAAAGGCAAATAATACAACATAAAAATTGAACTTAAAACATTGCCTAAGGAAGTAGAACCAAAAAGGAAACAAATAAGCTTCTTAAGCATGATTAGAAGTGCAATTTAAAGCATATGCAGGGAAAGGAGCACTACATAGACAGCCTCACAGCCAAGAGTAGACATTTACTGAGAATCCAAAATCATAATCACTAAGTCAAAAGGAATTAATATTACGGATAAACCATCTTCTGCACTGTTGGGTCTTCCATCATTTTCTCCAAGGCTTCGACTGATAAGACTGATTTTCCTAACCAAAAAATGAACAAGGTCAAATTTAACATTTGGTTAAACCAGAATGCAGCCATTTAAAGCAACATTGAAAGAACAGAGTCACAGACAATTTTTTTTTTTTTTCGGTAGGGGACAATTACCCATGACACCCACTCGCCCACCCATATTTACACTCCTCCATAGGAAGGAAACACACCCACCACAATTTCCCACTCTGGGGTTCAAACACACATCCTCCTTGTTACAGGAGTGTCGGTTCTGATGTGACTGGCGAGTCAGGGATAATATATGTTCCGTGATTGCAGCCAAACAAAACCTCAACTGACTTCAACCCATAGCATCAATGCTACTAGTAAACAATACTTTTCCGAACCAGTACTAATAAACAAAGAAAACCTCACTTGTGGCTTCCGTAAGGTTGTCTTATCCTTCTTCTTATGTAATTTACAACTCCAGTTACTGAGAGATGCAAGGATTTTGAACCAGTACGAAGACCAGGTCATTTAATCTTTGAAGAAGTTATTTTTTTACTAATACATCTTTAATTTGAAGCTACCACAATAAATTTAATAATTATATTTTTTTTTATCCTAACCCTATCAGAAGCAGTTATTTACGTAAAAAAGAATATCATCATAAAGTTAACTTTAACATTTTCGATGCTAAAATTAAT
This sequence comes from Prosopis cineraria, assembly GCF_029017545.1. Lineage (NCBI taxonomy): Eukaryota > Viridiplantae > Streptophyta > Magnoliopsida > Fabales > Fabaceae > Prosopis > Prosopis cineraria. The sequence goes on along the minus strand of NW_026555339.1, from coordinate 3,698,015 downwards.
GTACATCTTTAATACTTTAAAGTTGTAATACTTAGCTATCAAAAAGTATCTTCAGATTAATATCATTTAGCATCCTAGTAGCATATTTTAAAATGCATTTTAATATAAATCAACATGATGACAGGAACCAAGCTCCACAATAGATAATAACTAACAGATAATAATCTGGAGTGTAAGTTTAATAAATTAAGCTACAAATACAAGTGAGATGAAAGAAAGCTACACTGATAACTTAGACACAGAAACACAAACACTCAAACACACAACTCCTCCACCATTCAAGAGGCTAGAGTCACTCCCAAACAACACTCACTAATTGCTTGCCCTCCCACTTTAACCAACTACCTCATATATATTCCTCCCCACTAGCCTACTCCCACACGCACACAGACACACACATCTGAAAGCCTCCAAGTATCTCAGTCTTGGCCCATTACTAATGGGCCAATCAGTATACAATGGAAAATGAAGAGGAATGTAGGACTTCTGCGAAGTAAAAGCATGTTCACTTTTTGTGGGGTATAGCGCACTGAAATTGTGTCAGACCCAGCAAAATTACCTAATGTAAGGATCAGCTTCATAGAAAAAGCACCTGGTCTGTTTAGCTTATTTGTAGACTGGGTATAGCACAATGAATTGAGCCAAACCCAGCATCTGTGGCGTGTGTAAAGGTCAGTTTCCTGACTCCATTAGCACTAGGGTTGTGGGCTTCCCTGTTAAATTAGCTATCTGCACTTTGACCAAGATGGATGTGGAGTGGTATGATTTCTTCAGACAATGGATATAGGAGGGTAAATTTGAAGGCAGACTTGGAGGTGATTGTGCTGGATGATATAGGTGGGCTCTCTGGTGCTGCTAGCAGATTGGCAATTTTACAGGGAATTCAGTAGTGGTGTAGATTGGTTGCAAACTATGCTTGCTCAGTGGATTTTTGTTTGCAAGGTCTAAAGGACGGAATGGCATCTAGATGGCCTCGTGGATTTTGCATTCTGTTACTTTGTCTTGTGTATAAGCACCATTTAAACAAAATAGCTATATGTATAATTATATCAGCTTGGCAAAACAAGAGAAAACAGTTTTTAATAGAACAGTGGCCATGAATTTCTTCAAAGTTCCAGGAAGAGTGGAAATATAATGTGTTTCAACTGACTCTTCACTTACCTGAAGATTGATAACCAGGTGACCCACCAAAACCCTGGTTAGGTGGTGCTGCTCCATTTTGAGAAACCTTCAATTAATACACATGGATGGTCACATTTTTAAGAACGTAACTTGATTAGCAAAAACTTAAATCTTAAAAACTCACTTCATCAGGAACCCGAGTTTCCTTGGTGGTACTTGGTTCACTAACATCTTTGAAGCTTTCAAATGGATTTTTCGGTTGAGTTTCTTCAGGAGAAACATCTACAAAAGCTGTGATGGAAATTTTATCAGGAACAGGAAAAGTTTCAATACTTGTGCAATAAAAGTACACAAATATGGAAATTGACATCATCAAGCAGTATCATATCTACTACCAAGGAAGATAAACTCAGGAAGCATTTGACTATGTCCCAAAATTTCAAAAAATCTAATTAAATATTAAGCATTTGTTAGTAATATAAATGATGGTGCAGGTGAAAGAACAGTTTCAATTTCAAACGAAATAATTTTATATATTGAAATCCTAACTCCATAGCCAAACAAAGGATATGCGACTATTGATATCCATTGTAATGAGAGACAGGTACCCATGCTAATGCCCCGTCGGTACAATGGAAGTGACTTCGATGGAAATGGAAATAGATATGGAAGTAGATATGGAATGGATATGGGGTTTAAAACATGATTGGTATGTCTATGGAATCATGGTATAATTTTCATTCAAAAGACCAAAATACCCTCCCTTAAAACTACACTAGCAAAACCATAACATCGTCCAAAACCTTTTTTCCTTTTACCCAATTCAATTTTGCTTTTATTCAATTTAAAATTAACCATGAAAGGTGACCAGATCTGGGCGTGGACTTGGCAAAGGGAAAATCGTCCAAAGCAACCTGGAGGGAAATGAAGAACATACTTGGCATTAAGGTTGGGACCTCCTATGTATATAATAAACAAATGACCACCACCTAGAGATGAGATCGAAGCAGCCATGGCCTGGTCTTTCTTGGAGGAGAGGAGGTGGAAGAAGCACTTGATGAGGGCATGTTTGGGCTTGGAGGAGTCAAGGTAGGAGTAGATGTGGCAGGCTGCCGGTGAAGGTGATGGAGGGCATGCAGGTGAAAATGAAGATGTCACGCTTCTCGATCTTGAAGACATTGAAGAGGATGGGGGAGCTAAGGGCGCCAAGGAACAGATTTTCCACATGAACTGAATTTTGATGCCAAGAAATTGTGGAATTTGTGCTATAATTGGATGCTCCATCGGTAATGTCTCACAAACCCTATTCTTCAGCTGTCTTATCATTTATAAGCTTTATCTTATATTCTTGGACAAATCACTGCTTCCATACCAGCTACTCTATAAATTTCTTTCCAATTCTCCTTTTAAACTAAAATTTTCTTCCCTATTCATTTCTGCCTTCGATTATTATTCTTCAGCACTGCAACTTAATCATCTTATGGTTTTCATATTAACAATTTACAATTGGTGTATTTCTATTTACTTGCAGGATTCCAAAAATGTCTAAAGCACATATTTCAAATACAATCAAGGATTATTAGCTTCTGAACTGTTGTTTCACCCCAAGCACAGCCTTTTTTATGTAATTGTTAAGTTATAATACTCCTATCAGCTTATGTGCCTCTTTTTGTTTCCATTTTTTGCCTTAAGAATGAATATACTATATTGGTTAATTTTGCTATCATATCACATTCAAACATGATCTATGGAAAGTTTGCTAATTTTATCTAAAAGCGAAGCAGCAAAAGAATCACTGTTTTAGGTTTGTTGAAGTACTTTCCAGCGTTAAAGCATCAAATCTATTGTAAACTTCACAGCATTTAAATTGAGAAATTGAACTCAGCAGAAAATTTATCCCCTCTGTTACATGGGATTAATAATTATTGGAAACTGGTTGAGGGTTTTAATTAGTTAGGGGACTCTCCAATTAGCATAAATAGGGAGATATAGTGATGTTAGGAGTGTCTCGTGTTGAATATTACTTCCTACATCTTATATGTGCCACTCTCCCCCCAAAAGAGAATAAATAATGGCAGAAAATTCAAGGTGTATTTTTGAACCAGGAAAAACAAAAGAACTAGGGCAATTATTTAACAGGCACATCTCCTAGTGGGAACATATTCCCTGCATTAAGAAGTTCAAGAGCAATGTCTGATCCAAAAGAAAGAGAAATGGAAGGAGTAAGCAGACTTTCTTGCTGTTACCAATTTTTTTGGGTTCTTTCTTTGATTGTGTTTCATCCTGGACATTGGTGGCCGAAGCTGCCTCTACTTTTGTTGCAGGTATATCTACAGTGACAGCAGATTGCGGTGCGCTTGATGCTGTAGATGTTTGAGATTGAGGAGAAGCAGCAGGCGCAGCGGGGCCTGCTGCCGAAGGCACAGGGAATGGATAAGATCCAGGAGAAAAGGGAGGACTGTTAAACTGGTTACTCTGTGAATTCATCTGGCTCATCATGGTCTTGAAAGCTTGTTGCATTGCATAATTCTGAAAGAAGATCATAAGATAATGTTATAGACAGAATTCATGAGGATGGAAAATATCAAGTGCGACGGGAACTCTCCCCCAACAGATATATATTAAGGTGGAAGTGCCAACTTATTTAAATAACCGATTGAGCATCCTAGATTGCTTTATATGGGACCCAAGCATCCCAGACTGCCCAGGTCTCCATCAACTGGCCTCCCTTAGAGAGCCAATGTCCTAGTGGGTGCACTCTATGACACTTCACTAGACTTCCTCAATAGCCAAACCTCTACATAGGTAGCCCCCCTTTCAAAATTGTCAACCACTAGTTATAATACAAATTGATGGGTATTCAAATGGTTTAGAAAACCCTCTCTCAAAAGCTAGCTATTAAGGTGCTAAAATCAACCTAGTTAAATATCCCACCCATTGAGCATCCCATACTTCTCAATGTGACACTTCCACATCCAGTAATACCTAAATATCCATTAAAAAACATGCCTTGCATTCACAATATACATTCATGAAGAAGTGAAATTTTGCTTTAAACTACTTAAACCATTCCACATCCAACAACGAGGGCATGCAATGAACAGGGATTTCATCATATCCATAACCAACCACCTGAATAGAATTCATATTTCATAGTATTTCCCAAATCCTGAGCACAAAACTCAAATCTACCCTTATTAATCCATATTACAAATCGCAGACTTGTACCAATGGGAAGAAATCCAATTCCATTTAACAGGACAGAATAAAATATGATGGAAAAAATCACTTCTGATAAAAAATTAGCAAAGAAACTACATGGGAAGTAACACATACAGCTTTTACTCTAAATGAAATAATTAAAAATCAAATAGGAAAAAGCAAAAAATAAGTAAATAAATAATAATGATAACAAGAGCCGCAACATATTCTCTGTAAGAGTGTGTTCAGATGGGATAAACAAAGGAGTGGAAGGGAATATTTTGCTGGAAGTTTTATACTTTGAGAAAGAGATGGAATAGCAAGGGGACAGTTAAGCATTTTATCCAAAAGAAAACAACTTATTAGGAGGATGCAAATTAAGGGAGAAAAAATAAGATGAAAAAGCATACAAAACATTTCCTGCTCAGGTTCATAGGCATTAAAAAAAAATTGAACGAAAATGTTTGGTCTGGCTTGACCACTCAGTGGCTTCTCCATACAAATTTTTTTTTAAAAAAAAAAAAAAGCTTCCTAGAAGTTTTACTCTTACTTGAAATTGAAATCAATTTCCTGATAATGCAGTGTTCTTCAGTGAATACGCATATCACAATCAGCTTTCTCAGTCCTTTGCAGACTATAGAAGATTAATTAATTGACATGGCGGACCCTATTTAAAACTAACATAAACATCCTTCAGAGTTTGAATCTCACTATTACGGTTTGCTTGTTTCACTTTAAAAGCAGAAGCATGAATTAACGATATCTATTGACTGAGATCAGAGGCATCAAGAATCAAACCAAATTATTTTTTATGGTTAAGGAAATTCTTGCTGCAACTGTAAATCTAGCTGACCTTTAATATCAATATCATGATTTCTGCAATGGGATTATCCAAACCATGGCAGGAGGGTTAAGTTCTACAGCTAATCATTCTTTATGGAATAGACAATTGTAAGTTATCTTATGCGAAGAATTACCATAAACTCAAAGTACACACCAGCTTATGCCCATGTACTGCAAGAAATTGACACTCACCTTTACCCTCGTAGATACCTGCAAAACACTTAACTAGTTAAACAGGCAGCATGGAAAAGCCTAATTGATACATATCGCACAGAATAATGATTACAATTCTCACCCATGAGAAAAGTGCGGATAGCCCAACACCAACACCGATCCAGAACAGTGGCGACCCTCTATAAATATATAGAAAAATGGAATAAAAACGAGAAATTTTAAGCAAATCAAAATGTGTGTATGCACATATGAATTTTCAAAAAATCATTACTCTCAGTCTCTCACTATGACAACAATTTGAGGAAAATAAGGACATAAATGTAGAATGACCAAGAGGTACAGTATCCGAGAGATTAGTTGATTACATAGTTGAGGACGGAGGTGGTACTGAATACTGTGAGTTAACTCCAATAGATGATGTTTCTTGACTATTTGATGAGGAAATGCTAGCGAAATGCTCCACTATCAACGTCTCCTGCACTGTTAGCAGGTCTTACATTATGTCTCAAAAGAGTTTAACAGAAAACATTGAGATACATTCAGCTTCTACCACACATTCGTCAATCAGAAAACAAGAGGGGAAGGAGAAATAAATCGTGGATATGGTCGCCAAATTTGAAAGTATGCTGAGATCAAGTCAATGAATTTTTAACATGGATGCACATCAAATCAAAACACTATTGCTTCAGTTTGCTATAAAAACAATAATTAAACCTCTCTCATCAGCACTATGTCAATTCCGACATCTACTAATACAGTAATACTATTCGCCAACCTATTCATCATCTCATCTAGATATAGAACAACTTCACTTTCTACATGGATCATCGTGACTCTCTTTCTAAGAAGCTAGGTGATTAAACATGATTGATATACAAAGTATTTCTCTATTCTTAAATCTACCCCGCACGGACAAGATAGCAGAATTCAACACAAATTTAATTGTATGACTTACGAAAACTGAAAACCTTTGAGAATCTAAATGTAGCATGTCAAGAGCACTGCGTTATATTATTTTGATATCTCTTACCATACATCATAGAACCAGAAGAACCAGCATTCAATTATATATACAATTTAATATATTTCAGCGATAAGACCCTGACACTTCTAATTACGGTAAAGAGCATTGCATGAGAACCTACCACAGCCCAGCACATTCCCCGAAGCCCGAATCCTTAAAAGCAAAAAAAAAAATGCAATAGAGGAGATAATAAGAGATTTACCAGATTTTGGGTTTTGCTGGGTTTAGCGGCAGCCCGATGAACATGAGAACGGGAGAGAGCAGACACGGAACGTCTAGAATAAGGACTTATTGCGGTTCCGAATGAAAAAGGCTTTCTTCTAAAGACGTCTTTAATGGAGTTTCGTGCAGGAAACTGGCCCAGCAACGCGTGTTTTGGAGAAGATGTTAGGGTTAGATTAAGGTTCTCCATATTTTACAGTCTATGGAGTTCAAAAGAAAAGATAAATAATAAAAGTGCAGGGCAAGCGGAAGAAGGTATTGAAGTAGAACGCCGGGGAGTGAGTAAAATTCTGAATTCTTTACGCACTTCGCTGTCTGGGATTTCAACTTTCAGCCCAGCGACGTTGTAAAGAAGAAAGATAGAAAGCGGCAGGGGAGAGGAGTTGGTTGTGTGCAGCTGATGAGCAGTTTTTGGACTTGGCGGCGTCTAGGCCGGGATGAGTCAAATAAACCTCAACGTTGCAACATATGACTTGATTGAACAGAGGGTTATTTTAAAACAAAAGGCGATATAATATCCACACAGCGAAAATATAACGTTTAGTTTTTACACTTAGTTTACATTTTTTTTTAATTTCTGCATTTTTTTTATTTTAAATTTTTATAATTTTATTTTTTATTATTTTTAATTACTCCATGAACAAAACATAAGAATCTTGGAGAATAATAAAAATTAAAAGTATAAAAATTAAAACATCAAAAAAAGATGCAGTGATCAAAAATAAAACACAAGCAAAGTATAAAAATCGAAAGATGTTTTCTCATCTATATATTATCTGTCTACTATTTTTCAAGATTGTTTTTGTTAAATTTTAATGTATATATTTTTTACTAATATAATCTAACTATTTTTCCCTTGTACCTTGGCCATTAAAAATATAATCTTAATACAAAAATAAATAAGTTTTTTTTTTTGTAAGAAAGAGGGCTGAGCCTAGGTGAATATATTAAAGTTACTTAGAAAGGGGACTGAAATCCCAAAATATCAAAAGAAACTAAACTCCTAACAAAACTAGGAGCAACACCAAATAAAGAAGAATAAGATAGCCTTCTTTAACTAACCTATTAGCTATAAGATTTTTCTCTCCGGGAACATACTGAAAAGTAATATCCTGGTCCCACTGAGTCATATTAAGAATCTACAGTAAAACCATGCTACTCAAGTTGTTTACTCTTCTGTACGTTGAAGTTGACCAAGAAGGCTTTTGCATCAAATTCTAACATAACCTTCTTGAAATCCAAAATCCCAAACACGACGTAAGCTTCTTAATGTGGCCCACTCCTCTGCCTCATAAGCACTGCAAGAACCTAGGTGATGACAAAGTCTAGCAATCCAATGCCCAGTGTGATCTCTCAAAAAACCATCACATCCAGCTTGACCACCAATAATGACCGTGGCTCCATCCATATTAAATTTGACCCAGCCACTAGGAGGAGGTGTCTATTCCATTAAGTTGGCCTCGGTGTTAGAATGAGTGAAATCATTCGGAGCGTCCCGATTAATGAAACTCTTCTAGCTAAACATAATTATTGTCTAAGGATCACCAAGTTTTTGGAAATTGCAATCAAAAGTATAACTATTACGTCATTTCCATAATTTCCAAACCACAACTCCCTATAGAAGTCCCCGTTCCATAGCACTTCCAGCACCAAAATTCTGTTTAAGATTGGCCTCAATCCAATCCTTTAGAGAAGTAGAGAAAAGATAGAATGGTACCTTTGCTTGACAAGTCTCCTCCAAATTTGTTGAGCGTAAGAACAATCACATGTAATGTGGATGATGTTTTCCACTTCAGAATTGCACCAATTACAATAAGGGGAGCTTTGTGATCACGAGCTTCTCCAATCATTTATAGGTAACCGAGCATGATAAATTTGCCATGGAAAGAAACGTATTCGCTTTGCACCTTGCCACTTCCAAATACGCTTGAAATGGAATTGTCAGTAGTCGAAGGATTTTTTTCAATTAGGTAGTATGCACTCTTGATAGTAAAGAAGCCATTTTTATTTCCACTCCATGTCATAATGTCATTCCCACTACATTCCATTAGGGGTAGAATGGCAATCAATTTTTGCATCACCTCCACTAAACAATAAGAGCAAGCCAAATGTAATTCCAAACACCATATCTAGTCCAATCAACAACCTCGCTTTTCAACTCCTCCTATGACAATGGTCTCAAGCAAAAATCTTTAATTTTTTTATCAAGGAACAACTAGAAATCATCAAAAAAATGTACACATTCGCCATTTCATATTTGCTATCTTGTCCCTTCCTTTAGGATGTCTTTCTGTTCACAAATGAATTTCTATAGAGCTGAATCACCACTTTTAGCAACAAGGAGGTTGTTTTCATTTCTTAGCATATACTTGTTTTGCAGAATATCCACCCAGAGTTTCTTACTCCCTGTGACAAGATTCCAAGCCAACTTAGTTCCAAAAGCTTAATTAACAGAATTTAGGCACTTGAACCCAATCCTCCATGTACTTTCGATAATATTAAAGTTTGCCAACTAAGCGGATGATAGCATGTGACTAATATTTATTCTAGATAAAATTTCTTTATAGCCTCTCAATCTCATGACAAATTTTGATCAGCACATTCGCTACTTGTATTGGATATGTTGGAATAGAACTTAACACTGATTTAGCTGGAGTGGCTCTTTTGGCTGTTGAGAGGCAATTCACTTTCTACCCAACTAGCTTAGTTTTGACTATATCCATAATATAACTGAATTTATCCATCCTTTTCCTATTTCTTGTAAGTAGGAATCTTAAGTACACCCCAATGTCAGAAGAAACTTTCATTTCAATGCAACTTTAATCGTTCCTCTTAGGTATGATGACACCTTTGGAGAGAAGAATAAGGAGGACTTGTGCTTCTTAACTTTAGCACCCAAAACCCTAGAGAAAACATTCAAACAATCCATCATAATGGAAGCTTGTTTCTCTGATGCTTCTCTGAATAAGAGTAGATCATTTGTAACTATAAGATGGGACACTATTGGTCCTTCTTTTGTCACAAAAATTGGTTTTCAATTCCCTACTTCCACAGCATTATTTATGATATAAGACAACCTATCCATACACAATACAAATAAGAAGGGAAAGATAGGATCCCTTTGACGGAGTCCTCTCTTAGGATTAAAGTAATGAGATTGTTTCCCATTCCATGAGACATTAAATGAGACAAAAGAAATACAATTCATAATAGGATTAATGAGATTAGAATTCAAACCAGCCTCAATAAGTACTTAATGCAGAAAATCCCATTTGATTCAGTCATATGCCTTTTCCAAGTCGATCTTCATTGCTAAAAGGTGGTGGCTTTTTCCAGCTTTATTCATGGTGTGCATCAATTCTTATCCTACTAATAATATTATCCTGTATCTGCCTCCCAGGCATGAAGCTGCTTGGAATGGTAGATTAAATCATCCATACTGCCTTCAACCTTTTGGTGATTATCTTGGTAATGCACTTATAGTAAACTGTACACAAAGCAATTGGTCTAAAATGGGATACAAATTCAGGTTTTTCTCTTTTAGGAATTAAAGAAATGAGGGTCTTGTTTGATTCAATCACTGAGATGTCACCTTTGAAAATCTTCTTGACAAAGTTACAAAGAGAATGGCCTGTTTTTTCCTAGTTAGCTTGGAAAAAGATAGGGAAGAAACCATCAAACCCAGGTGCTTTGAAGGACCCCATAAAGAATAGTGCACTTTTAATTTCTTCATTTGAAGTATTATAACAAGAGACTCATTGGAACTTTGATCAATTAAAGGGAAAGAAGACCTAGTTTATAAGCAGGTCAAATCTTTACCTTCCTTATCTTTGTCATACAAACTCTAGAAAAAGTTTGAGATTATTGCCTGTAAATCTTAATCATTCTCTACCCAATTTCCAGAATCATCTTCAAGAGTTGTGATCCTATTTTGTCTCCTTCTTGCAGTGGTCTTTAAGTAATAGTATCGAGTATTTCGATCACACTTATTAATCTACTCTATTTTGGCACTTTTGAAACCATTTCAATTCTTCAAGTTTAAAAGATCCTCAAGTTCCTTCTGAAGGTCAAGTTCAAGATTTTTTAGAAAAGAAGAGTAGGGATGAGCTAAAGCTTTCTAGATGCCATTAAGGCATGCCAGCACATTTCCTTTCTTCATTTCAATAAATCCAAAACCTCTCTATTCCAAATAAGGATATCTTTTTTAAATCAATCCAAATCAGAGCCAACATCATTAAAGTTTCTCCAGTTTTCTTAAGAAAATCTTCAAAATTTTCATGTCATAACCGCATTGGCTCAAATCGAAAGGGTTTAAAACCAGTGAAAGGGTACTCTTTTTCGTCTAATTAAATGCATATGGGATTATGATTAGAGAAGGAGATTAAGATAGTACCTTAACTTTACAGTCAAGGAAACAAGTAAGAAATTAAGGATTAGCCAAAGCATGATCGAGTCTTTCATAAAGCCTCACAAAGCCCATGTACTGAGGTCCTTTCCGGGTAAATCTAGGCCCTGAAGCACCCAAATCAATAAGGTTTCACTTATCAATTTTACTTCTGAACTAGTGTTGTCTTAGAAAATTTCTTCCTACTCCACCTATGCATTCCGAGGGAAGAACAACACCATTGAAATCCCCAAAGATTGTTTAGGGGTTTGAGATTGACATTGCAAGGTTGGAAATCTTTTACCATATAACTTCTTTGAAGTTTGAATGGGGTAAGGCATATGTGGCCGTGGCTAGAAATGATAAACCATCATCCAAATGACCCCTCAAATGAATAAACTGTCGGTCCTATTTTAAAACTTGTATCTGTACTTGCTCACTCTTTTAGATTGCCACTATTCCTTTTAAATTTCTAACACTGGGAATGACTCTAATAGAATTGAATCCTACCATCTTCAACTTTCTAAGCCTTAACTCTTCTTCACATTGTGTGTTAGCTAGCACTACAAGGTTTGGTTTTAGACCATCTAAAACTAGTTTCAGATTGTAAAGGAGGCTTTGACCACATGCCCCTCATGCATTCCAATAAAATAATTTATTAAACCTAAATAATTAATAACTGTAAGTAAGCCCAAAGCAACCTAAAGTCTAAAGTCAACTTGGGTTTCAGGTACCATGAAGTTCAACAAGTCATTACTCAAATTGGGTTCCAGTTGAAGGGATACTAAAAGATTCAGCCCAAGCTCTCCTAGGTCTAAGTCCTCTTTCATTTCATTTGTGGCATCCTAAAACTTAAGGGATTCCGCCATAAATCTTGAGTAGGCCTTAAGGTGCTCTTTATGGATTGGGCTTCCTTACTACCACTCTCTTCCCAGGTGAGCATTAGTAATTCGTTACTCTTAATTTGATTTTGTAGCATTTCCCTCATTCTTTTTTCTGCTCATTTCCTACAGGCCCTTTCTTGTACTGCCTCGTTCATCTATTACTATTAAGCCACCTCTTGTTCTACAATCTTGTTTTGTGCGGCTATAGCTTCCTAATTGATATCTTCCTCCACCCTCTTTCCAACATTTCCTCTTTTGTTTTTCCTTTTAAAGCTTCGTTATGGGCCCCCTGTTATAGTTATTGCCTCACCATGCATGGCTATAAAACTACATTGTTTTATATCCTCTGCACTATTTGTCACCTCGTCTATAGCAAGCACACCAAATCGCGACCCAACCTAGCCTTTTCTCGTCTAATCAACAACTTTATCTTTCCCTTTATGCTACTCCTTTGCTTTTGCACAACCGACCACGATCCTTCGCTGGCTGTATCTTCTGTTGCATCGAGGCTATACTTGGTTTTGTAGTAGCGTGTGCATACTCTATTTTGCCTTCTTGCTAATCTTGGTATGGCTTTGTTGGACAAACTTCAGCCTTATGTCCATAGATTCCACATTTGGTACATAATAAGTGTAATCCTTCATATTCAAGATGATAATCTCCCCCTTATAGATGAAAACCAGACATTAGCTTCTTACTCAAGTCCACTAAAACTGCAAAATGTCCCCTGAGCTGGCAAGAAGTGTGTATATCCACTTTAATCGTCTTACCGATCCTGTTTCTGATGATAGTAAAGGCCTCATTATCATAGTACTCAAAAAACACCTTCGGCACTCTCACCTAGCAAGCTACTTGATCAATATTCGTAGTTTGCGGATTGAAACATGATTCCTATGGTCGAACAGTGAGATAGTGATCATAAATCATCCACGGTCCACTTGTTAGAGCTTGAAAATAGTCATCTTTATTTGAAAGTTTTACCACAAAGTATCCAAAGCCAATGTTAATCGATCTAATGACTCATTTTTTTACCCACATTGCTTGTAATATTGACTCTAGAGCTTTGAAGCCAATACTCTTATCTAAGAGCTTGACTATGACAACTCTCTTCCATACACGATACAACCTTTTCTTCGCTTTAGTTGAGAATACAAACGTTGGAAAGATCTTATTTGTATCCTCAATAGTTTTGCAATCAGGTTCATTCAGGTCCGTAGTTCCTTTATCACAAAGCTTATCGTCAGAATCATCATTTGGCTCTGCCGCTCTGGTATGACCTCTGAGCGCTCCTCTTCTCTACTAACACCTTTTAGCTTCTTTGCAAATACAGGCTTCTTAGCTTCTTGTTCACCCAGCTTCAGCCAATGTCAATGAAGGATACTCCCCTTCTTAGTGTTATCGGCATTCTTAATCTTCTTAAAACTATGGACTAGTTGATCATTTCTTCAACAGTATGGCAGCGTACAAGTTAGAGCGAGGGACTATTAGAAAAAAGCGAGAGAGCCATATCCCATTAAATGTTGACTTATTTCATTAAAAATTCAATCCATCCTTAAAGCCCAAAGAGCAAGTAGGTCCAAGGGCAAATGAAAAAAAATAAGTTACTGCTACAAAGTATTAAAAACAAAACAATTTAGTCAGGCCCAGAAGCTTGCAATTATGCAACCTGCTTATGATGCCCAATCATTGTTGGGCTTGGCCCAAACTAGAATGCCAACAACGATGCATTATCCCTCAATGGTTGATGACTATACAAGGATTAAAATTAAGGGTGTGTTTGGGTAAACCACATTTTATATTAAGAAACACTTTTTAACATTTGAGATGTAAAAAGTTGTTTGAATATAAAATGATTAGGAAAATGTGCTTTTAAAAAGTACTCCCTCCATATAAAAATGTAAGGGATTTTTTGAGAAGTTTGATGTTTAAAATGTAAGGCATTTTTAGTCTTTCAAGATATAATTATCATCTTTTTTTCAAAATTGTCTATATTGATAATGACTTTATATTTATTATAGAATATTTAATAGGGGTAAATATGAAAAGATAAGATAAGTTTGAAAATAGGTAACTACTTTATTAAGGGTAAGATTCAGTTAAAAATGCCTTACATTTTTTAATGGAGGGAGTACTTCCTAAAATGATTTGGACGTGGATTTGCAAAAACATCTTGAGGTAAGATTTGAAAAGTGATATATTATTTAACCATGCTATCCTTTTAATATGTTATTCTTTTATTTAAAACATGTGTTAATTTATAAAAAAATATAATTATTAAGGAAAGTGACAATAATCCATTTGAATTATGTAATAACAATTTGATCTTTTAAAATATCACAACATTAATGAAGTCTCTAAGAATTTCTTTATTGATAACTTTTTTAGGAAATATATCATTCCACCCTACTAAAAATAACAATACCTAGTTACAGTTTTTGTTTAAGGAATCACAATTTTTGTACTGTAAATTTCAAAAGTTGAATAAGAAATTACAACTTATTAAATATAATTCTATTATTAAAAAACAAGTTTCAATTACAACTTTTGTTAAGAAATAACAATTTTATTCTATGAATCACAAAAATTAAATAACAAATCATGACCATAATCTAAACAATTATTATTTTATTAAAATTAATTTTTAAAAAAATATATTCAAGCATAAATTTTATTATAATTATAATAATTAATTTTTATTAATAAATTTTGATAGGTAAAAAACCAAACAACTACCAGTATATTCTCTTCATGGCTTTCCTCTTTATCACGCTGCCTCATGCTTGACAATTTTACTAATTTAATCCACGTACTATGCGAACAGTCCTGATTAAGTGTAGCCGACACAGATTGCGTCATCTATAAGATTATACATTATATAGATCATCTAACAGCATCTGCGTGATGGATGGAGACATGCGTGGAACAGTAGTGCTAGTGCTTCGTGTTTTTGTGTGTGTGTGTGTTTTCGTGTGTTCAACAGCTAACTAACCGATCGCGATGGCACTTGGCATCCATGGGTAAAATCAAAGCAAGCACCATTGTCGAGTGTTCGCAAATGACATTTACTTGCTGCTTATTTGACCTGTGGATGAAACTCGACATCCCTTTTCAACATGCGAACATAACTTAATATGAGATTCTTTTGTCCCTAAGCAGACTCGTGTGGGTCATTTAACTTTCGCGGTAAATAGACAGGACTCCTCCCATTTTATTTATAAATTATGTTTATTAATATTAATATAATAAAATATAAAAATAAAATTTAATAAAATGATAAATATAACTCTCAAAAAAAATTATAAAATATTATTTTTTTATTTTTCTTTCTCTTACTTTTTAAAAGTAATTTAAATTTTTATTTAAAATAACAATATCATTATCAATTCAATAACTTATAAAATGAATTATTTTTAAAGTTATCAATAAAGTTGATGGGAGGGAATATATATATTTTTGTTTGTGATTTTCTGAACCAAAAATTTTTTCCATGAAGGATATTCCCAAGAAAAGTCAATCATCGATACATATTATAAAATGATAAATATAATCACGAGCACAGTCAATAAAACCGGAGACCCTTGGATGATCGTGAATATGACACGCTTTGCAACTTTGCTGTTTTATTTATTATACAAAAATAAAAATAAAATAAAAAGTCGTCAACTTTTGCAAATGCTGATGCGGTGGGAATTCTGCGCATAAAAAATTCTGAATGCTTATTGAGAAATAAGGATATAATAAAATGAAAAGAAAAAAAAAAGAATAAAAGGATTCCGTCAGGGCCACAAAAAACGGAAAAGGCCCGGGTCCCATCACATCAATTGATCCGATTACACTGTATGCATCTTAAACGATCCAGGCCTGTCCAAATTCCTAAAACAGAACTAATCCCCATGCGATCCAAATCCAATTTTTTATCACCCCATCAATATTTGAGACAGGAAAAGTAAATTACTAAATTTGCCCCACCTTACACGTGTCCAGTACAAGGTTTTTTTTTTTTGCGTGCTATCACATTTTTATAACAAATCATTTTCTTTAGATACTCAATCCATTTAAAATATTAAGGTATTTTTAATTAAATTTATCTTTTAATAAAATAATTACTTATTTAAAACTAATTTTCTTTACTATTTACACCTATTAATAAAGTGCTTTACTTTAAAAAAAAAAGTAATCTATTCAACAGGGCACTTAAAAAAAAGTAACTATTACATCCTTAAAAGATTAAAAACACTATATATTTTTTAACATTTAATCACTCAAAAAATGTTTTACATTTTTTAAGAAGTAAAAATTTGTCATTATCCTTAAGTTTATAATTGTTTAAAAAAATGAACGAAAACTGATAGAAAATTCATTTAAATTATCTAAATGACATATTGGTCTCGTGAAATGGCATAATTTCCTGGAGTCCAGTGGGATTTTTTCTATCATGGGAAATTAAAGGCAATGACCACACTGCCCTCCAATAAAACAAAAGCCCTGAGCCTCAATTAGTGGTGTTCTTTCGCTTCATTGTCACTGATTTAGGGAATCGTGTTCAACAGCTAACTAACCGATCACGATGGCAACTTGGCATCCATGGGTAAAATCAAAGCAAGCACCACTGTTGAGTGTTCGCAAATGACATTTACTTGCTGCTCATTTGACCTGTGGATGAAACTCAGCATCCCTTTTGAACATGCGAACATAACTTAATAACGAGATTCTTTTGTCCCTAAGCAGACTCGTGTGTGTCATTTAACTTTCGCGGTTAAATAGACAGATACTCCCTCCAATTTTATTATAAATTATTTTTATTAATATTAATACAATAAAAATATAAAAATAAAATTTAATAAAATTATAAATATAACTCTCAAAAAAAATTATAAAATATTATTTTTTTATTTTTCTTTCTCTTACTTTTTAAAAGTAATTTAAATATTTTATTTAAAATAAAATATCATTATCAATTCAATGACTTATAAAATAAATTATTTTTTTTAAGTTATCAATAAGTTGATTGGAGGGAATATATATATTTTTTTTTGTGAATTTCTGAACCAAAAATTTTTCCATGAAGGATATTCCAAGAAAAATCAATCATCGATACATATTATAAAATTATAAATAATAATCACGAGCACAGTCAATAAAACCGGAGACCCTTGGATTGATCGTGTATATGACACGCTTTGCAACTTTGCTGTTTTATTTATTATACAAAAAATAAAAATAAAATAAAAGTCGTCACCTTTTGCAAATGCTGATGCGGTGGGAATTCTGCGCATAAAAAATTCTGAATGCTTATTGAGAAATAAGGATATAATAAAATGAAAAGAAAAAAAAAAGAATAAAAGGATTCCGTCAGGGCCACAAAAAAGAAAAGGCCCGGGTCCCATCACATCAATTGATCCGATACACTGTATGCATCTTAACACGATCCAGGCCTGTCCAAATTCCTAAAACAGAACTAATCCCCATGCGATCCAAATCCAATTTTTATCACCACATCAATATTTGAGACAGGAAAAGTAAATTACTAAATTTGCTCCACCTTACACGTGTCCAGTACAAGTTTTTTTTTTTGCGTGCTTATCACATTTTTTATAACAATCATTTTACTTTATATACTCAATCCATTTAAAAATATAAGACATTCTAATTAAATTTTATCTTTTAATAAAATAATTACTTATTTCAAAACTAATTTTATCTTTTACTATTTACGCCTATTTAATAAAGTGCTTTACTTTAAAAAAATAAAGTAATCTATTCAACAGGGCACTTAAAAAAAGTAACTATTACATCTTAAAAGATTAAAAACATTGTATATTTTTTAACATTTAACCACTTAAAAATGTTTTTAAGGAGTAAAAATTTGTCATTATCCTTATAGTTATAATTGTTAAAAAAAATGAATGAAAAATTATAAGAAAAATCCATTTAAATTATCTAAATGACATATTGGTCTCGTGAAATAGCATAATTCTCCTGGAGTCCAGTGGGATTTTTCTATCATTGGGAAATTAAAGGAAATGACCACACTGCCCTCCAATAAAACAAAAGCCCTGAGCCTCAATTAGTGCATGTTCTTTTGCTTCATTGTCACTGATTCAGGGAAGGGGATCTTCGCCAGGGATAGTACAAGTGATAATATCACACACCACATGGCGAATCAGGTCGGTTCAAAAAAACCATTGAACCTGACATTAGAAACTTTAATTTTACTGCAACATTTTTTCTTGAGCGAGGAACTAACAGAGTCTGAATGGAATCAAGTCGCATATGCAGCAAAATTGGATCGTCTATGGAAGTTTCTTTGCTCGAGTGTGTTAGGGGGCAATGATCCGTTGGTTAACCGAAGAAGGATCTAAACTTGAGAAAGCTAAATTGTAAGAGAGTGCTAGTGTGTGTGCTGCGGAGAAAGATTTGACGAGGGATAAGGGCTTGAATTACAAAAAATTGGTAGAGAATAATGGATTTTCGAGAGATGTGGATGTGTGTGTTGGAGACGAAAGGGAAAAATCACGTGTTCCATTTATTGAAGCCATATTGATTGAGTCAATTTACAAAAGGTATTAATAAATTATAATTTCTTGTTGTATTATTACAAATTTACGAACAAAAGTTATTGATATAGAAACAAAAGTTATGAATGAAAAGTTATGATTTTTTAACACTTGATGCACATTAGGACCTGCAGATGTGTAGTTGCGAATGGCTATTGAATTGTTGTAAATTTAAAAACAAAAGTTGTTAATCTAAGAATAAAAGTTGTGAATGAAAAGTTACAAATTTTCAACACTTAATGCATATCAGGACCTACGGATATGAAGTTACGAATAACTATTGAATTGTTGCGAATTTATAAACAAAATTGTTAATATAAGAATAAAAATTATAAATGAAAAGTTGTGAATGATGCATATCAAGACCTGCAAATCTGAACTTGTGAATGGCTATTGAATTGTTGTGAATTTAGAAATAAAATTATTAATATAGGAACAAAACTTGTGAATAGAAAGTTGTTAATTTTTTAAATTTGAATAAAAGGCAAAAATTATCATTTCTTATAATTTCTTAATGATAGAAATATCTCTCGAGACTTTAGAGAAATTATGCCATTTGGTGGAATCAATACGTTATTTAGATGATTTAAAGAGATTTTTCTATCATTTTTTAAAATTATAATATATGACATATTTGGGCAAAAATAAAAATATAAGAGATTCAGAGGTTATGTTAAGAAAATATTCACGTACTACTCTATAAATTAAGTGTTTTTACTTGTCATTTTTTTTATATAAAATACTTTTTTTTTATAGATATGTATATAGGAATCTGATTTTAAAAAATAAAGAAGCAAAGTTTAACAATTAAAAGTTAATGGGGGGGGGGACCCCGGGTGGGTTTAGCAAACTACTAAGAATCAAGAATGATCTAAAATTGTAAAATATTAGTCCATTATGTTGTCAATCAATTGTCTACACTCACATACCTGGTCGTTTACAGGAAGAAGAAAAAGAATATTGTAGAAGTTTGATTACATTTTCGTATTTAAAATTTGTATACCAGAATTTTTTTAAAAAAAGATAAAATTATTGATGGCCTGCCGTGATTCTGCACTTTTCTCTCATGAACATTGAAATAGATTCCTCAATATCTTAAAAAGTTTGCGGATAATGAAGTTTGCGGATAATGCAGGCAAGACAAGATGGCCTACCAAATCGCTATAACTGTGGTAATTGTTATAAGAATAATATATAAATAACAGTGAAATGGATAACATTATAAAGTGGTAAGAATATGACGTCAACGTCACGGTTTTTGTCAGCTTTCGAGGGATTAAAGAACGGAACTGAAGCAGTCTGTACCAGTCTAGGGTCTCTGCCATTTCCATCCCCTCCTTACTTCGCCGCCTCTCGGATCTGTTTCCGCAGGTATGGTTCTTTTCTATCGCCTTTGGCTCTCAGTCATTCTCAACCTTGATGTTTCAGCTATTTATGAACTGGTAGAAATTTTCGCTTGTCCTTATCATTTTTTCTTCTCTTTTTTCTGTATCGTATTCTCTGACTATATACACCAATCTTTCATTGGGATACTGGTACTTGGATAATTAGGTGAGTACAGATCAGTTTTGAGTTTCCACCCAGAAAATTCGAAAAAAATCGGTTTGAGATGGAATTGGAAGTTTTGGGTGATCATAAAGCCTATACGTCCGTTTCTCAGATGTTTTAGGTTCGTTGATCGTGATCAGCTGGGAAAGATCTTTCATGAGTCCACTTTAAGGTTATTGCTATAATTTTGATGCTGACATGCGGGCTTTGTGTTGTGTTAATGACCTACCTACCTTGCCACGTTATGAATTATCCAGGGACCCGTAGAGTTCAATAGCATTGAACTAAACTTTTTTGTTCACGTGAAGACATCTGAAGCTATCCGTGACACTCCTCTGTCAAAAAAAGAAAATATGACCTACATAAAAGAGGGGAAATGTAATCTTAGCATTTTACTCAGTTTGCCCATTGGATTTTACCCCTTCTGTTTATTCTGGGCAGCGAGTTCTATATTTTTTGTCAACATCTTTTCAACTTCTTGAACGTTTTCATTCTTCGAATTTGGAATTTGATTTCTCTGATTGATATCAAGCTAGCCAAATTAATCTTGATTGTGGAGCTGAACGCTTGTATGTTTCCGGCTGTGCTTTAAGTTGTTTAGTTGTTCTGTGGGAATCCTTTTTCGTGCTTTAAGCGATTACTTGTTAGCTTTACAACGCCGTGTCATGCTGTTACCTACCTTTTGGCTTACTATTTATCCTTTTGGTTTGATTCACCGTCTTCTTTTCACCTCAAAATTCTTAAAACATGGAATCTCTGTAATGTAAAATTTTGTGTCTAATTTGACTTAATGCATCCACTTTTAACTGCTGTGTACCAATTGAATATTGTATTATGTGGCTCCAAAGCCATTCTAAACCTCACTTCCCAGTGAACTGGATGATTTGCATGTAATTCGTGTTTTTGTACTGCGTGAGTGCATAATTGCATGTGGGAGCTAGCTGCTTCCAGATCCCACGAATAAGTGCATTAGTGAGCTATAGCTTTACCTCACAAATAGTCATATGTAAATTCTAAGAGGACTAATCTCTCTTTCTATTAGACAGTTAAAAATGCAAGGAGGACTTGAATAAGTGCATCAGTGAGCTATAGCTTTTACCTCACAAAATAGTCAAATATGTAAATTCTAAGAGGACTAATCTCTCTTTCTATTAGACAGTTAAAATGCAAGGAGGACTGCGATCGTTTTTGTCACATGGTAGCATCATAAAAAATGCAGTTCTGCAGCGAGTTCGCATGGTGAATCCCCTGCTGCAGCCAGTTGCCTTTTCACGGTACGAGTCTGCTGCACCTGCCTCGTATGGAGGAGCATGGTTTTTGAAAGCACCACGATTGCCGACATCTTGAAAGCAAAAGGCAAGAGTGCAGATGGCTCCTGGCTTTGGTGCACTACTGATGACACTGTTTATGATGCTGTTAAATCGGTATACATATCAGATCTTATACTGCAGTTTTATTACGGTGACATGGTTGGTGTTTGGATCGGATTAATTCATTTATTTTAAATAACAGATGACTCAGCACAATGTTGGAGCATTGGTTGTTGTGAAACCTGGAGCAGAAGCAGGAAAGGCAGTTGCAGGAATTATAACAGAAAGAGTACAGGTCCATTATATGAGATTTGGAAATGTTATCTATGGATAACTTAGGTACATTAAAAGATGTTAGCCTGTTAGGTTGTCTTCTGAAAAAATGTTTAGGATTTTCCGTCATCGATACTGATTGTCTTAAAATTAATTTGAGATGCATAGTTGGATCTGAAACGATGGAGAAGGAAGGAATAGCAAAATTGATACTTACTGTTCTCAGGGGGAATAATTTCAGACAAATGTGCCTTCATGCCTGTAAATGCTCAAAATCAATAGCGGAACTTGATTTCTGTAAGAGTGAAGTCAGTCAATCAAGGAACTCAAAAAATGGCACTGTTATTTGGGCCAAAAATTGTGTCCATCTTTGCATCTGGTCTTGCACATTGTTAAGATCCAGTCTATGAAAAGCAGTGTGCTTTTGAAGTGGGCTTGTTGTTCGGTCATTTGAGTGAAACCTTTTGTCATCTTCTTGTCCAGATTACCTCAGGAAGATCATTGTGCAGGGCAGATCGTCCAAATCCACCAAGGTGGTGATATCATGACTGAGAGGTAAAGCTCGTGTCCTTATGATCTAAACGACAATATTTTTTTGCTACATAAACTTGTCTTCTGTGAATCTTGACATTCATGAATCCTAAAATGCTTCATTGTGTGTGTGTAGAACAAACTTATTACGGTCACACCTGACACCAAAGTTCTGCGAGCAATGCAACTGATGACAGGTACGTTGTTGCTTTAGTCTTAAATAGGAATATTAAGAAAAGATCATATAAACTTGGAAGTGAATCATGTAACCCCCCCCCCTTTTTTTTCCTTTTACAGACAATAGAATCAGACACATTCCTGTGATTAACGATATGGGGATGATGGGCATGGTATCCATTGGTGGGATGTGGTTCGTGCAGTGGTGAGCGAGCATCGTCAAGAGCTTGACCGCTTGAATGCTTATATAACAAGGAGGGTACTAGAACAAGATGTGTGATGATGATGAAAAGTTGAAACTTGAGGGTTGCACTTAAAGCTGAGTTATAATTACTGTAATAAGCTTGGGTGCTTTGTAAATCTGCGCCAATGTGTTCTAAGACTCGAGAGCCATCTTGTTTTGTTTGTTTCTTTGTAAGCTTGGATGTCAGGTTTCGGACACACACTGCTTGAGATGCATGCTAAACAATAACAGCTGAATTTCTGCTTTGTTCTATAGTGTTTTCCCGTCTGAACAAGTAAGGATTTGTTTGGTTATATTAGTAGGTTTTGAGTTTTAATTGCTTCTTTGGTTAAGTCAAAAAGGCATCAAAACCATGATTTTGGCACGCTATTGGATCATTAAAAACATTTTACTTTATCCTAGTGATGTTAGGAATCTAGTTCAAACGTTTTTACCTTAGCATTGATTAAGAAGTTGCATCCTAAATGTCTCTGTTTTAGTGCTTTGCATATGGGATTTAAGTCTTTTGAAGCTGGGGTTGGTAAATTTACGTATTTTCTCTTTTTTTAAGTATTCTTGTTCATTTTATTATTTTTTATTAAATATAAACTATTCTTTTCTTTCTTAAAGTAGAAAACTTCATAAAAAATTCATCAATTCCAATTTCAAAAGATTTAAATTCTTGCATGTGTGTATTCAGTATAGCTTGGTTGCATTTCAATATAGGGCTAGGAAAAGATAACTTTGAAATTAGATGTTTTTTATATACATAAGTACAGTCATTATGGATTTCTTACGACATTAACAGAGTTTTTTTTTTGGTAAAACAAAGTTAAATGATCACTTGAAACTGTTAAATTATATCTCAAGGTCAAATTTAACAGGTTAATATTTATTATTTATTTAATAAATATTAAAATAATAATTTTATAATATTCATTTATGATTATAAAAATAATTTGTGGTTGGGGGGAGTTAACACTGCAACGCTGTGTTTTATGATGTTGAGCACCCTAATTGTTCACTAGATCCATGCCACAACTTGCCGCCTGCATAAATTCTAAAACTCTAACGTGTACTCTAAATCAATCTCGATACTGTTTTTATGAAAAAATTAAGATATTTTTAACTAAATAAGTAATGACACCCCAAATAAAGTAGTTAGTTGTTTTTGAACTAATATCATTTTTATATTTATTTCTATTTAATTTAATAGAGTATTTCATTTTAAAATAAATATAAAGTGATTTATTTATTAAAGACTTTTTGAAAAAAATCATATTAATCATACTTTGAAAAGGCAAAAATGCATTATATTTTTAACATTTAAATCCTAAAAAATGCTTTACATTTTTAATGAAAAAAATATTTATAATTTATTTCTTAAAAAATTATATTGAAATATAAGTAATTACTTTGTTATTTGTTGCTCACCGCAAGTGCACGAGTCGTAGCAAGTAATATAATAAAGTAAAATATCGTTTTTTTGAGGATTTGTTCAAAAACAATGATCAAGCAAAAGACTAGTAAATTCGATTAAGTTGCGCTACACATAGTTAGGTACAAATGATTTTGCAAATGAAACTAACACTAGAAAATAAAAAAAAGTGAGTGATTCAGAAACTTCCAACACAATTTAGGACCTAGAACCAAAATTACCCCTCTCATGAATGCTTTTAATGAAAATAAGTGCTAATTTAGGGTTAAATTAATTACTCAATCTCTCAAATCATGAACAAGTGTTTAGTTAAATTAATTACTCAATCTCTTATTACAATTAATAAAACTCAATTTTAAACACACCAACCCTAACGTGGCTATGTAAGGCTAGCAAGTATATCTCTATCTTACTAGCAAAACCATCCATTCAACATGCAAATATCAAGTTCTTACACAATTTTACCCAAGTTCTACACTCAACCTAGCCCTCTCAAGTATCAATTAAGTAAACCCAACATCTAAATGGTGGCCAATCAAATAGAAGCATTAAGGAAAGAGTAAAATAAATACACACACATATATATATCATTACTCACAAAAAGAGGGGAGAAATATAATGTTAATCCATACAAGGGTTCCAAATAATACTAGAACAAAGGGTTTAGTACTCATAATCATCCACAGGCTACAAATATACAAATAAGTGGATCCATTTCAAATTACAACGAGAGGAAGGGAAGAGGAATAGAAAAATCGAAGAAAATGAGCTCCAAATGTCTTCAAAGCTTCAATCTCTTGATTCCAACTCTTTCAATACCCAAACCCTAGCACAACCAAGCTTTAAAAGTGTCTAAAAGTCTCAAGAATGCGTTATGGGTCGAGTTCTCAGCTTATATGTATTTTAGCCAACTAATTTCTGATAAATAAAACACAACATTTTTTTGACAGCGACAAAAGTCGTGAACGAAAGTCACGACTTTGAAACGATTTTGGCAGTTTTGCACTGTTTTTAACAGCTAATGAAAATCATTCATTTGCTCTTGATTTCTTCATCTAAAAGCTTTCTAAAAACATTTACAAAGCTCTAGAAATGCTTCTAATCAAAACTTCAAATAAATAATATGAAATTAAGCTAAAAATATCAAATTAAAGCCAAAAACACAAGTTCAAAATAAAATACATATTTTCCTAATTTAGGCAATAAAACATATATAATTGAACTAAAATGAATTAAAATTTAAGAAAAATGTGATGAAATAACATGAACTTCTTGAGGTTAACAATATTTGAAACTAGTTATCATTTTTCCCATCAATTATCAACTAGATTTTGTCTCGTGTCATGCATTGCGCATTTTCGGATTTTTGAGGGTTGAATGAACCTCATGATTATATACTCTTATTTTTTTGTAAAAGAATTTCAACTTTTAACTCTGTTTCTTTCAATCTTATTGATGAAAAGCGAATGCTCGCTGTTTAATGCATTCATTAAAAAAATTCCTTTCATATTCTTTTCAATAAATGTGCATCGAGATAACTTCTTTTCTAGATCATGATTAGAATTTATTTGTTTATTTTTATAAAAAAATCAAACGATAACATCCCCCCATCCACCATCCACCACCCACCACCACAAAATATGAGAGCTTAGATATTGGACGGATTGAAGGAAAAAGTGTCATGGTATATCATTTGTTAAAATAACACGAATTCCAAAAAAGAGATAATTTCAGGATAACAGAATATTTGTTTGATATATTTTATATACAATAATACATTAGTAAAGTGATATTTAATATTTTCCCAGTAAAACAATAGGAGTAACTTCCAACCATTGTAGTTTTTTTTTTAACTAAAAAATTGCAGGCTTGATATCACACAACTATATAACTATCCACATAGCTTATTTTGTTAGCACATCAACACACTTTCCACTTTCAGGCAATAGAGACAAAAAAGCACACTTTCCACCTTGTGATCTAATACTTTCACCATACATTATACAATTCTTTTTTAAAAACACCAACACATTCTCAAACACCTGACTATAGGGCCCATTAACAAGCAAGTTAGGAGCAAAAAAAGAATATAAGTTAGTATGGGCCCATGAATAAAAAGCTAAGAGCGGCATAAAAAGAGAGAGAGAGAGAGAATGTGAGGCTATTTCAAGGAAAATGAGAACTCAATTATAACATTGCGCTTAATTATCCATATTGACAAAGAGATGGGGTAATCTCGAGATCAGATGCGAGTTTTTAAGAGATTGTTGCTGTAGGATAGAAATGTCTTCTTCTCCAAATGTGCTTCAGTTATTGTGAAAACGAAAGGACTCTCACACCAAAAAAGAATGGACTTTGTTTGCATCTGAACTCGAGGAAAGGCTTTGTGGTTCTAGTCCAGAAAAATGGGGCATTAGCGTACGAACCATCCCAAATAAACCCTAGCAAAAGTTTTGCCACAGAAATTAAAATTTAAATTAAAATTAAAGCGAAATTTGATCCAATCAATCAATTCATTAATTAATTCCATTCCTTCAACTCCCACTTCCAGCTGCAGTCAGCAAATGACAAAACCGATGGCACCGTTTTTTTTCCGAGAAGGGAAGATTATTGATGCCCCGATATGAGAAGAAAGTGAGTCTCATATCATAATACCAGTAAGGTTCTTTTTTATACAGTAATAGTAAGATTCTATTTGGATATTTATGGTCTTCCCTCCCTATCTCAATTTTTTTTTATTCATTATTATTCTCTCTGCCTCTGCCTGCTTATTCAGTACGCTCAGCCAGCCACCAGTTCGCGTATGCGGCTTCAGTCTTCTCGCAACTTTGAAACAATCAGTAAGTAAATATGGTTTTCACCAATTCCCATTTATCCTCTTTCTGTGCGTGTTTCTGCTCCTCTGCTTCCCTGCTTCTTCTTCGGGCAGATTTTGTTGCCCCGCGTGGCTGTGCTCTGCTTGACTCTCTGACCGACTGAAAGAATTGGAAAACTTCATTGTTTCACCTATTATCTTTGTTATTGGTGGCTGCAAGTTTTGGACTCGTATATGTAGTGAGAAATGCCTTCATCTTTGCGACTTTGCCCTATTTCTTCTCTTCATTTTTTCTGATGGGTTTGTTTGTTTTCCAAGAAATTCATTCAACTGGGTAAGGGAATTGTGGCGGTGTCATATTTTGCATGTCGTGCTCATATTGTGCTAAAAATAATATAAAATGGGTTAGACTACGGAAATGTGTTTAAACAAATTATATTTCTTTTAGACGTGTTATACCCGAGTCTTAATCTTGTTTACTCTTTTGATGGGACTTTCAACTACATCGTTGTATACATGCTTCGGCAGACTTTGAACTTAGCTGACCATATATGGCTTCTTTACCCTTTGTCACAGTTTGATATAGCAATCTCAGCAAGGCGACTGGATGGCAGTGGCATTTTCTTTCGGTTTCCTCTCTGGTTCAACAGCCTCATATGACTATGATAGTCGACACAAAGAATTCCATTGGCTGGCATCTGTCCTGGCCGGTATCATTTCCTGTGTTATTGTAAGTGTAGCGAACTTCTGTTTAACATGGCGATGTTTTTTTGACTAAATTCTTAAGCTTTGGGAAACAATGTCTAGGTTAGCTAAAATGGGAACTCTTATCCCCTTAATGGCGAGGGAATAGAAATAGGAATGGCGTAAAACTTCAGCAGAAAAGGGAAGTGAGGGCTGCATATGGCTTTTCTAGTGATGTATAAATGCTGAACGGAGATACTTTACCCCTAATCAACTTATCTCCGTGATCCTTATCGAATTTAATTTCATATAGGTCAAATTTAGTTGGATGTATTCCTTTCCCGTTTCTTGTTATATTATCCGACTATTGCCATAAGAGCATGTTGCAGTGTTACAACACAAAAGATGCGGAATATTTCAAGTGAACAAAAGGCTGTGTCGTTTCCCCCCTTCTTTTATGCTCCGTAATACTTAAATCGTTGAGTAACTTGAAAAAAGGAGATAACTGACTGTCAGGTAAGTAAGTCAACAGAATATAAGAGAGAACAGACTATTTGTTGATCAGAGCTGTTGTCATTCAAAGGGGATCATTGCAGGAATGTAAAATTAATATTATAGGAATTACTTGTAGTGCTAGAGCTTTCTTATTTGCCAAATTGTTGGTATGATTTTGGAAACGGGAACTCTTTATAATGTTGCTATATATGGTTTCTTAGTTGTGTGATATATGGTGATAAAGCATAAAGCAATATCAGTAATAACTTCTATAGGTTCACATTTTTCAAAGCAATTCACATGTATCAACAAATGCTTTCTCTATGATATAGGGTCAATATGTGGCAAGTTTTGGAAAGCATTTGGGCTGAAATTGCAGTATTAGCAATGCTGGTTTTACAATAACGATTTCTTATTAATGCAGTATGGATTTCCATGATACCAGGAATCTATAAATTTCAGCAACATTGACACTTTCCCTCCTTCTTGAAGGTCTATAAATTAACCGCTCTTGTGAGCTCTCTATTGTTTGAGGGATATGGCAAGTTGAACACTGCACAAAAAACTGAATGGAACAACAGGTGAAATGCCTTTACATAATGATTCCTGTTTTCATTGAATATATCCATATTTGAACTTTGACATAAACATTAGCACCTTTTGAAAAACAGGGGGTTCTCAACAGTCCATGCTGTATTTGTATCATATGCATCCTTCTACCTCCTTATGATGTCAGATGTCTTCAATAAAGATTTGGATGACGGTCCAGTTGTTAGTAGATCATCTATTTTGTCAAATACTGTATTGGGAGTAAGTTGAAGATGCAGACAGGATTTGGTTGTTGATCTCATTTTTGTCCCTTGAATATTATCAACTTGGTTCATTTTTCATCCATTTGACTTCACATAAGTTGATTTCTGAATTTTTCAAATTTGTTGTGCTTTACATATTTTCTGTTCGCACTAGATCCAGGCACATGCAGCATATGGTAATAACGAAGGAAGGAAAAAGAGGAAATTAGTTTTTGCAAACTTATGGTGCACTGCTTAGTTCTGAACTGTGACCCATAGGAATAGGCAATTATTTTGTCATATAATCTGCACGGTAGGACCCAAATGAAAAAGGCCAAATGAGCTGTTAGTTGTACTTATTACCATTGGCCTTGTGCACACTTGGATGTTGCACTCTGCTTATCCAGTTGGTTTCCTCAGAAGTGTTTTATTTTTGAGGTAAATAATGTTCTAACTTCTAGCATCTATGATGCCCATTTTTGGTGTTTCTTTGAAACACATACACAGGCACACATTCTGTTTTAGTTTGAAATATATATTTCCTGAGAAAGTTTTTGGAGCTCTATTGTAGTTTTCTTTTGCTTTTGCATTGCAGGCTAATTCTCTATTTTATATTTTTGTCATAATCTCTGTCTCTTTCTCTATTTTGATATCTCCTGTCTCAATCTCAATAATAAGCTTTATGTTATTGGGCACTGTTGTCATTATTTCCCTTACTTATATGACTTATTCTTTATGGCATTGGCTTATTTGTGCCCTTTGCTTTTGTATTCTTTGCAGATTTCTATAGGTTATTTTCTATCAGATCTTGCAATGATTCTTTGGCATTTTCCGGCTTTAGGGGGCATGGAATATGTAAGTGGATGAATAAAAGCTTGCTTGCTATAATGTTGTGCATTAGTCCCGAACCTAGGTTTTGAGACATCATTTTCCTTTTATGATAAATGAACTCAATATCCTTATGATGCGATTTTCAAGTGGTATAACAACTTTCTTTATTTATATGTAGGTTCTCCACCATGGACTGTCCATCTTTTCCATTATCCTCTCTCTACTAAGTGGTCAAGCACAGCTTTACATACTGATGGTTCTTTTTACTGAAAGCACTACTCCTTGTGTAAATCTAAGATGGTTTGTTCGGGAATCCAATTTCTTTCTTGTACCCTGGTCAACGTTTGCTTATTTACTTATTACATTTATTACATGCACAGGTACCTGGATAATGCTGGTCTTAAAAGCTCGAAACTCTACATTGGGAATGGCATTATGTTGTTCCTTGGGTGGTTGGTACTGTCTAATACTCTTGATCTTAATTCTTCTCATGAAATACTGTGTTGGATAGGTTGCATGCCTAAATGAATTGTTCGTGGTCATGCAGATGGCTTCATTTTGGTACTTCTTTTTGTAATTTCCTCTTTTTGATTCTGGATGAGCCTTATTCAGGAAAAAATGACAACGAAGTTTGTCACCAGGGTTCTGAGAACAATTAAAAACTGAATATTGAATGCATGACTATGAAGCTTTATATGGACAATTTCCTTCATTCTTTACTCGTTTATTCAGAAAATCGTTCTCAAAATTATTTGGTGGTTCTCTTGAGCTCAAAAGGCTTATAGAAGAGATTGATCATGCAGTCTAGAATTTGACAATGTACTAAGAAATATATTGTCATCCAGCTAATTGATTTTCTGACCTCACTTAGTGGGATAATGTGTGTTGTTGTTGTTGTTGTTGTATAGTGGATGTGCATAACAATGGTTGTACACAGTCATGATCTTCTCTGTTTCTGATTAAGAGTGGTTATAGTGGAATTATGGAACTGTTTTTCTTGGTACCTCCAATGCAGTTTTTACTATGCTCTGTAATGATTGTGCTGCAGTTAGCAAGGGTTGTTCTGTTCATCTTCTTTTTTATCCACATGTGGATCCATTTTGATGAGGTAATTAGCTTTTGCTTTCTGATTCCTCAAGATTTCACGGACGTATCCAGTGCCTGAATCAATTTTCGTACTTCTAATTTTGTCTATCAGGTGAAGACAATCTTTCCTCTCGGCTTTTACAGCCTGCTCGTGGTGCCTTATATGTTGGCAATCATGAACATGTTTTGGTTCTGGAAGATTGCCAAAGGTTTGGTCAAAACTCTTTCAAAAGCGAAACACAAGAAGTGAAGCTCTCCTCCATGCTTATTACTACAGGACTTGTACATTACTAGTATTTATTGCTGTATTTTGATGACCATTTATTGATTGACACTGACAGTCGCAATCTACATTATTTGCTCATATGTGATGATAAACTGCATATGGGTTGTCCATATTAGATTGAACATTACTTTTGATTGACCAACTAAATCTACTTTGGATTGGGTCATTACATTCTTGAAGAACAATGGCTGCGAGCGAAGGAATATTGGAAAGCAAATGAAGGGGTTCATGGAATCCTATTTAATTTTGATTATTTACTCAAATATATGCTTAATCAATTGGTTCATCTCTGTATTACAAGGACCACGAGGTATGAGCTTTATTACTCACTACATATAAATAGTGAAAGTTTCTATAAATTTAATGTTGATATTGATAGATTTGATTTACTACAAGCTTGGTTCTGTTTAATCCCACTTACCAATAAGATTTCTTTTTGTTTACTTTTTTAATTTGTGGATGAGTGTCTGGTTCATTTCATTGGATGGCCATTAATTGTCTGGTTGATCAAGTGGGTTGATTGATAATAGTACGAGCCTAGGAGAGCGACAATCAGTTGACGCGGTCCGTTTATTTGATGCTTGGACTTTTGGACTTGGGCGTAATTCTGGGGATGTTAACCCCTCCGCTTTCTGGGATCTATCAATTGTGCTCAGGTTTAGTCTCCTTTGAAATTTCAACCACAAAATAAGGAAAAGGGTTCAGGTAATTTTTCGGTTTAATGTATTTGCCTTCCACTCACAAATTTTGAAGAGGGTTAGGGTCATCAGTGCGCTCTCGAATTTTGAAGTCGGCTTTCACGTGTCAACGTAACTGGGTTTCCTCGTGAAAATGCAGCTTTACCTTCCTTTTTTTTTTTCCGCCAACCATGAAAATGCACCTTTTCACTTTACAGTCCCCCACTCTTCTTTTACCTTTAATGAAAAATGATAGTTTAAGTTTAAAAATATTAAATTAATAATGATTAGGTTATTGACATAATTTTTTAAATGTAAATTGTAAATATTAATTTAAATAGTTATATACTATTTCAAATTGTAAATAGAAATTTCAGATTATATACAATTTAAAAATTATATTTAAAATTTAAATGTCTTTGTCTATAACTAATTTTTTTGAATTTGTAGTTGTTTAAATTGTTATTTGCAACTCTTTTTTTTTTTAAATACAATTTTATCATAAATCTAACATTTTTACCCGTGCACCCACATGCAGCGCAAGTTTATTTTGCCTTTCCCTATCCTTAAGACGTCTTGATTATGTGAATATGCATAATCAATGCTGAATCATGTAATATACTATTTGAGAAGTTAATTAAGATTAAAGTATACTTTTAATCCTTTAATTTTATATAAAATTTTAATTTGATCTTTTAATTTTGTAAAGTATTTTTTGTTCTTTAACCCTAATGTTATTAATTTTGAATGATTATTTTTTACATCAATCATTGTTATTTTAAAAAAAAATTAAACTTAATAGATCAACATTTAAAAATATTTTGTTAGTGTTTAAAAGTTCAATGTAAAAAAATTGTTGAGATAAAACTAATAATGTTAGGATTAAATGACTAAAAATATATTTTATAGTGTTAAGAAACTAAAATAAAATGTTATGTAAAGCTAAAAAGTTAAATGTATACTTTAACTGTTAATTAATTAAATACATACACTTAACACCTAAGGCTAACTTAAACAGCAAGTATGGGGTGAGGTATCAGCAGAAATTAAAAGGTGCAAACTTGTAGAAATCGAATTGAATATTGAATAGGAAATATAAAAAAATCCACTTTAATTTCCTGTTAAAGCAACTAATCGCAAAATTTTTAGGGTTTCATCACTGGAATCAAACTTTTGTCTAGTCCTTTATGGCTTTGTTGATGTGGTTTCTATAAATAACACCCAATGCATGGAATCCAACTTTATTTACAGTGCAACACATGTGCCCATGCTTTACCATTCTTCCTAACCAATCAATCCATCATTCATAATTTTATTATTATTCTGTAGGAGGCTTAGCCTAGATTAGAGTGCAATCAACCTGTTAAAGGTTAGCTGAAAAGGGGGAAAAATTGATTGGATCCGATTAGAATTAGATTGATAAAATTGTAAAACTGAGAGTTACGAGTACTCGATTTAAGAAAGATTGTGACCTAACCCCAAATTTCGCCAATTACTGACTATAGGCACGCAATAAGATCAACAATTCAACATGTCAACATAAAATTATGCGGGGATTAACCATGATTTATTAAATTTTTTATATATTAGCATCTTCACCTAAATTATTAGACGTTTTTAAAAAAATTGAGAATTTGAATTTATTAAATGTAGGCATAGAGTAGTTGTATTATATAAGTCGTTGAAATTAATAATAATAAGTTAGATAAACTCACTCATTTATTGATATCAACTAGAGTATAAATTTATACTATTGATCGGTATTTCAATGGTTAGATTAATACTTCTATTAAGTGTCATTACTAAAGTCCAAATCCAAGATTTGGAGTATTAACATGTTAGACACTTTGATAAAATAAAATTTTATTAATAATATTTTTTTCAATATTACCCTCTTATATGTTTTCTTTTTTTTTAATATTCTTTTTATAAACCAAATATTTAATGAAGAATATGTTTTTAAAAATTATATTTTTATATTAAAAAAATAAAATTATTAATATATTTAATAAATTATGGATATGTGTAATTTTATTTAAAAATATTTTTTTTACATGCGCATGCAAAATTAGGCACTCTAGTTTTCACTCAAGTACTTACCGGTCGAATTGAATTGTGCATCGAGTCCATTTTAAATTTCCAATAAACGCCGACATAGTCCCAATTCAAAAAGAAGTACGAGCTGTTTGAAATTATTTATATTTTATTGTTATGAAAATTTGTGTTTTATAAATTATATTTTAAAAATAAAAAATATTAAAAATAAATATTTTTTCATCCTCCTTTATTTTTCAAAACAACAATATCAAAAGATTTTTTTATTTTTTATTGTTCGAGATAATATTTTTTTTATTCTGCAAAATATTTTTTAAAGACATGTTACTAAACAATTTTTTTATTTTAAAAACTAGAAAATTATTTTTAAAATAAATTACCAAACAGGCCCTACTTTTGAAAAAAAAATAAAATCACTATAAAATTTATAAATAATAATTCAATTTCTCAAAATATTTAATTCCTTTAAAGTTTTTAGTGACTTTTTTATCATTAATGAATTTATATAAATTATCAAATTATTCTTGTTAAAAATAAATAATTCATAAGTTTTGTTTAAATATTCAAAACATGTGAATTATTATTTGCTATTATATTATTATGAATATTTAAATAAATTTGTCAGTTATTTATTTTCAACAAAAGTAATTTAATAATTTTTACAAATTCATTAATGAAAAAAAAATTTCTAAAAACTTTAAGAAAGTTATTACATTTTGAGAGATTAAATTATCATTTATATATTTTAGAGAGATTTTATTATCATTTTTTTAATTTTATTTTTTGTTTTCTGAAAAATGAAAGCGTGTTGTTAATAATTTTTTTTTTTTTTTTTTTTTTTAAGCATGGACAGGACAGACAGACACATAACCGAGGATAGTATCGTGTGTGGCCGAGTACCTTGGTCGGTCATGCAGTCCGTTTAGAACCTTTTTGTGACCTGAAACTCCGCTTTGAACCGTTAACGACCGTTAAGAAGGATGTTAGCTCCACGATCTCCAGTGGGAAGCTCCGTCAGGGTCCCACTGTCCTTCTGGCGCGTGCCCCTTTGTGGCCTCCGCGCAATTGCTTGGGTATCCCTAAATCTTACCCTTCCACACCGCGTCCGTTCTTTTTCCATTTCCTTTCTTCTTTATTTTTTTTTCACTTTTCATTTCAATTATTGAATTTATTTTTAATAGTTGAGATTTGATTTTATATAAAATTATTATTAAAATATAAATAAAATTTTAATTATTAAAAAATGAATTTAATAATTCAGATGAAAAGTTAAAAAAAAAAAATGAAGATGTGAAGAAATGAAGAGAAGCCAAGTCTATCCGTTCTGTTTTTGGGCCATCAGAATTCAGAACACACCGCGTTCGTTTCCTGTTTCCTGTTTCCTGTTTCGTATTTATCGCGCCAATAAATTTGCAGACAGAAAGTCCTGAATGAATAATGTCACAAAGTCAGTAACCTCACTTCCTCTTTCCATATCCATTAAACCAGTTCTTCCACATTGGTGCCAAGTTTTCTTCTTTGCTTTCATTCTCGAAAGTTTTGCTTCGGCTATAATCCTCGTGGCTGATAAGTGGAGATAGTTGGAGGGGAAGGAAGAAGATGGGGGGTGGTTATATTAATATAGGATTTTTACAGCGAAACTTGTAATCGGTGGCCTGGTTGAGTTTTATCCATATAAAGTTCAGATTTTATCTCTAATTTTTCTTTTGTCTGTTCTATTTTTGGAAATGTGGAGTCGATGGTCACTGTGGTGTGCTAGCGGTGGTATTGGATCTCTGAAACAAAGGGTGTCTACGATTGCCAAAATCGGCAATGGTATCGAAGGGAACCTTCACCCCCTTCATCCTCCATCGATGGGTTTGAGGTATTTTGCAAAGTTGGCATCTTTATCAACTTTATTCATTGATATCAGACGGGGCATGTCTTCATCGGCATCGGCTTCGGTTTCTTCCCCTTCTGCAAGCGACTCATCTGGGAAAGGCGGTGACAACAACAATGGTGTTTCGCAAAATCTAGATTCTATATCTTTCGTAGAAGCTAAGAGGCTTATGAGATTGGTGGATGTAGAATCCCTCAAGAGGAAGCTTGGTGTAGAAGGGAAGGAAGTTATGCCGTACTTGGAGCTTCTACAGACATGTCAGAACATGGGTGTGGCCAGGAATCATGCAGAAGCTACAGCTTTTGCTCGGGTTCTTGATGAAGCTGGGGTTATTCTTCTTTTCCGGGACAAGGTCCATCTTCATCCCGAGAAGGTTAGACTTCAACCAATTGATTGTCCCTATCAAATCGTGTCTGCAATAGAATATACATAGGACTGCACTGTACTGTGTATTTGTTTGTGCGTCTCACAACTAGCGTGATTAGGTGCAAAAAATTTGCCATAAGCCTATCTGTTTACTTTTCCTTCTTTTTGATGAGAGGGCTCTTTAAGCTGTTTGTAATTGTTACACACTACTATCTGATAATGGTCATATAGGCGTCTTATGGATTGTGAGATTTATAGTTTAAGCCTGCATCTAAACTTTTTCACTCTTTAGATTGAAACCGAGAATTTTTTTAGAAATCACCCCTTTGCCATAACTCCCTCTGCTGAGAAACTGTCTTATTTGACGGTTTAACTTTAGTTGGAGACACGGAGGGTGTTGATTTGTCATTTTCTATTTTGCTTTCCCCACTTTTTTCTTTCTTAGTAATTTGAGGTAGGAGAACTGACTGATCAGGTTTTTTTGCTTGTAAAATGTTGATTTTGAAAGTTTTCAAATCTTATAGATGTGTACAATGTTTTCTGAGCAGCAGACATTTTGGATGCTAAATATTTGAATACATCTTCTCAATGTTTCACTCCATTATCTCAAGACTGAATAGCTCTTCACATTGGCAGGCTTGCAATCGCAAAAGCGATGTTATATAATGTGGGAGATTGAAATAACTTCATATTTAGTGATAAAGTGGTAGCGTTCATCAAGGGGGAACATTCTTTTAGTAAAGATAACCTGAAATTTCATTTCAATTTGCACTTAAGAGTTGTTTGATGGCTGAACATCTTTTATACTCATTCTTTTTGGTTCGCTCATATGTTAGTACAATAACATTACTAACAAGTATTATGACCTATGAATGTCAATAAATTTGGTCGTATTTACCAGCAGCTTGGTAAATTACTGAAGCCTTTAGAAGTGACTTATAAGTATTTGAATTTTCTTTCTGATGCTTGATTTTCCTTGACATCACTCTGCCTTACTTCTATGGAAACAGTAAAATTGAGTAGAAGCTATTGAAATCAAAGAGCTAAAGCCCGTTTTGATGGCAGGGCGGTTCTGGAAGTCAGATCTGAATCAAAGAGCTAAAACTTGCTAGTTTTAAGTGGACTGTTCATATCTCTCAGACCTCACCTTCATTAAGGCAGGGGAATTATCAAGTTGTTTTACTGTTCACTATGTCTTCAACTGCATAACTAAGCCACAGAAAGAATCAATGAGATTGGAGGAGGAGGAGTAGTATTTCTGGTTTTTAATCATGCCTTAGTTTTCATAACTTTCAGAACTGTGATTATTTATTTCTCTGGGGTGTATTTGGCAATGTACCATCCATTTCTGAGGTATCTTCCAGTCCAGTGCAAACTGTGCAGGGAATCCTACCTGTAAATTTGCCTGGACGGCAGCATACCTTTGGGGTCAAGCACCTTTTTCTTTTTTCTTTTTGGCTGGTATAGTTATATCTCCTGAAGCAATATGCAATTCAGTCGTTTTCAAAAGCCTGAGCTTTACTGATTCTTCTTCTGTTGCTTGCTCAATTTGTTATGTGTTCAGGTAGTTGATTTGGTTAGAAGAGCAGTACCACTGGCACTGACAGCTGAGGATGATCCAATGAGGGAGGAGTTAAAGAAGCTGCAGGAGAAGAAAGAAGACATTGATGTGTTGGCGCATAAGCAGGTGCGGCGCATCCTCTGGTCAGGACTTGGCTTTGGCATTGGTATTGTCGGGTCCTTCTTCCGGCTAACATTCTGGGAATTCTCATGGGATGTAATGGAACCTGTCGCATTTTTTACCACGACAACAGGCTTAATCATAGGCTATGCCTACTTTCTGTTCACTTCAAGAGACCCTACATACCAAGACTTCATGAAGAGGCTCTTCATTTCGAGGCAGAAGAAGCTTTTCAAAAAGCAAAATTTTGATGTTGAGAGATTCAGGGAGCTACAGATAAAGTGCAGAACACCTATAGATTGCATTACCACTCTAAAAAACCGAGTAGGAGTGGACTTGGATCTGGAAGATGCTTTGAAGTAAAGATTAACTTTAATTCTCAGGGTAGGTTTATACAATTCTTTTGAATATACTATGATTAACCTTGTTCCCCCTCTGTTTTCATGTTGATGGGGAGAATTTCACCTTACTGGCTGTTCTGCTCTGCATAAAATTATACATTTCCTCCATTTTTCTTCAGCAAGGATAAGAATACTTGCACTCTCCTTGGCAACTTTGATACTGTCATTTTGTTTAATAGTATTGATAATAGTTTCAATGGATAAGCTGATTTTTCTCTGAAGAATTTTTCAAGTCCCAGCTAAATTTTCACTTGCCAGAGTGTCAATATTCTAATAAAACATTTTTAAATCTTAATTGGCTTTAACATGGTTTTTAAAATTTATTTATTTTAATTGATTGATATTCCTCATCTATATTACATTAAATTTTATGCACATTTTTAAAATCAAATCCTTTTTCTCGTGGAAGTTGAGGATAACGCTAAAATCTATAAATTATTATATTTTTTGGTCAAAATGTTGACGAACAACGATATCCCTTGTCATTTTGATTAGCCTCACACACAGAAGAAACTGTCTACATTTATTAAATTAAGCAAGTTTTTTTTACATTATATGAATTCTAATAAATAAATTACTTTATCAACCGTACGGCTTTATAAATTTGAAATTTCGTATTGTACAAACGAACTTATTGATAAAGATAACGTCAAAGGCATGTTGTGCGCGCGCGCGCGCGCGTATGTATATATATCTAATGTGTGAATTGTTTAATGAGCTAATCTTGTATCTGCTTCGTCATCCTCCCCTCAGCTAAAAAGATTCTTATTCCTTGTACCTACTACTACTACTGCTACAACACATCAGAAGCCGTAAATTTTTTTTTTTAAAAAAAAGCATAAAACAACTTACACATGAGATCAGCAAAATGGCTGAAAGCACTCAAGCATCCATATCGGCTAAAGTTTTAGTAACATCGCAGGGTACCATCATTGAAATACAGAAGCAATATTGCTAGGAATAAATCGATGCACATAATCACATAAGCCTGTACATGCTATTTTTCTTATAGATAAAAAACTCACCCTCAAGGCAACTCAGTAGTTCCACCACAGAATCTTCACTGGACCCATTGAAGTGGTTCAGAATATCATTCAATGTAGCCTGCGGCAAATAAACATGCACATTTTTCATTAGAATGAAAACTACGAAAATCTATCAAGGACAAAGTTGAGTTGTAACTTGTAACTGACTCCTTCATGGTTCTTCAGCCACTCAAACAAGGAATTCTCTGTTGCCTTCAATTTGCAAGGATTTTCTTCATTTAGTTCACCCACTTTTTGACGTTTGTTAGTCAACTCCTCACAGACTAATTGAAGATTCTGTGCCTGGCAACCATTGGCAGGTCCAGTTGATTCCTCATCCTTATCTGGGCCAGATCTTTTCACCGGACTCTTCAAAGACAAGTCAATTTCCCCATTTATTTCCATGTTGCCTGTATCTAATCGATTCTGAGATAAATCTGATGCCTCCCTCACGAGTTCATCAGCTTTCTCTGCCGGACTGCTCCCGTCCTGAGTGCCTTCAAGAGATATTCCAGCGTTCCTCATTGCCAAATAAGTCTTGATGTGTACATAGCTAACCTGACATCATAAAAGTCAAATTTATTCAATCTGATGCTCAACAAGTGATATATAATTCGCCATCCAACGGCCAGTTTTGGCTCATATCACAGCGAACAATGACTGTTACTATGACTGAATAGAACTCAAAAGAAAACGTAGTTTTTATTAGCAAGATTTAACTTTTGAAATCCACCAAGAACCACTCATTCACTCAATGTCAACAATAAGCCGGTGATATCACCTCCCTCAGCTGTTGTTAGTAGCTTTTGATACAAGTTATCCACTGTTGTTTGTCATTAGCTAACACATAATACAAGGATGAGACAGGCTTTGGTTAAACTATAAAGATATTTGCAAAGGGACCAATATGTACAATACAAGGCAACATTAGTTTCATGCAGATAAAAATACTTGAATTTGAAACCAGAAAATTGCCTCCCAGGAGGAAAAATAGGGCGGCAGGTTGTATTTGCATAAATTATTATAATAAACTCAAATCATAAATGCCAGATATTGAACTCACGTCTTCTGGTAACTCATTTTTTATAGGCTTCAATTTTTCTGTAGATCCAACCTTTAGAATAGCACCCTGAATTTCCAAGATGATTTCAGATTTCAGTCCAACCATCTCACAAAATCTATTCCAATCAAAAGGCAATCCTTCTTGTGCAGCTTCCAGTAGATATTCAGCAACAGACTGTTCTTTTATAGGAGCTGATCTACCTGGAAAGTTCTGCGATAAGGAAGTTAGAAGTGGAGAGAAATTATACAGTGAAGCATAATAGTCATGCATCGTTGATGATGGTCACAAACTAATGAGACATACAGCAATCATCTGGATAGAAAGACCATCTTCGTGCCACAGTTTCCAGGCTTCAAACTTTGCTGGCGTCAACTTCTTTGATTCATTAGTTAATCTTACAGTGGACACTTTCCTTACTGGAGGAGCTTGCAAGCTTGCTTCTCCATCCAGTGAAAGTCTCAATCCTTGCGACAATTGTTGAATCACTTGAAGAAAATGATCTCCATATTTCGTTACCAGGTGCTACACAAAATTGTTCAGATTTCAAATAACAGAAAGAAAAAAACATTAAAAGGAGCAAGCATCACATAAATTGGGAATTCCTTTTCATTGGTTTAACATTTTTTTTTTCTCTTTCCATCCTTCACCCAGGAGAAAGAACTCATGCACCCATGGTGGGTTGAACCCACAACCTCTTTGCTTAAAAGACACTTGAGGAATTAATTCCATCGTAGCACAAGGCTACTGGCTGAAGAAATATATTTAATGCAGCATATTGTTCCAAGGCATAATTAGTGATTCTGTGATAGTAAACTATTGCCGATAGATTGTTTCTTCTAAGTTTTAGATAGTGCTCTTGATGTCCATCGTAGTTTCTTCTTGAAATCTATAGTGTGGCAATCGTTTGCGAGGACCAGCACATTCAGGCTATTTATCCAGTCAGTTTAAATTTTCTGCTAAAAATTCTAATATTAACCATCTATAGGACCTTCATGCAGGATAATATCTTTCCAAGGAGAAACATAAGTGCGAAAGCTAGCCAAGAATTTTGCAGTCCGGTCCACTACCAATAGCCCAAGTCAATTATAGACAACATTAAGCCGAATTATTAAGTCTCCCACACAGAGAGAGAAAGAGAGAGAGAGTCCCTGAGGTAAAAGTTAAACCTAGAAGCTATAGGAGAAATAACGTTATAATAGACGTCACTAACAATATAAAAATAGTAATAGTCATAGGACTTAATTATTAGCAAACCCTAAATTTAGCTTAAGCTTTATAAATCAAATTCACTTGCCATAATATTGACGATCTTGTAAGGCCCCAAAAAAATATTGATAATCTTGCGACATTCCCCATCATGTTTTTGAAAACTGTTCGAAGTACTACTGCCAGCATCTGATTTATGCACTTCTCCAGCAATACTAATCAGAATCATAATATACTTGAGATGTGATTGATACAAGTGGAAAGGGAGACGGTAGAGGGCTTAAGCTCAAGTTTACTCCATTATATTATCAAGAAATTTCTACACAAATATAACTAAGTAAAATTTAAAAAACCTTTATAAAACTTTTTTATATATGAAGCAAAATAGGGAAGTGACAAGTTGTAATCATAACTTCAAAAGAGAAATCATAACTACACTAATTTAGAAAGAATCAAAGAATTTTGTAAAATTAGGTCTTCATTAAACTAAGTTAACAATTTAAAAGAAACATATTACTAAATTGTAAAAACATAAGGGAAGTATAAAAAAAAATTAAATAAAGAGATTCGAACACTAGAACATAAATAAAGTAACAAGAAGTTAGTTTACAAAATCATTGAGGCCAGCTTTTTCAGAGTGAGATCAATATTATTATTTATAAGCTGTTAAAAATGCAGCTCATTTTTCAGACTCTATAAGATGCATGGGATCCACATCTATTTGATGTTAAACAAGATCGCTCTTTATTCTAATTTCTACTTGGTTAATGGTCAGTGCATATCCTTGTTGAACCAGTACTGGACTAGTCTGCAAGACTTCTAATGCACTTATAGTATCAACATTGAATTTTAGCAAATTGAAGAACTACCTGATTCACACCATCAATGTTTGCTAGCCTTGCTTTTGTAGATGGTCTTGTCAGTGCAATTTTCTTGATTGTTTGATCGCCACAAATGGCATATCTATAAAATGGTAAAATAGTTCCATTAAGAAATCAATCAAATCATGAATAAAAAAAGTGGTTTTTGAGGGGGAAAACCTACGGAGCTGTTCCAACAATTCTTGCAAGTTTCATTCTCTCTTCCAAAAGCATTTTGTAGAGCTGCCCCTCAGCCTAGGTAGAGAAGCGTAAGAGTTAAGAGTTGACAAATGCAAAACAAAGAGTCAAGAATACAAGCCTAATGTTTCTCATCAAGAAAAACAAAATAAAGAACAGTGAAACCAGATTCTGCTTCAGCATGTGATTGTCAACTACCTTTCCCAGGAAACCCTTTTAAGGAAGCGAGCAATAAGAGAAAAGGAAGCAAAGAATGAAAACCAGGATAACAGAGGAAAATATATTCAGTTTAAAACATATTTATGAATAATCAAAATGAATGTACATTTCTGGTCAAAGGATGAGTTGAATAAACAGCATAATAAGACTTGATTGCTAACCTCTGAAAAACCTTCAGCATCTGAAGGGGCTAAACTTTTGAATTCTTCTGGGGCAGATCTATTTTCCTCGTCATCAAGCA
This sequence comes from Prosopis cineraria, assembly GCF_029017545.1. NCBI lineage: Eukaryota > Viridiplantae > Streptophyta > Magnoliopsida > Fabales > Fabaceae > Prosopis > Prosopis cineraria. Next base: position 3,655,245 of record NW_026555339.1, on the reverse strand, counting down.
TTTCAGAAGTCACTGACAGAACTATTGGTGGTTGATAATCTGGTGTAGAAGAGGCTAGAAATTGCTCTCCTTTTGAACTGACACTGATTCATGTAGGCAGGCATGATTGACAGTGCAGGTTTGATCAGGAAACATACTTGAATACTGTGGGAATAAGGGCTTATAATAATTGGCTTGATGCATGCAGAACAAAATGAGAAATTTATACACTTAAAACAATTACTGTGGTTTTCTCAATAACTTAAAACAATCTACCTCACAGTTCTGAACACATCTTTAACAGTTTCCTTCAGATAACCTGTAGAACATTGGAAGTCAGTTATTAAACACACACCCACCACTTTCTCATGTAACATTATCGCATAAAATGAAAGATAATATGAGATTCTAGGTACCATGCCACATGTAAATGTGAGGATGAGAAAAATACTTGGAGAACACGCTCTAATATAGTCAACTCTAACTAGGAAAAGGGAAATGCACAAAATACTCTTATATGAAACTTTACCCATACAACTTCAATCTTCATAATTCCACTCTTCTTTCTTCTTTATCTAACTCTAAAACACTTAACCCTATTTATACTGCTCTTCAAATTCTCATTACAAGAACTATATTTATTACATGAATCACACAACTTTAGATTAACCTCATAGTACTAGCCACATAAATGAAACAATACTAAAAGTCTCACTCCAAAACAAACAAACTTCTAAAAGTCACTATTTAAATTTATTAATTCTAACAGTTCATCCTTCTGCAGAATAAATTAAACTTTGATCAGCAAGTATACAATGAGAAGCAATGCAAGAATTGATTAAGTTATTTAAACACAAAGGTCAATATATATCTATGTATATATATTCCTCGATGGTTTGCATGTTGATAACACTACAGCTAAGTTCAAACTTGGAAGCCATCAGCCAGAAGGCAGTAGAAAGATAGAGACTATTCCTTCATTGGATTGATTTTTTTTTTTTTTTAACAGAAGGCCATGGAAAAACCGTGCTAAAAGACAGCTTAAGTCACGTCAACGTACAAAAGGTTCTACATCCAAGTTCATTGGATTGAATTTAAAAGAAGGGGTCTCTTCCTTCCCTATCATTGGGATAGGCAGGTGCAGGATGTTGAGATAATCCAGAAGGAAACTATGTCATCCATCCATGGCCTCTTGCCATTGTAACCTCGTGCTTGCAATCTAATCATCTAAATCTTAAATACAAATGAAGTTACCCACTCTTTAATAATGTCTTTATACAGCAAGCTTGAGACTGTCTGAAGGAATAGTGGACATGGACCTTACACACCAAACAGACACGTGACTTCATTACCTCAAGCTCTCAACCCACAACAATCATTTGGATCAAAACAAAAGACGAAGAAAGAGAAGAACCCTACTACAATCATTTTCCATGATGCAAAATGCTATTGCACCACCAATAGGGTTTTCCCTTCAGTGATTTGACTTGTCAAGCGACATAGAACTATAGAAGGTTTGTAGTCAATGTCAAATTTCATTCAGTAATTCTACAGAATTCAAAATAACCTTAAAGCAAGAGCATGACTTAATGAAACAATTGGACCAAAAATAACAACTTTAGCCAGATGAATTATTTCCACTCAATATACCATGAGAAATTAATTGATGTCCTAGTGCTTTCCACCAATTTAATGGGTGAGCTTTCCCAAGACCATGAAGAGGAAGCTTGTCAAACTGAGAATCAAGAATTTTCTTGGCCTGTAAGCCACCAGCAAACACAATTATCAGCATTTGGAATGTCATTTTAAAAATCCAGCAATATTAGGGATGAATAAAAAAGTTAAACAAGTAGTTAAATGCTATTATACTATCAGATTACAACAAGTACAATACCTTCCTCTAAACAGTGGAGCAATTTGAGGCAGTAATACAGAATGAGCGTATATTGTGTTATTTGAATTAATTTCTAATATAATTCTGATTTGATATTCAAGGCTCATAAATTTATTATTAGAAAATTTAGTGTTTAGTTATTTGGGTCTTAGAATATTTTATACCTAGATGGCCAAAAAAACCCAAAAAAAATTGATACATTAGAAGGGTTTGAACCCTTGACCTCTACCCACATCCCACCCCAATTAATATTTCATTATGTATTATCAATTAGGATTTCTTGATTCTTAAATTTAGATTGCCTGTCCTAGTTTAATTGAGATTATTCGAGTTTGATGGCCCATTATCAATCTAAGGAAATTTGGAATTTCAACTTCTACAATTGAGTCAATAAGTTTATTGAACGCTTGAGAATTGTTCGTTTTTCCTTTCTCATTCTACATCAATCTGAAGAAAAAGGGGGGAAACTACTATTAAAATCCATTTGTTTGAGTACTCTTGGATTAAAAAATACTCCTCTAGTTTTAAGATACTCTCGGATTTATCAGTTTTGGAATAATAGCAATGATAAGAAGGAATTGAGAGTGCATAAATAAAATAAGATATTGACACTAATTCCACCAACAAGTTCAGATATCAAAAACTGAAAAAAGCAAGCAGAACAACTGCTATTAAATCATACTAAAATATCCCCTAGTTTTGATGTTTAACAGCTTACTCGAGACCCGCGCAGGATGTCAATGGGCATGTTCAGGCCCCATTTCCCCCCGCATGATTGAATGCAAGCCAGTAGAAGAAATACTTCTGTTGACATGTCTCGTTGCTTCTTTGAGACAATGCAGTTATCACAGTTTCCTAAAACCAAGATTTAAAAGAAGTTGCTAAGTGATGAAAATTAACTAAAAAGTTGTCATGTGCTTGTCTTTGGGATGTGTGTTATCAAGAGCATACACACACACACACACACACACACACTATATGAAGTCTCATACCATCTTTTGGTCCACAACAATTTCTAACCTAACACATGTCTCTTGATGTGTATCAATATCAGAAAATATACTACAAAACTACCAACAACAAACTGACAGTTCAATAGGTTTGTCACAAGAAACTCTTTGAGAAAGGTAAGTTTATAGTTAACAATCTGAAATGGGGGAAAGCAATTTCTACAATGGCACTAATGCTCTCTCTCCTGTTACCCCCATTTCCAAACTATTACAAACATTATACAGATAAAACAATGAGAGTCAGGCTTTGGGAGCAAATGCAATTACTAAATGCCAATAAGCTTCATATACTATGTTTAGCCTATCAATATTGGACCAGGATCATAGAAAACCAGTTCAACAGTAATTCAGTTAAGTCAATTAAGTTATCAAATCATATCCCAATAGGAAATGTGACGTGCACGTGGCAGTTAGAGCTAGTCTAATTATTTAGTGTATTTAATGTACGAGGAGAACATCAACTCTTTTAAGTCAATAACATCACAGGCCAGTGATGATACATTTATATTCAAAGTATCTAAGTGAGAACGGAACCACATCTATTAGCTGAAACTTTTTCCCCAAAGTATTCAAGCAAGAACTTTCTTCTGCAAGTTGTCAGCAAGCAATAGCGTTCAGCAGCCATTAATGATTCCATGACAGCTTTTCTTTGCTTTTCCTGTCACATAGTGAAAACAAATGCAAGCCATCAACTTCAATGCTCCCTAAACCACAACTTTTCTGCGACAATGGTCTAATCCAAGTAGCTTAAAGAGAGGGGGGAAAAAGCTAAGATATATGCATGTCAAATCGAGCAAGATAAAATAAAAACACGCACTGTTTGTAATTCTCCACAATAAAAGTTGCCCTTTGTGAAGTCACTTCTCGTGTAGTAAAGGCAACAAACAGAAGCTATACCATCTCGACCACATCGCCCACTTTCCTGGTAGTAGGACTCCAGGCTTTTTGGGCAACCATAGTGAATCACCTGCCTTATGTCTGGCTTATCTATACCCATACCAAAAGCAACAGTTGCTACCATCACTTGCAGTTCATCTCTAACAAACAATCTGAAGAAATCAGTAAATCGCTTAGTTTTGTCATAATAAGTACTGAAGTGCCTTAGCCAGTACCAATCATAAAATTGAAAGGGGGATTAATCGAACAAACATGCTTTACACTCAGTTTGATCATAAGGATTAAAATTTAATTTTCTATTCCAGAAATATAGAGGACAAAATAAGCACCTATGAGATTCCTCACGAGATTTTTTACTCATTTGCCCATGATATATCCCAGCTGCAACACCTGCTTCCAAAAGTGACTTGGAAATCTACGCAAAATAAGGTTAAGAATAAGGCAAAGAAAACAAACTGCAGACGATATAATCTGACAGAATTTAAATAGTAAGAAATTTGACTGAGAGCTCTAGAGGGAGGAATATCAAATTCAGAGAAAACAGATCACCAGTTCACCAAAAAAATAAAATAAAATAACAGTAAGATAGTCATGAAATATTGATAGGCAAGAAGTTAGAGAAAAAAAGAAGTTCCAATCTCTGTATATTTAATTACAAATACTGTGGTAGCATATCACTATATTTAACCAAGACCTCATAAATTTTAAAGAAGTTGAATTGAAAAAAGGTTGAATGATCTCATATTACTCATGCACGATGAACATATAACATTCTTCACCACATCAAGCATGGCTTTTCATAAGTGTGATTAAAACATCAGTGGGTACATTCACGATAGGACAGCAATTCAAGCAAATTTACTCTCCAGAATATCTTGAATGTGTAATGAGTCTAATATGATCAACTAAAATCCTTTCACTTAACATTGAAAATAATTTTCAAGATGAGAAAGAGAGACAATTAACTGATTTTATCGTTCAGGACTTCAGGTATATGGCAGGGACAGTGACAGAAGGGTAAAACCACTTTGGGATTCATCAGAAATATTTTTGTAGCATGATACCTGCTCTACATCTTTGATTGTTGTGCAGTAGATTATAGTTGAACCACCAGTAGCTACTTTTTTCAAAATCTCTTGGACAAGCTCATTTACAAAATGTTGTCCAGGGTTAAAAGGCTTGACATCATAGAAAAGATTGGCGCGATCAAATGAACCAACCGAAACATAAGGATTGCACATCTTCAAGGAACTGATGATGTCAACTCGAACCCTTGAAGTATGACATGATGAAGTTAAAACTGTATTATAAATGGGAAAAAAAAATCGAAGTATGACAACTAGATGAAGCATTGTATAATTATGTAAGCACATTAAATAAATTTAAGGAAGAAGAAACGTCAACAATTCTTTAAGCAGTAATATGCTTCATTAACAGCTGGTGTGAAAAACAATTACTTTTCAGTAGCAGTTGCAGTTAGGCCAACAAAAGGGACACCAGATAGAACACCACGTAACTTGTCTAGTTGCTTGTATTCCACCCTAAAATCATGCCCCCATTCTGATATACAATGTGCCTCGTCAACAGCAAAAAGACAAATCCCTGCCTTCAGCAAGTTCAACCAGAAGCTGCATAAATAAGGTGAAAGTAATCACACATATTCCCAAGCAATATTAGCTCAGTTGAAATCAAACGTGCAAATTAAATTAGCACATATCTTGAAGGAAGCACAGAGTTGTTTGCTTAGTGACTGAAACTCAAATGTTAATGTAGATTTTATATAAGATCAGATTATTATTTAGTTTATTATGAAGCAATGTAATTATCAGTAGTGGCATGGGATTTATAATTTGGAATTAGGGCAATTTAGAATTTAATTAGGGATTTAAATAAAAGATTTTGGGCCTAGGGTTATATTAACCCTTGTCATAGTTTCCTGATAGTTAATCAGCATGATACAGTAGATGATCCATCGGTTTGTTACTTTGTTCCAATACCTGGTAGGAATTAAGCACGCCTTCTCAGGAGTCAAGAACAGAATGTCAAATTGGCCACTCTCAGCTTTAGACTGGACAGTGGGGTCAGTCTGTGCGCTTCCAAGATAATCTGCTCTGATCCCCCGTTGTCTTAAACCCATTACCTGTTTGCCCATTGAATTTGTGTGAGATAATCACTATTAAGCTATAGAAAGATATTGAGAATTTGATATCATAAAAAGGGAAAGGGAAAGTCAAAGGACATATGTGCACAGATAAATTATTTCACCTGGTCTTGCATTAATGAGATAAGAGGGCTGACAACTATCCCAGTCTTTCTAGCAACCAATGGAGGTATCTGATAGCTGTTTTAAGACCAAAAAAAAGAGAGAGAGATCAGGTAAGGAGCTTCAGGGTAGCTAGAAAAGGGGGCGGGGGGGGGGGGACGTGATTCTTCTTACCAAAGGGACTTCCCACTGCCAGTAGCCATGACTACCAAGCAATCCCTTTTCTCCAATATTTTCTCGATGACATCCTTCTGATACGGCCGAAACTCGGAAAACCCGAAGTATTTCTGTAATACCCAGTAGTAACCAAAAGAATCATGAAAAAAACGTAAGATTAAAATCGTTAATACATTGCTCGGAAATTGCAATTTTGATGAGCATTTACGCGATGATGGCATGCCTTATATTCCACAAGGCTTGCTATGCATATTTTTAAGATTAAGAAAGCAACGAGAGCCGAACTTTTCTCACTCCTCCACGACGAAATAGAAAGATGGGAGTGTGTTTCAGAATTTTTTCCTTCTTTTTTTAAAAAAAGAAGGATGAGAGCCAAAAGAACGACGGCAACGATTCAGGGTTCTTGAGTAAGGATGAAAGCCAAAAGAAATCCACAGCCACGTTTATTCAATCACTCCCATTTTTCATTTAGAAAAAATCAACAATCAACTTCCTAGTTTAAAAGAGAATACCTTCAGAACCGACTCCATAGTCCAGTAGAGAAGAAGAAGGGACTCGAGAAATGACTCAGGAGTGAGTGTGAAGTGGTCACTTGCAAGGCCCGCAAGCCGCAATACTCGGGTGTTCCCGCCAATTCTTTCTTTTTTGTTTTTTTTTTAACACTCCCCGCTCCTGAATCCTGGTTGAGGGGGAGGGACGCAACGGGCTAGTTGGCTAACATATGGGTTACTTTTGACCCAGGTTCGGGCTATCAGAACTGAGTCAAGCATGACTGCATCACGTTCATAGCCCTAATCCAAATGCAAGTTTTTAACCGGCTTAGCTGTTTTTACTTTTATTTTTTGACCTTTTTCTTTTCGCCAACCAGCTAAGCCCCCCCCCCCCCCAAAAAAAAGAAAATGAGTCAATTTTATTGATCTCAAAAAACAATTATAAACATTGATAACCGAAACCCAAAAAAAAAACCTATACATAAAACCTAACACAGCATGCCAAAAAGAAGAACAATAACCAATTCAACAAAAATAAAAAAACAAACAAAAAAAATGATATAAAAGTTTTGGACTAGTGCCTTTCTTTACAAAAGATGCATTCATATTAGCATCATCAATATTCAATACTTTAGTCTTGTCAAGAAATAAAATCCAAACTAAAGTAAATAAAGGTGATAGCATCAAAACAACCAGTTCTATATTCTTTTTAACATTCCTTGTAAGAAAATCTATAACTTTATTCTCATCCTCACAAACAAGGGACAAACAACAATTCTTCACAAAATATCATGAGCAACAACTATCATTGATAATACTAGCACTTTTCTAGTCATAAGTAACAACCACGTCATCAGTAACGACCTTATATAAAACCTCACAATCTTCTTCAACACCGCTTATACTTAAGGTCTCTAGTTTTTTAGCAAGTAATAAAACCCTTTTCAGAGCTAAAGATTCAATCATCAAGGTTGAAGAACCCACCACTTTTTCACTTATCACAAAATTACCCATTCATCTCTTCCAACAATCCCAATACCATCACAATCCTTTACCTTGTCAAAAGCCCCATTATAATTCAATTTGATCCCACCTTTATCAAGAAAACACCAAGGCAATTTTATTTTCTTATTTACATCAACCTTTCTCACTGATTTAAAAATTTACACATTCTTAATTTTACACAAATATTTGCCAGCTAGAACATTCATCTCAATAAGATCAACATTGAATTTTTTAAATATACCAATAAGTAATAGCCATTCTACACTTAATCATATAGAAAGTTTGTTATCCATAAGTCATATAATAACCTAATCTTTAATATTGCTTATCGAATATCTTTTAATTTTCTATTCAACATGATCACTAAACCAAACAACTTTGGCCGGTGACATAGCAAAACTACATGTTCCTTAGCTTCCTATTCATTGCCGCAAATTTTACACAAAGAGTCATTCAAGTATTTTCTTTTTCACAAAACATTACGAGCAGGCAAAGCACCCGTCATTAATTTCTACAAACAAGCTTAACCTTAGGCATACAATTAAGCTGCCAAATCTTATGCCAAACATCATTCTTAATTCTCTTAAAGGAGCTTCACAATTGCAGTTCTTTTCTTCCTTGCATATCCATATATCATCTTTTACAGTATATGTGCCATTTTTAGCACCATCCCAAACAACTTCATCCTGGCAACCAGACAAGGGGATACCCCAAATTTTGTCTCTTTCCACCTCATTAACCAAATTAGAAATACACTGTAAATTTCAACCATCACCATTCAGTAAATCTGTTATAGGTTTATTCATTTCATCCCCATTGGAAAAAATTAACCTGTAGCTTCCCGTTTTCCAAACCACATACCCACCTTAGCTGAATAGCTGTCAATGTGAAGGGTTACTACAAAGTACATGCTAGCTGAAGGTCTGAATAATCTCCCCTTCCTTAAGAAATATAAAACTGTTTAAGAATGAAGTGTTGAATTTAAATTTATATAAATGCAAATAACATTTTTGGTAAAGCTGTTTTCAATTGAGCCTGACTATACTTGAATATAACTTGATCAACTAATTATTTAAAAGAAAATTTAGTCTATGGGCTCATCTTTTTACCGTAAAAAAGCCGAAATTAACAATAACCTAAATACGTTTTCTAGCACGATACCAAGGCTTAGAAATAAGTTTCTCTATTCATGGTAATAGAAAAAAAATGTGGAGCAGTAGAATTTTTTTAAAAAAAATATCAGCTGATCCACCAGTAACTTATCAAATATCAAAGTTGTCGAAATATAATATTTAGATAAAGTCATATACTCATATTATCCAAAAATCGTATTTCTTTGGTACTCTTTTTACTGAGATAAGATTTAAATTTAAATGCTGAAAAGACGAGGATAAATACAATTTTGAATTTCTTCACGTGCATGGCAAAGGAAAACTTGTGAATAACTTTAAAATTAGAAGCAATAACATTTTTATGACATAATTTAAAAATATTTAACATCAATATTATAAATTATTAATAATTGATTTTTTTTCTTTTATAATTTTACCAGGCAATCCCGTTAACGAAATTAATTACGAAACCATGACAGGCAGATAATCGCAGACTTATCGTAATTCTCAAATCTGCCCCAAACAAAGTAGAATTTACGGGTAACCGGCGGGGACAACTTCAATCTCTACCCTCGCTCCTCCCTCGGGTTCTTCTTGAATCAGAACCAAACAAGTAAATCCCTTCATCGCTCCAGAATCACACTTCTCTTGGCATAAAAATTGCGAAACCTCAGTTTTTCGGAAACGCACGTCTGATCTCTCCTGGAATATTTCTGGCTTTGAAATCAGATGTACCAGTGGAGGAAGTTCGAGTTCTTTGAGGAAAAACACGCAGGAAAATGCACGATTCCTGAGGAGGTGACAGGGAAGATAGAATGCTGCTCAAGCGGGAGAGGAAAGGTGGTGATTGGCTGTGATGACGGCACCGTCTGCTTGCTTGACCGGGGCCTTAAGTTCAATTATGGGTTTTCTGCTCATTCCTCCTCCGTTCTCCTTCTTCAGCAGCTCAAGGTTCAATCTCTAATTTTCTCTACCATTATGCAATTGAATTTTTTTCGGTCGGGTTTGTGGAAAAGTGATAACTGGCTACTGATTTTTATGCGGTTTGTATTTTGATTGCTGCTAGTACGTAAACTTATTCAGTAAAGGAAGGAATAATGGATGAGCTGGGCAAGTGTTTGAAAAATTTGGAAAGCCAATAAATTTTTTGAAGCTCTATGTCCTCTTTTGTGATTATTATCTTCTGCTTCATTAGTTGAATCACCACAATCCCTTTTTGCCTCCCGACTAATATGAATATTGGTGAAATAATTATTTCGGTATTCATTGTTAGTTGTTACCACCAATTCTTTTTTATTACCTTTGAGTTTTGACTTTCGAATATTACCAATTCCTTCGTTCATTGATGAATCAGCAACGGAACTTCTTGGTAACTATTGGAGAAGATGATCAAGTAGCTCCCCAACAGTCAACTTCGTGCTTGAAGGTTTTTGACCTTGATAAGATGGAACCTGAGGGTTCAAGCACGACAAATCCTGAATGTGTTGGGATATTGCGAATATTCACTAATCAGTTTCCTGAAGCAAAGGTAAATGACATTGTTGTGCATGCTTGCCATGCTTACATTTTATCTGGATATGTGTACACTAAAACTCGGTTGTTAACTTGATTTGATTCTTCCAAGCTCTAATCTCGATGTTGTGGGAACTGTGATGTATGGCAGATTACATCTTTCATAGTCTTTGAAGAAGTTCCACCTATACTGCTCATAGCTATTGGCTTAGACAATGGCTTTATTTACTGCATCAAAGGAGACATTGCACGGGAACGTATTACCCGTTTCAAGCTTCAGGTGGAATATCATTCAGAGAAAACTCTTTCATCTATAACTGGCCTTGAATTTAGGGTGGATGGTGAATCCCTTCAATTATTTGCCGTAACTCCAAGTTCAGTGAGCTTGTTCAGTTTGCATGATCAACCTCCGAGAAGGCAAACCCTGGATCAGATTGGATGCAGTGTCAACAGTGTTGCAATGAGTGACCGCTCTGTATGCAATCTCATAGGCCATAGCTCATAAATTATCTGAATTTTATTGCTAGCTATATATATTTTCTGTGAAAGCTAAATGTTTTTATATGGTAACGTAAACAGGAATTGATAATTGGTCGACCTGAGGCTGTATATTTTTATGAAGTTGATGGGCGTGGTCCTTGTTGGGCTTTTGAGGGAGAAAAGAAATTTTTGGGATGGTTTCGTGGATATCTTTTATGTGTTATTGAAGATCAAAGAAATGGAAGACATACTTTCAACATCTATGACTTAAAGAATCGTTTGATAGCTCACAGTGTATTGGTTAAAGAAGTTTCTCATTTGCTCTATGAATGGGGTAACATAATACTCATAATGACTGACAAATCAGCTTTGTGTATTGGGGAAAAGGATATGGAAAGCAAATTGGACATGCTTTTTAAGAAAAATTTATATACTGTAGCGATCAATCTTGTTCAGACTCAACAAGCTGATGCTGCAGCTACTGCTGAAGTGCTAAGAAAGTACGGGGATCATCTATACAGCAAGCAAGACTATGATGAGGCAATGGCCCAGTACATCCATACCATTGGTCACCTTGAGCCTTCATATGTGATACAGAAGTTTTTGGATGCTCAAAGAATCTATAACCTTACAAATTACTTGGAAAAGTTACATGAGAAGGGCCTTGCTTCTAAAGATCATACCACTCTTCTATTGAATTGTTACACCAAATTGAAAGATGTTGAAAAGCTTAATTTATTTATTAAAAGCGATGACAGCATCGGGGAACATAAGTTTGATGTGGAAACTGCAATCAGGGTTTGTCGTGCAGCTAATTACCATGAACATGCAATGTATGTTGCAAAGAAGGCAGGGAGACATGAGTGGTACTTGAAGATTTTGCTTGAAGACCTTGGTCGGTATGATGAGGCTTTGAGATATATTTCAAGTCTTGAACCAAGCCAAGCTGGAGTAACAATTAAGGAGTATGGTAAGATTTTAACAGAGCACAGGCCAGCAGAGACAATTGAGATCCTCATAAGGCTTTGCACAGAGGATGGAGACAAAAAAGGAGCTTCAAGTAGTGCGTATGTATCTATGTTGCCATCTCCTGTTGACTTTCTTAGCATCTTTATTCATCATCCCCAATCCCTAATGGATTTTCTTGAAAAGTATACCAACAAGGTCAAGGACTCACCTGCTCAAGTGGAGATCCACAACACACTCTTGGAATTGTATATATCCAAGGAATTGAACTTTCCTTCAATATCTCAAGTTAATGATGATGGAGATCTTAACCTTAAGTTAGTGTCAATGAAATCCACAATGTTAAAAGCTCAGTCAAATGGAACAAGTGCTGATCACAAAAGTTCAGACAAGGAAACAGATCGTCTTAAAAGGCGTGAGAAAGGTCTGAGCTTACTTAAGAATGCATGGCCACCTGAGATGGAACATCCACTTTATGATGTTGATTTAGCAATCATCTTGTGTGAAATGAATGCTTTCAAAGAAGGACTATTATATTTATATGAAAAGATGAAACTTTATAAAGAAGTGATTGCTTGCTATATGCAGACACATGATCACAAGGGGCTAATTGCTTGCTGCAAAAGGCTTGGGGATTTAGGTAAAGGAGGGGATCCTTCTCTTTGGGCCGATTTACTTAAATATTTTGGTGAGCTGGGAGAAGATTGCTCCAAAGAAGTGAAAGAAGTTTTGACTTATATTGAGAGGGATGACATTTTGCCCCCCATAGTTGTCCTTCAAACTCTTTCAACAAATCCATGCCTCACACTTTCTGTAATCAAGGATTACATTGCTCGAAAGCTTGAACAGGAATCTAAGATGATTGAGGAGGACAGACAAGCCATTGAAAATTATCAGGTTGGTCTCCCCCCACCCAAAATAATAATAATAATAATAATAATAATAATAATGCTGCATTTTGATAGTTCATAGTTCATATCTCATTTTCCATCATTGTGGTGCCCATTACATGTGGCCAGTAGCTTTTATGACTCCTTTCATATTCTAATATTCTTGAGAATTTAGTCAGAAGTAAGGTGCATGCCAAACAAAACCTAAAAGCAATAAAGAAAGTATCACTTAAGCTTGAAGCAGACTAAATTAATAGTCAGAGAAACTTTAGAAGGATGATTGTAACTATGTAGTGGATGTGTTGTTCGATAAAGGATGGCTGGTGGCATATTTGTTGAACGATGGAGATAATTGGTGTTTGTTCCTTGTGAATAATTATGCTGCACTTAACTAGATGTGCTACTATGAATTTCAAAACTCTGTTCCGGATGGTTCTGTTCACAAAACATGAGCATCAAAAGATTCCTTTGCCTGAAAAACGCTTTCCTTAACCAGTGTTGAATCTTCCACCCACAAATTTTCTATCATAGTTTCACACGAAACCCATAATTTTCTCCTGTAAACCCTATCGTGTCAACATTATCATTAACAATAATTTGGAAAATTAAGTGGAGATGTGTTAATGAACACCTTAGTAGTGATTATGGAAATCAAGAAATATGAACTCTTTTGAAGTTCTGAATGTTTGACATATTGTATATCGGTGATTTAGGCTCTTCATTATGAAGCGGAGAACTGAGCTCAGCTATGTTCAGTTGACTTGAATACGCCAATCGTTTTATAGGAGTTATGAACCTCACTGACATGAGTAACATGATGATTAATGCAGTGGAAATTTTTTTTTTCTAGAGCTCTCTTGCGTCTTGCTGAATATGCAGAGACTAGTGCTTCTCATCTTGATGATAAAGTTGATTAGATTAATAACAGTCTGCACATGTTATAATTTTGTTTCCTATGATTTAATTTATTGAGAAACACATTCTAGATGATTGTGTGAAGTTTGAAAGTCTATTTTTCAAATTACCAAATAATTTGATGGCATATGCATTTGCTCTCTAATGTTGTGGGTTTGATGTAATTTTGTTTCTTAATTTTATTCCCTTGTTCTAATTAAATCCTTTGGTTTAGCAAAATATTCCAATGTTTCCTTATTTGACTACACTATTAAATTATTTGGAAGTATCATCTCACATTGCTTTATGTATCGCAGATGCACTTCATATATGAAGTATCTCGGCAAGAAACTTCACTTGTTTATTTTCTTCACTTCATTTCTCTTCCTTGTATTTCCTCTTTTCTTCTGCATGGCAAACTCATAATAAAAGTAATGATGAATCAAATCCTTTTGAAATACTGTTAGCGAAAATCATTACAAATGTGAACACTTAATGATGAAAGGGGAGATGTACAAGGAGTTACGGTTACGAACAAGAGATGAACCATTAATGGACTGCGACATTAGAGACGTACAAAGGCATTAGATTTTCCGCAACAATGAAACTTATAATTCTGACATCAAGCTGCTCACCTAAAAATTAAAACTTCAAACTTCTGCTAATTTTTCAGAGGGAAAACATACTATTTGGTCCCTATAATTTCATTGGGTTTTCCTTTTAGTCCTTGTATTTTTTGCTAGTGTTTTCAGTGTTTATAGTTTCAAAAAGATTGGGTGATATTTATTTTTCTTGTCCCTATAATTTCAGTGTTTTCAGTCCCTACACTAAAAAAATACTACAGGTATTGAATACAAAAGCTAATGATATTATAGGGACCAAAGATTATGTTTTCTCTTTTTCAGATTACTACCAACAGCAATGAACAATTTAAGCTAAATTTTGCTCCTTTTCCTCCCTACCTTGTCTTGACTTCTTCATTCCCTCTCTCAATGCTTGTACCACCCTAAAGCACTGCCACTTCCCAGGGAAAAAAATTTTGCTCCTCTCAATTTGGTAAACCTTGTAACATTTTAATAAATTATAGGATTTAATCGAAAAGGAAGAAAAGAATTAAATCGGAATTGACATCTGATTAAAGGACTAAAATTGTATTTGTCTAATCGTATTTAATTGTTGCTATTTTTATATCCAGGAAGTTAAGAAATTTAATGATTTTTTTACTGGTGCAGGAAGATACAATAGCAATGAGAAAAGAGATTCAGGATCTTAGGACAAATGCCAGAATTTTTCAGTTAAGCAAGTGTACTGCATGCACTTTCACTCTGGATCTCCCAGCCGTTCATTTTATGTGTATGCATTCGTTCCATTTGCGCTGCCTTGGGGATAATGAAAAGGAATGTCCTGAGTGTGCTCCTGAATACAGGTCTGTCTTGGAAATGAAAAAGAATTTGGAGCAAAATTCTAAGGATCAAGATAGATTCTTCCAGCAAGTGAGGAACTCTAAAGATGGGTTCTCTGTAATTGCTGAGTATTTTGGGAAAGGGATTATTAGCAAAACAAGTAATGGAACCACCTCTGGTCTCAGAACTGGAAGCACATCTTCCAGCAGCGGCTTCTGAGGGCTTCTGAGGTTTGAATTTATGCCACTTGTTTTAAGAATTCTTCTCCATGAAGGGCAAGCCTGCATTCTTGATGTCGATGAACGGAGCTGTGCTTTTCCGTCAGTGCTTGTTGACCAACCTTTTTATACTCTGCTGAAACAGTGTTTGTGTATTTAGTTACCCAAATGTGCTGGCTTTTCAGTTGACTTCTCATTTACTAGGGAACATTCCTGTATGGTCCGGCTGTTATGCTAAAGATTTTTTTTTCCTTGCAGATTTGATGCATGCTTATAGAGATCTTTGACAGAATTATTCTCTGAGTCTTGATTTCCTCTCGGCAAAATATTGGAGAATGCACTGAGGGGAAATGTTGTTTTGGTGTGAATTCGAGGTAGAATTTTTTTATTATCATGGCAGTCAAATTTTTCTGGGATATTACTGAGGAGATTTTAAAGTGTCTTTAGCCATGTAAAAGTGATGAAATTGCAAAAATTTTATTTGCTTGTTTATATATGGCTCATTGCCTCGTTGCTCTGTTCAATTTGACATCTTACCCTTTATTTTATTTTTTGTGGGTACAAATCTCACCTTTTATTTCTATGTTAAATTATTACCATAATCTTTCTTGCTTGCGAAAAGATAATTCGGGTTTGGGGTTTGTCTTCAATCTTCATTTTTCACAGGGAGAATGACAAACAGATTCAAGAGATTAATTAATTTAAATTAAGTCTCAATCAATTTTAAAGTGTCACGTTTTAAGGGTTTTTCAAGTTCAACTTTTAATTTTGTAATTTTATTATAATAAATTTACAATTTATTTTTAAAATTTTAATGTGGTTGAAAAATAAATTAACTTTATTTTCTTTGTTGAATTTTAAATTTATTACAATAAAATTGTAAAATTAAAATTTAAACTTATAAATTTTTAGAGTTTGATGCTTTGAAATTGGTTAATATTTAATTTAAATTAATTGGTGCGCTTGAAACTTGTTTGTCGTTCTTCCTTTTTCATATAGATAAAGGGGGCAGATTGGTAAATTCAAGCAATTGCAAAGAAATTAGATAAAGGCTCAAGTTAGACATTTGAAAAATGCAAAAATAATTTATCATTATCAACCTCTTTAGTTTATTTACTCTTTTTTTAATCTTAATTCAGCCATTTTATATCTTTAATTATTTAAATTTATTTGTATATTTTAAAAATTATTTAATTTTATCTAGTTGAAAAAATAAAAGTTCAATATTTTTAAAAATAGTAAATGTGGAAAAGAAAAATTGATTCCTCCTAAATATCCTTCAAATGGAAGCAATTTTATTTAAGAGATAGTTAGGTATTAAATATGAGTATTTTTTTAGTAAGGATTCAATATTTAAAATTTAAATTTAATTTAAATAGTTTCAATTAGGGTGTTCATGGGCTGGAATAGCTAATAAATAAATAAATAAATAAAAATATATTATGACTTTAATTAAATAAATAAAGTATTAAATAATAATAAAAAATAAAAATAATAATATATTTGAGACATGATATCTCGGCAATAATCTTATCTTGTCTTATCTTGAATATATTTTTATTTTATCTCATAAAATTTTATCCTATTTTTTTGAGGGAGACAAACTCACCAAACATGATTGAGACAAAATTTGGTCAAGAACAAAAATGAACCCTCCTAATTTCAATTAAAAAGAAAGATTTCAGCCAAAAAAATTAAAAGAAGAGGGGCGAAAATGAAAAGTAGAGAAAAAAATATCTTTCATGCTGTGCTTGGTGCTACTAGACGTTGAAGTCCATGCACTGAATAACTATAAATACTCTAAGTTTTTGAGTTTTTTAATATTTAAATTGTACTCCTCTCCTTTGAAAATGTATCACTTTTTTAAGGTTTAGATATTAAAAAAATTAATACTTTTTTGATGCTTTAAGGTATAATTAATGTATTTTTTTCAAAAATACCCATACCTAATAAAGTGCTTTTTATTTATTTTGAAATAATCTAATAAAGTGCTTTTTATTTATTTTAAAATAAAACCTCCACTTAAATACTTTCTTTGGTCCTATTTATTGGGTAGAGAGAGAAAAAAATTTCAGTTTATAAAACACCTCATTTGACCTCTGTTTAATGTTGAAGGAAAAAATATACTATTAAATTATGTATATTTAATAGGAACAAAATTAAAAAATTATTCAATTTCTTAATAGAATAAATGAATTTTAATTTTTTTTTAGTTTTGGTGAAATATATTAAAGTGCCTTATAAATAGGATTAAAGAAATAAGATTAAATATGAAAAAACAATATTAATTTGAATTAACTACTTTATTGAGAGGCAAGATTCGATTAAATATATTTTATATTTTTTTTAAATAAATTGTGTGAAAATAAAATAAATTATTATTTATATTTGTATATTCTAGTAACTAAAAAAACTTTTTATATTGTACTAGGAATAAAAAATATATATTCCCTCCGTTAAAAAATGTAAGGCATTTTTTAAAAAGTTGAATGTTAAAAAATGTAAAACATTTTTAGTTTTTCGAGATGTAATTGATACCTTTTTTTAAAAGTATTCTTATTGATGGTGATTTTATATTTATTATAGGATAGTTAATAGGGATAAATATGAAAAGATGAGATTAGTTTAAAAGTAGATAAGAACTTTATTAAAGAATGAGATTCAATTAAAAATATTTTATATTTTTTAACGGAGGGAGTAATTAATAGTAGTTGCAAAAGAAATTAAAAAATAGTTATTTTAACTTGTCCTTTTTTAAAATAATTAATTAAATTTAACTTTCACTTTTCTCTCCTTTATTTCTCTTAAACATTGTGGATCAATGTTCTAATGTATCACACAAGTCTAAAATCTAGTTATAATAGAAGATTGGGAAGCCATTCTTAACATTGTTGCACTATGACTATCAAATATCAATAGATTCACAATCAAGCATTAGTTAAACAATTTGCCTCGGCAAACTATTGTCCTCATATTTTCCATTAAAATAATTAAATTTTTATAGGACCGTTCACTTGTTGAAAAGAAATTAATTAAAAAATAAGAATAAAAATAAATTAAATTATTTAATCCCTTACATTCAATATGAAAAAACTCAATACCACATATTTTAAATGTAAAAATTATCACTCACTGCAAACCTAAAAAAATCATGACTTAAAATTTCATAAATTAAATTAATCATTCCCATTGTAAATATAATTTATTTATCTCTTCTCCACATCTTAATTATTATATTTTTATTTTTTTTACTAAATTCCATTTCAACAAGCAATCAAGACCATAATCTCCTCTGTTTTTCCCCCCTAAAACATCTTGAGCACTCAATTTAGCAGGGATAGCTATTTGAGGATCACAACAAATAAAACATTTCACCATGTTAACCTGAGGACAAGAAAATTGTTCATAATCCAGACGCTATTCATTATAAAGTGTCCCCATGAGCCTAGAAATACACAACACCAATGTGCAACAGAAAAACAAACTCGAGGAATACATGCAGAAATGAAAAACATGTTTATTTATGACTCTTCAATAATGCCAAGCAACTCCAGGCTATAAATAAAAATAGGGGCAATTCCAAACTCGAGTTCTTTCGAGCTTGAGAGTAATTGTTAATTATAAAATGATCCAAGAGGATTTGAAATCGCGAAGTTGTGATGAAGATCCAGTGCAGCTTCCAAAGCGAAGAGTTAAGTTCTTGTGTTGCTACAAGGTGGTAGTCATGAAATTGTCCAAACGCATCGAAAATATTACAAGAAAAGTTTTCTGTATTCTTCTGCCTCTCGAGCCATCTCCTCGAGGCTCCTGTCTTTCCTCTCCTTATCCAAGTCAAGCTTTTGCTTCAATTCCTTCTCCTTCTGATCCAGCTGCGCCATTGACAAACAGCCAACAACCAACGAGTATTAAATCAATCGGGTCAATATCAACAGCATTGACTTCACCGAAATGAAAATTTCTATCCTACCGCATCATAGATCTCATCATTCTTCTCAAAATCACCACTTATTCTCGGGACGACGTGAATATGAACATGAGGAACAGTCTGCCCAGCTTGAGGGCCATCCTATGCACAGAAAGGTAATTTACTTAGTTTTGTGACATCCAAGAAGCAATACATGCAGCCAGGCAGGCAACATAGTCAATGCAGATAAGGAAAACACTGAATATTGCACAGCGGTCAAAAACCACAAAGCTGAACTCCCCTCATTTACACAATTAAGACGGTAGCTTTGTCCAAGTCTTAGCTCACGAATCAACCAAAACAATGTGCATAACATCAAATGACAGAGAAAGCAGCCACTTTCAAATTTCACCTTAGAAGTTTAGTTACAAAACATTAGACAAGCTGTGTTACAACTCACAACAACAACAACAAGCCTTCTCCCACTAGACGGAGAAGCTGTGTTACAAACAGACAAAAGGTAAATGTAACAGTAACAATTATGCAGTCAAAATATATAGCGAACAAGAGCTGACAAAAAAAAATATTTGTTCAAGTAATCATATCTATCATGAAAAAATTTGTAGAAATGAAATGAAAAGATAATCAAATCAGTCATAGATATAGTACAATTAATTTGGGATTATAGGCTTATAAGAAAGGCGTACAGCCAGGACCAGCAACATCTTCCAGAAATAATATATATACATACATACAGGTGTAAATATTTAAAGGAACAAAGCAGATTGAAAAACTATGAGCACCCTCCTACTGTCTTACTTGGATGGCGAATGTAAGTGAAGACGCCTTGTGGTAATTCTCAAGCTGCCCACCAACTTTTTGTGCCATAAGCCATAAATCAGAAGTCTCTTCAGCAGTGAGATCAACAAATCTCTTCACTTCCCGCTTTGGACAAATAAGCACATGTGAAAACTGCTAAGTCAATCAAATTAACTAGATGAAGCTTATTTTTACAAATCTTATTCTTAATGCTTGAGGTTTTTAAGTCAGGAACAGTGTGAAATCAGCATATGCCAAGTCTAGTCATTCCACCAGCATCTTCAAACAGATGTTGGCAGGCATGGGGGGAAATGTTATGTTATATAGCTATTCCCAAATAAACAAGCCAAATGCCCAACCAAACATGCTTTCCCTGATGGAATACTCAATTAATTACATGGCTCGCGTGTAAAATATCAACACTGTCATAAGGTGAATGAATACGCGAAGATTGCCCTAGAGTCAATGATTAATTGCCGATTGCCGTGAGCTCACTGTGTTCCAAACCAATGAGTCTTCATCTATCTATCTATAATTTTATAACGCATCTGTATATAAGTATTGATGTCCTACATAACGCAAAACAGGTAAGTTATACGACTAAAAAATGCAATAATTATCCCAAACCAGCACAGTATTGCTGATATTCATAAAAGGATATGACCTGAAAAAAGACGATGAAAATTAATCAACAAAGATTCTCTTTTCAGATATGGGAACGCAAAAACTTGGGAAACAGTATCGCAAAGAAGACAACTTGTAAGCCCCTTTTACTGGATTCACTGCTCTTCGAACGAGAGAGGAAAAACAGGCGGACAGGACTACGAACATACCAGGAAGAAGAGGACGAAGATTGACCATAGCATAAGAGAGATGGGTGGAATAGAAAACTTCACTCTGGTGTATCTTGTAAGGCCCAAACGTGTAGTATTCCGCAGTCATCTGCGAAACGCGTCGAATAAAAGCCGAAATTTGAGATGAAAGCCACAGGAGTGAGCAATTTTACGGTCGAAATCTGGAAGCGCTTTGAACTTACCCTGACGCTGGACGAGAAGATTGGTCGAGCTTTAACTGGTGCTGAAGAACGTCGAAGACGCCAGTGATGATTGAGAGCAAGCGAGGGCACTAGGCGCAGCAACAGCTGCTTTACCATTTTCCCCTTTAAAAGGTTGTATGAACAAGTAACAAATATCTAAGTGTTTAAAAAGGTGTTGAGAATTAATTAATAAAAAAAAAATTAAATTCTTAGTATAATTTATTTAGACATAAAAGATATATAAAACTTTATAGAATAAGTATTTTTAATTTTTTATTAAATATAAAAAGATTACAAATTTAAATTGAAAATAGGAACTAATTGTTAAAACTAAAAAAGTTACAAGTGTAGAATGTGAGTCTTTGTTGAGTATTAATTATCTTTTTTTTTTCATTTTTATATTTTATTTATATTGTCAAAGTGATAGTAGCTTTTTTTTAAGACTTAAAACATTTTGTTGAAGAATTAGAGATCCCACGAAACTCATGGCATAGTTTTTACTCAATGTTTTTTATTTTTTATAATCAATTGTCTCACTGAAATACTTGAGCACGATGATACTGCTTCCATGATTTTGAGATCACTTGAGATCGTTTCTTTACGTATCAACAGTATAATGTTTGCAATTGGAGAAATTTTAACATGTTCATCCTATTGTGGCCTTTTATTAAGTTCAGGGCCAGTCATTTTATTTAAATTAAGCTTGATTTTTCAATTACTCAACCCAAATAACTTTATAACCCTGAGTGACATTTCATATTTTAACTCAAACAAGTTGAAATGACCCCCCTCTTTTTATAATGCATTTTTATTTATTTTGGACTAGGTTATGACCAATAAAAAACTTAAGAATCGTATTTTAAAAAATAAAAATAAATAAACAAATTTTTTTATTGCACAAGTATCTTATTCACGACACAATAAAATATGAAATATGAGGGCATCCATCTGCAAAAATTTGACCTGGTTTGACACTTCTACTTGTATGCGTTGCAACATACACACTGTATAATGACTTATATATAGACTTGTGCATCCATATCATTTTGCATTTGCCTTTTTTTCCCTTCCCAACTTTTGCTTTTGCCCATTTCATTCGGATTGTGAGCACTGTGGTTAAGTAATAAATGGAGATAGCAGTTCAATTATCTTTGATGAACGTGTGCGGGGTTTGATCTGGAGAATGGGCCCAAAAGTCCGATCCTTTTACATGGAGGGCCTTGCATAATTCTCTAGCCACAAGAGAAAACCTGTATCGCAGAAAATGTGCGCCGAATCCACTTTGCCCTGTCCACGAGGAAGAAGCGGAGACCACCGAGCGCCTCTTCCTTCGTTCGTTGCTCATGGACCCAGGTACAGGTAACTTGCCCTTAAGTTTGTTTATCACTTCTCTGGATACCATTAATTTGGGTCTTTGGCTAGAAAGTGTGCTTTTGCCTGACAAGCCTAATATGAATTATATGAAAGCCTACATCCTTGCAATCTGCGGGTACAGTTGGAAGTCACATTGTAAAAAGGTGTTTGAACATGTAGACCCCAACCCTGTGCAAGTTATTGACAAGGTTAATTGCTCCACGAGGGATTTTCGGGATGCCCACTCCTTTTATGAAGCAGAGGGTTTAAATAAATCAATAGACGTTGTTACCAAGTGGAAGAAGCTTGCGGATGGGATAGTCAAAATTAATTGTGATGGGGCATTTTGTGGGCAAGCTGGGAAAGCTGGTTTTGGCCTTGTAAGTAGGAATTCTAAGGGCTATTTTCTCAAGGGTCGGACCAAAAAAAAAACAAAAAAGAACTCTGATTCTTCATTTCTTATAGAACCTTTGGCTCTTCAAAAAGGAATTTGCTTAGTTGATGAACAGCTGTACGAAGATGTAGTTATTGAAACAGATTGTAGTGAGTCGTTTAAAGCGGTGTGTTCACAGGATTATACCCATTGCCTTTGGCAATATCATGGTGTTATGGATGATGTCTTTGACATGTTGATGGCTCGAAGAATGATCCCTTTCTCTCTTGCTCCCAGTTTAGGTAAAGTTGTCGTCGACCATCTAGCTCCTTTGGCTTCGAGGGAGATGGGACCCAATGGTCTGGTTTCAACACCCCCATCTCCTCTAGTACCTATCACTCTCCAAGAAGCAAATGTTGATGGCATTTATTGTGATGACAAACTCTTTGCATAGGCAAACAGAAAAGGCATTGATTAATGATTTGTTTCCTTTTTGTAATTTTTCAACCTGTAATTGTCATCATTTATGCCTTTTATTTCGTTTGTTGTACTTGGACTTCTTTGCTTCTGCTTAATGAACTTCTCTTTGCTGGTGATTAAAAAAAAAAAAAAAAGAAGTAATAAGTGGGACAATGAACTCAATACAAATATATTTAAGTTGGAATAACATTCAAACTGAGACGCAGCCCAGCTTTACCCAGTTAGCTTTAACATATATTTATCAAAATTATCATCAAAGACACTTTCTTTCAAAATAATAAAAGAGAGGCAGCAAAAAAACCTTCTAAAAGGCTGACATGAAAGAGAGAGAGTTCACTCATTTCTTCATTGTGATGCTCAATGAGTTGTTTTAAATTATTCATTGGTTAAATTCTCAGAGCAATTTCTTTATAAAAAAAAAAAGAATTCATGGGATTATCTCTAAACTATAAGTTTAAAAATATTTAAAACTTTAAATTCATTTTTAATGCAGTGTCCTCTTTTAATTTTTGAAAATGATTTAATGTCACCCTTATGAATAACAAGTGTTACTTTTAACCATTAATTGATAAAAAATTATAAAAAAAGACTTTAAAAATTATAAAAAAATTACAAATAAGTAGTACTCATTTGTAGGTTGCACATAATCGGGTAACAGTGTGACCCAACATGCCATTTGAGCTAGCCTGACGTGAGTGTTTGAGCCAGGTTTGACCCGATTGGCCCCAAACAATTTTTACAAGTATTTTCTTTAAAAAATTTAAAAAAGTTTTCTTAAAAAAATATTATTATTACCATTTAAAAAATATTTTTTAAAAAAACTAATACGAAAATCAAAAGTAATTTTTTTAAAAAAGTACATATTACCAACAACTGTCAATTATTTTAACAAAATATTAAGTCAAAAATAAATTTTAACTTTTAAAAGAAATTTAAAAATTGCAATGATAAGAAATGCCCAAAAGTTCATAAAAATAGTATAGTCTATGAAAACTTTCAACAACGAATAATACCATAAAATAAATATTATTAAAAAACTTAAAACAAAAAAGGCACATGTTCAAGTCGAGCAAGGTTTGACTCTTACCTGGAGCCCAATTAGATGCTTGGATCGAATGTCAGAATATTTTGAGTGGGGCCTGATTGATTGGGTATTTGCACTATAGAAATTAAATTTTATAATTTTTGAAGTATATTTTATAATTTATAATTAATTAACAATCAACATTAAATGTCATTAATGATATAGGCAATATTGTAATATTTTTAAAAGTTAAAGAAAAAGTTTTTAAAAAAACGAATTTAGGATTGTAAGACACTCAAAAACATATAATTGTCCTAACTCCAAAAACTAAAACATAGAAACTGTCCAACATCCAGCCCAGCCCAATATGCTCATCTCAAACAGCATCAACGTTCAGGAATCATGAAATGGGTCTAAAACTCGGTTATAGGGATAAAGTCCGAGCTGTATCTCTAACCGGGAAAAAATAAAAAAGGTGAGAGTCTCTCAAGTTTCTCTGACACTGCTCTATCCAGTCGGATAAAATATAGGTTCCTTACGGTCGAGCTGCTCTGCTCTTGGACAATGGCGTCCTTCTGCAACGCCGTTATGGCTACCAGTAGCGACAGCAGATGGAGTATGGCGTCACTCCGATCAGCTTTACCTTCCGTTCCTCCTCCCTCTTCCTCCGCCTCGCGGTGCTTCCCTCTCTCTGTAACGTTCCCCTCATCGTCATCTGGGTCATACGGGCGACGAATTTCTCAGGTCAAATCCAAATCGTCCCTCGGATCTTTCAATGGGCTTTCTCCTCAAAACCCTTTGTTATTTTCGGGTGCGACCTCAGGCAGGAGAAATCAATTTATCTTAGCTTTGTTGTTTATTTATGGCCAGTTTTATGTGCATCGCCATGATTCTGATCCATTTATCCTGGTTTGTTCCTGGGTTGCCTATATTTCCGCTATGTTTATGCAAATGTTATTGTAATGGTTTGTCTAATTTATGCCTAGTAGTAGTTTTCATGTGTCGTGGTTTCATTGTGGCAGCTTGCTATAATTCGTGGACATCTATTCTATTTTTTTTCCTTTCGCCTTTTCTTTCTTAAAATAAAATGGGTGAAGTTGTTGACTGACCCACTAGGCTTGACTTGTATGCTAGAAAAAGCAATATTTTCCCTTTCTTTTCTCCTAAAAGAATGGCGGTGTGTGCATACGTTAATCTTGTTTCTTTCTGTCTGTTATGCTTAGGATTTCAGTTTATTGTGCCGTATTAGTTGAATCTGCCGTCTAGAAATTGCTACTTGAATATTATAATTTGGATGTTTTTTGGCAGATTGCTTTCCATTGATGTCGTTTATAATTGGAAGAGTTCAAGTCTATATGATGTGGATTCTTTGAATTGTAATCATTTCAAACAATTTTTTCTGGTGTAGTCTATGGTCGCCATGCCATGACCTTTTATCCTGAGTCAGCATAATTATCAAATTATTGACTTTAACAACTTAAGAGCCTGGATTGTGCTCATTAGTAGAGATTATTGCTGATACTTTCTAATTTAGATCGGCTATTTGATTCTCTCATGACTTGAGCTCTTGTTGTTGTTGACGTAACATGTGAAGGGGCTGAAAAGTTTTGGTCCTATACCTCCTGTTATGTTAATGGAAGAAAATGATGGGGGCTAGTGTTTTTGTTGATATTCTATGGTATCACTCTCGTATTTAGACAAGTAGTCTCTTACTCCAATGCATTAGGTGTACAACAATTTCTCACTGCAGAGGTTATTTAGTTGTTATATTTGTATGTGAGTTGAATATCAGTTTCAGGGGGGGAAACCTATCGCATGGACTTCTGGTTTGAATGCTTCAATCAGAAGCTTTGTTGGTTGTTTGCTTTGTGGTTGATGTGGTAGAAAATTGGATACTAGAATCTATACGATATGGCTGCTTTAATTATAGCAGTTTCAACCACATCACTTTGTTAGTTGACCCCGAGTCCGACTTTAGCATAATAACCAAAACATTAAAGTCAGTATGGAGATTGAAGCCTTGATTGCGCTCACTGCCTATAGATTAGCGGTTATACTGTTGAAAGCAGAACTGCAAGTGTTCTGAACTTTTTCCCCTGCATCCGTTGAAATTTATGATAGCTCTCCAGTAGTTAGACTAATAATTTTTTAGCAGTGAGATTGGAGGTGCAACATCTTCTCATGTGAGATGATGTTAAGGTCGTACACGTGCCTATTGGAATTAGATGCTTATTTAAAGTTGTGGAATTATGATTTAGGAACAACAACAAAAAGCCTTATCCCACTAGGTGGGTTGACTACATGGATTATATGACGCTATTGTGCTCTATCATTTATTAAGTTTTTAGAAATATTGTTAATTAAGAGGTCTCGACTTTCAAAAGTGTTCTCTTTAGCCTACCTCTATCTTTCTTGACAGGACAAGACTCAAAGTTGTTGATTTTACTCTTTTTACAAGTGCCTCCCGTGGCCTTCTTTGTTCAAGTCCAAACCACTTTAAATGATTTTCTACTATTTTTCCTTTAATGGGTGTGACGCCTACTTTTCTCTTGTACTCTCATTTCTGATTTGTCTTTACATATATGCCCGCACATCCATCTCAACATTCTCATAACAGCTACTCCAACTTTATATTCTTGCTATTTCATTAAAGCCTGACATTCACTACCATATAATATTATTGATCTTATGGCAGTTCGATAAAACTTCTTTTTAAGTTTATTTCTAATTCAAGAACTTCAAAATATGATTTAGGAACTGCTGACCAAAATATTTCAATTAAAGAACTTCAACCAATAGAGGTTGTTCATCTATTATTTATGAAGTTTGTGTTTGAAAATTGTTCGCCATTCTTTTGGCTAATTTCCTTCAGGATTTTGGCTTTAAGAGCTTCCAAACTGTGGCTGTGATTGAAATTGTAAACAAAGAAATGACTGGGAACAAAAATAAGCAAATAAATAAAAGCTTGTGTGACATTATTAATGTGTGTGATAATAGTAATGCTTTTTCAATGGAAAGTTAAGAATGGAGGAGCTTCCATTATTTTACTATCTCATTCTTTTGTAACTCGATGATTTGAAGGCATCGGCAAGATGAGCACCCTAAATCCATTGGGAGAGCATACTCACAATCATCGCTTGGAGTTAGTAAAGAGATGATTTAAACCCCCCCCCCCCCCCAATGGATTTCATGTATAGATCACTTTGCTGATTATTTGAATGCCACATACTCTGAGTAATGGATTGAGTTTTAAAGGTGTTTATTATCCTAATTGTTAGATAAAATAATCTGATAGGATTAATCACCTCATGTCATATGGCCGCATCAGACCACCAGAGCAAGAGCCAGGCAATTAGGAAGTATGTTGATAAGATGATTACATTAGCAAAAGACGGTTCTCTTCATAAGAGGAGACAAGCCCTTGGCTTTATCTATGAGAAAACAGATTGTTCATGCTTTATTTGCAGAAGTTCAGGACCGATATGGCGAAAGAAATGGAGGCTACACAAGAATCATCAGAAACCCTGCCAAGGCGGGGGTGATAATGACCTATGGCTTACATTGAACTTGTTTGCCTCTGATTTGACAGTGGATTCTTGCGAAAATTTTTTGTAATGTTCACTTATGTTATATCTTGCTGCCTAAGTTTGTATTTTTCTTGTATCCCTCCCTGCCAGAACAATTTATCTCTGCTCTTATTTTTTATTCTCTGCATATTGAAAATCTTGATTCTAAGATACTTTAATTTTATTTTTAATTATGTTAAAAAATTTTAACTTAAAATTTAATTTGCCCTTATAATCTAATTTTATATTCTTTCACACCTCAATTTAAGAAACTTTAACTAATTATGACAATACTTAAATAAAAAATTTAGAAAGTGTTTAAATTAAAACAAAATAAATATGAATATATTGAGTAATTTATTTTTGATTTTATATTTCATCCCTATTTCATTAATTTTTTTACATATATGTTTGAAACATTATTTTAGAAAAAATATGTATTTATATTTTTAAAAAAATTACTAATAAAATTTTGGTAATTAATTAAAAATTTTAAAATATGAATAAAATTTAAAAAAATATATATATTACTCCATCCCATCCGTTAAAATGTAAGATATTTTAATTGAATATCACTTTCAATAAAGCAATTAATTAGTTTTAAACTAACCCTTTATTTTCAATACTTACTCTTGTTAAATACCCTATAATAAATATAAATCATTCATCAATATAGGCATTTTTGAAACAAAATAATGATTATACCTTAAAAATTAAAAATGCCTTATATTTTTTTTACATCCAACTTCTCAAAAAATACTTTACATTTTTAAATGGAGGCAATATTTTTTTTGGATATTTTAAATGATTTTTAGATAATATCTTAAAGGAGTATCTTCACCTAATATATATGATTTAAAGATTAACTAATAGTTAAATGGATGAAATATAATTTTTGTAAATAGGATGGATGTTTGCATTTTAAAAACTATTGATTCTAATGGAAGTTAATATATGCTTTAAAAATATGAGGGAGGTATATATAATTTTGGCAAACTAGTAGCTAGAAGGAGGTTGACATGTTTTACTCAAAATTAAAGGCTAATGTAAAGCAAAACACATTTACGTCACAGTGTGTGTGTGTGTAACTCAACTAGTTTCTCACACTTTAGAGGAGGATGCATGAAATACTACATTGCCAATCATATCATGAGCAGTTGGTTAAAAAAAAAAAAATTCAACATCATGAGCAGCTACAGCCCAGTTGGCCATTCTTTCGACAAAGCATTCTCTTTAACAAGTGATTCTCACGGAATCATTTTTTTTTTTTTAATGAACAAGTTATATTCACAAGAGCTAAAAAAAAAAAAAATTCACTTTGTACATCTATTTCATATTGATTTGTAAGGGTCGCAAGAATTCATTAGGATGGTTGCAATTGGAGAATGTTTAAATTTGCAATTTCACAGCAAACTATATTTTAAATAGAAAGAAATCTTTTCTAAAATTGACATATCATTTAAATCAATTATACAATTACTATATATCTTACATTGCTAAGCAACTTTTGACCATCTTAAGTTAAGTTGGATGAATTGAAAAGGAAGTTTTATTGAAACTTGCTTTGCTTATCACATCAACTTTGTGGCATCAAAAATAACATTAACAAACTTATTAAACTTGTGTTATAAAAAAACAAACTTATTAAAATTGAACCAATTGTGAGGTGACATTTACATCTGATTTAATTTGTATTTTTTAATACTTTTAAAAGAAATATTTGATTGTTGAACAGCTGTCAAATTTTACGTTTCTCTTCCATTGAACCTACCACTAACAGGCTTATCCGGTATTTGGTTTTTTTCCATAGATAAAACAACTTTTGCTATAATCCTTGGATTATATAAAGAGCTACTAGGTTTTTAGGGTAAAATGTAGTAGGATTTTCTCAAATTAATTGCCGGCGGAGATTTCGTAAATTTTTCAAGAGATCTAAGCATTCGAAACAATAGATAAATTCATGTATGGTCTTAATTGAAATCGGTAATTTCTTACTCTTATCTTCGTGTGTATGAAATTGATTGAAGTTTGCATCTCAAAGTTGATATATATATATATATATATATATATATATATATATATTTATAAATTGATCTTGACTCAATCTAAATCTAAGTGAGTCTAGAATTCTAGATCTATCTTCAAAATTTTTTAGATTTTTTTACTTGTGATTTCATAAATTTTGGTTGTTCAATTTGTTGTACTTCTAGTCAAACCCTCTTCTCGCAGAGTGAAATTCATTTTCCCATCTAAAGCGCATTCTTTCAATTGATGTGTAGATCTCTCCATTCTCTTGAAATGCACTCTCCATTCTCCATATTGTTTAATTCATAGCGTAAGGATGCTGTCTTCTTTTTTCAATTCAAATCTCTTCTCATTTTCTCCATCTGATTTGAATCTGTTGGCTTTTGGGAAATTTTCATAAATCATGTATGTTTTTTTATTCGACATTGAGCTGTCTAATTTTCATTTTCAACCGTCTTTGCTCTCTCTCTCTCTCTCTCTTCCAATTCTCGTAATTGTGATATCTCCGTTGGAATTAAAAAAATAATTTATTTTAAATAATTTTTATTGTCTAGTAAATTGATCTTTTTTCTTTTTCTAAAAATAAAAATATTTTTAATAAATCTAACTATTTAGATTAATGCAATGATCAATTTTTTTAAATGATCATCAATTTTTCAACCGAATAAAAATGCATCCATTTTTCCATAATTTATTTTTCTTTGTCAATTTTTTCTTCAGCCTTGTATTTATTTTATCATTCAGATTTCAGATTTCAGAATTGTGGATTCTTTCTCTATATTAAATGTTTATTACATTTATCTCATGCAATAATTTAGTAATTTACCACATGTAAAATTAAAGCTACAACAAATAGTATGTAATCATTACTAATACTACTACCTCCCTGTTCTCGAATATAGGAGAATTACAACAAACTTACACAGTTAAAAAATTAATTAACCTTAATAATTATGTTTGAAGTTGAAATGTTTGGATTGAAATGTCCTTATAATTAATCTTTACTTTTTTTTTCTCTATATTTATGATACCATTCATTTATGAGGAACAATTTGAAAAAAAATGTGATTAATGTTTTTTAAAATTTGTAATTTTGCTTATACTAAAAAAGTACAGGATAGTTTGCTTTATATTTGACAACGGAGAGAGTATGGCTTAAAAGAAAAGGTCAACTATTTTGGTTACTATTAACCTATATCAAGGATCAATTAATGCTCATTGCTTGAAAAATACCAAAGGTTTTCCGGAGTGGTCTTCGATTGGAGATAAATCAATTTAATGTACATTTACATAGTAATCGCTGTAGAACATAAAATTTGTAAGTGTTAAATTAAATAATAAAACTCATTGATCATTAATCTCTGTGTAATCCATTGAAAAATTAATTTTGCATTCTGACCCATTTTTGAAAATAGATGTTTAGACTGTACTTTATATGTTACATGTATATGACCTCAGTTTAGTATTTTACTCATCTCAGCCATTTGAGCCATGCATCTCTCAAAATCACAAACTCTTCTATTACAAAATGAAGACTTCTGTGGGTGTGCATGCTTCTTACTTTTATGCAATATTTATCCATGAAATCAATTCAATCAATGTGACCTTGAATCGTTTTGAAAGATTAAAGAGAGAAATCTTGTATGATCACAGCACACAGTGTTGATATATAGTAGGGAAAATGAGTAAAGAGGATATAGAACAAGTACCAAGGAGACGAAGTGCAAGAATTATTGCATTGGAGCAGAAGCGCGGGCGAGAGAAGAAGGCACAAGAGGAAGCCAAAAAGAACTGCCCAGATCAGTACAAAGGAAAAGCTGTTATTGGTGAAGAAGATGATAATGACTTCATAGATGATGAAGAAGAGGAAGAAGAAGACGATGAGTATGCTCCAAGAAAGAAGAGAGGACGCAAGAGTAGACCACTCAATCAACTCATATCTTTGACTCAGGTCTCTCTTTATGATTTTCATATCTGTCTAACCACTTTATTTATGTTTATTTTCCTTGGCATGTATAAAGTAATAATTAAACACGCCCTATAAAAAGGAACAAAAGAAGTATATTCACGTTCAGAAGTTTGAGAGTAGACTGCTTATATGCAAGATTGGGAGGTGTCTTATGATAACGTTTGTGGAAAGCAAATACCTATATGGATTGGCTGGCATAGAATGCATTTTTTTTTTTCGGATCAACGTCAAAACATAATAAAATTATGGAGCCACTTTAGAGTGTTTAACCACCATGGATGATGACCTTAGATACAAACATACAGACATGCATCGGTTAACTATCTTCTTATTCGGTTTTGTTGTCAAATAATCTGTAGGCATTTGTCTCCGTATATGATTCAAAAAAAAAAAAAAAAGGTTTTAAGAGTGAACTCTCAACCTCTCAAAACGATGATGTTTTTCGACAACAAAATCTAACAAATGCAGTAGGCAGTGGAACTGACCATTGTTCATCTATCAACGTGCTTGCCAGATACGCTAATAGAAAGGACTTAGAGTGGCTTTTAGTTGGATTATTTGATATTGCATTTTGCACCCCTTGGGATCTCTTATATTCACTTTCTTTATATGTTTTTAGCCAATTCAGGAAGGACAAAACGCTGAGTATTTAAGTACTTCAAGAAGAAATGGTAAGCTTGTTAATTAGCTACATATCTCACCCTTTGATAGTGTTATTTTTTTCCCTCTGCTAAAGTAATCATTATGTTTGAACTTTGTTCTTTACAGGGTTGCCCAGAATACTACCCAAGGACACTCTTGAATTTGTGCTTGACCTCCTACAAAGGTGAAAATTATTGCATATCTCTATCTCACTACATTTGTTTGAGCAATCTCAGAGATCAAGGAATTATGAAATGATCAAGAATCTCAGGGTATAAACTGTAAATTATGCAGGCGGGATCCAGACGAGTTTTTCTCTCAGCCTGTCAATTCTAATGAAGTCAGTTCTTATCTCATCTTTTCAAAATCTAATTCAACCGTTTCTTGTTTTATTGCATTACGCCTTCTCATGTTGCTATATTGGAGTTTTGCTTTGAAACGTTCAGGATATTGATTAATACTACAGAATTATCTTCCTCTTTTTTTTTTTTTTGAGCTATATCCATGCAAGTACATATTATATATGAGTTTGCTTTGAAAAGTTGCAGGATTATAGTAGAGTTGTGAAGGAGCCTATGGACTTCGGCACTATGAGAGCCAAAGTACATGAGAATTTGTATACTAATATGGAACAATTTGAGGTTTGCACATCACTTCACCACTTGCACATTTCATGCTCTTTCCTCTTCAAATGAAAAATGTTCATATAAGTTTAGATTTGGTGCTCACAACAATACTGAACACTCTGTACTTAGTAGGCATCCTCTTATATCGTAATTAAGTGAGATTTTAAAATCCACTCATAATTGATGATGGCATCACACATATTGTTAGCTTTTGATCACGTGGATGACCAGGATCAAACCTCATAATGCAATACGACATTTCCACAACCATATGTACATAATGGTTAGTATTGTGCTATTTAAACAACCAATCCAAATCTCTTCTCGTATGTTACTTCGTTCTAAATTTGTTTCCGTTAGTAATGTTGTAAAGATAAATCCTTTATGAACACAATTTTTCAGCAGTTTCAATGTAAAAGGTGATATAGCAAGGTGTTTGTAAAAATAGCTTAAACAAAGTGCATGTTTTTCATTTGACAGTCTATAAAAAGCAGCACCATTTATAAGTGTAATTAGTAAACCCTATAGAAAGACTGCAAGTCACTTGAATTAGGCAAGGGGATTTAGAATGATGTATTCCATGTATATATATTATTACTCTTGAGAATTTAATTTTTCTCTATCTTTTTCAGTGTACATGCACCCATTACACTTTATAGCTAGAAAAACATTCATCTCGACCATATGAACTAGCCTTTTCCCTCTGATTTTGAGAATATATTAAGCATTGGGCAAAAGTGCGTGTGCTTTTTCTGGTGGAAAAAAAAGCTACGCATGTTTTAATGTCAAATAATTGTGAAACATTTTGCTCAGTAAAACCTCAAACTGATATATGTTTCATCTATTTTCCATGATGTACAGCGGGATGTGTATCTAATATGCTCCAATGCCATGAATGTTAATCCCTCATCTGCAAGTTCCCACAAAGTGGTAGGGCCAAACGTTGGAGTAGCTAGGACCTGTCTCTGTGTGTGTGTGTGTGTGTGTGTGTGTGTACCATTTGTTGTCCAAACTATAGTTTGAAGGCTGATATAACGAGTCTGCACGAAGAATGATCTAGGACTTGTATATGTTCAATGTATATATGTACATTACTTACAGGCCGAAGCAATCAACGAAGAAGCAGCGAAGGTGTTTCACGCCTTGTATGCTGATCCAGAATATTTTGATGTGGGGTACTTTGGCGTCGATGAGAAGAAACCAAGAGGAAGGAAAAGCCATGGACGACCCAAAAATTCTGGTCGTCCAAGGCGACTTCCTTCTAAACTTGGAGGTATAGTTAACGCAAGAATTATTTTTTTCTCATGCATGACTCTTATAAACTTTGATGTTCATATCAACAAGACGTAAGCTTGTAAGAGTACCTTATACATGCTCAAAGCAGTCTCTGATTCACATTTATGAATATATCCTCCTACCGTCCTACGAAATGAGAGATTGACGCAACTAATTTAACTGTTATATATAGGTGGAAACTCTGGTGCCAATAATTCCACAGAAGTCGGAGTGGAGAAGAGGAAAACATATTGTCCATCGGGTGGAGATTCCATATTTTCTGAAGTCTTAGATGGACCCAAAAGGAACTTACAAGTAAGTCTGCTCGAGCCATCTTTATATATGTGCGTTTCTTGTCTCTATTTATATTCACCCTTAATGGCTCTTAGCGGGTTACTACATATTCATTATTCAACCTTTATATCAGTTTTATAACTACCATGGTATTTTCAGTTGTGTGTTTTGTTTCCTTATTCCTCATTAACTGATCCTCGCAGGTCATGTTATCGTACAATGCAAGAAATATAGCTAAACATTATTCTCTACCATTTCTGTTCCTAATTAGTTATGCACATGTGACATTGCAGTTTCACAAGCCATCTTGTTATTACCAAGATAGTCTGGCTCGATTCGTGGAAGGTATGGGACCTACAGTTCAAAAATATGCGGCTAGGAAAATAGAATCCCTTAGACAGAGTCAAATTTTGCGTGGGGAAGCCGCAAGACCAAATCCCCTTGCTAATTTCCTTGATACCACTGAGAATACTCTAGGGCCTGCTTCAACGGTGCATCCACCGCAGCCACTGCCTCCTCGTCCTCCTCCTCCGCCCCTACCGCCGCGGCCACCAACAGCAGCAACAAGACCTGGCCATGGTGCTCCTCGTAGCATGCATCATCCAGCCTTATCAAACAGGCCCCTCACTATTCCAGGTTTTGCTCCTCAAGCCCCTCAGGAAACCAGAAGTGTCAACTTTGATAGAAATGGTGATTATAAGGGCAAGAAGGTGGCGGTGGATTCAAGAGAAAACTGGGATGCTTATGCAGCATCTATTCTGAGTGGCTATTTCATGAACAATGGAGGAAGAGGAATAGGCCTGAATCTGAATGGAGAGGGTTCGAGCTCTAGTAACAATCCGGCTCCTTCTTTTCATCAGAACAGGTCTTCCTTCCTAACCATGTCGTCGTCTTCTTTTCGAGAGGCTAATCAGAACCAGAACCAGGAGATGCAACAGAATGATCGTCCTGAAACATCATATGCCAGAAACAATTATGTGAATGCTCTGAGAAATATCAGCAGGAATGCTACACCAAGGGAGTTTACCCAAACTCATACTCTTGTGTGGCCCAGTGTTGTGATCTCTGGGCCCCAAACCCAGTCCAGGCCCAATAATGAGGCCATTAACACCAACGATAGACAGGTTACTCCCGGGCCAGTAGTGACATGCCCCATATCTGACTATAGCCTCTCAAGCCAACCTCTCTTGTCTTGCCAGAATCTGAT
This sequence comes from Prosopis cineraria, assembly GCF_029017545.1. Lineage (NCBI taxonomy): Eukaryota > Viridiplantae > Streptophyta > Magnoliopsida > Fabales > Fabaceae > Prosopis > Prosopis cineraria. Next base: position 3,619,461 of record NW_026555339.1, on the reverse strand, counting down.
GAGGCAAGAACAAGAGCATACACCAGGGCATAATCTCTCAGGGAACTCTCTTTTGTCTCAGAACTTGACAGAATGTGACTTTACTCTCTTGAGGCAAGCTCTCTGGTCGCAGAAAGTGCCTGTAGAACGGGTGACTGGAAATAACTTCTCATGGCAATCTTTCATGCCTCAGAATAAACCTGCCATGCTCCTTACTGAAAATAACTTGTCATGGCAATCTTTCATGCCTCGGCAAATTCCCCAAGAGCCCATGAACATGACTGGCTATAATTTCTCAGGTCAATCTCTCATGTCTCAGCAAACTCGATCAAATTCTAACCCCATGACTGGATGTGCTCTATCTGGTGGGCAATCTTGCGTGTCTCAGCAAAGGCCTGAAGATGTAGGGCTCGTGAATGGGTGGCAATCTTTTCTGCGTCAGCCAGACCCCATGAAATGGCAATATCTTATGCCACAACAGAAGCCCCAGGATGCACAGACACGAGCGGTGATTGGGTATTATGAAAATCTCTCACAAGTAGCAAATTGGACTGAGGATGGAACCTCTAATTTGCACAATTTGGGCAGCACATATCAACCAGAGGATTTCCAAACAATATGGAGACCAGTAGACCTTAAAAACATCACCTTTACAGACCATACAAATGCAAGCCTTTATACTGCACAACCTGCATTATTAAACTACTCTGGTGACTTGGTGATGCAACCCGAGCCCAAGCCAGAGCTGAGCCAGCCGAGCCCTCTGGGTCTATTTCCTCAACAAATACCAAGGCCACTACCAGCATCTGCATCTCTTGAAATGCCCATGGGCCTCAGTGCAATGAACTACTATACGGGTAATGCTATGGTTGGCCATCCTGTAGCAGGAGGAGGAGAGGGTACTCCTGCCCAGCTTGGGTGGGACGGTGATCACCAGCCCAATTTGGCTCTTCAGCTCTAAAAAAATATGATAGTCCAGACTTCAGTTCTGCCTTTTATATTACTTCTGCCATCATGAGAAAACTATAGACATCCTCGACTTGCGTTTTATGCCTTTTCAGATTTCTCCATACTTTGGTACTCTGTTAGAATAATTTGCTTGCTTGCATGTTTGACAAACTTCAATTTTATGGCATGAAGAGATGATAAATATTCCTGTTAGCTTACCAGCATTCCTATATATACCGTCGAAATGTGTGAATGACAACATCGCACAAAACACGTATTTTAATAAATTTTTGTCAGATCAAGTCATACATATGTAATTGAGAACTTTTTACATCCCATTACAAAGTTGATACCTGCTGGCAAATCCCGGGCCCAAGATCTCTCTATAGGCTATTCGAGTTGTGTTTGAGGGAAAAGTAGGTGAGTTGTGGGCAGTGAGTAATATGGGAAAAGCTAAAAAAGAATGGTTGAGGGCATATTTTAGCGTGCACACCGGACAGAAAGTGAGATCCACCTCAGCCTCTGGAGATAAAATCAGAAGTTGTGTCCCTATATTCACCACCACCACCCATCACTGCTCGCCCAATGATAAATATTTCAGACACCATATTTAGAATATATGTAAACACACCAAGTTTTAAGACTTTATATATATAATGTTAATGTAAAGGGAAACAAATGTAGGCATGCTAGAACCCTTTACCATGTATGTTTCTGACTGCTTAGTTGCTATCAAATTCTCAAGGACCACACCACCAGAGAAGAAGGCAGCCCCACATGTATATGTATTCAATTGGGCTTAGGGTGTATGACTTGTCACCGTCTTCTAAGTTTTTTCGTGGTGAAATGTAGAACTGATGAGCCAGAGGATGACAAATCATGCTAGATTCATCAACACGCACATATCTACAGTGAACTGAAATATAATTATGACATCATGATTAATACAAACAAAAATGAGTGACGCAGAGAGATCAGAGGATAGCTTTTAAGTCAGAAACAGTGGTTACTTCTCAAGCTCTGGCTCTTTACTACAGAGATTAATGCTTCAGTTTCAGAGATGATGGCGACAGCAAGGGACTAAAGGGAAAAACATATGAAAACCGGCATCAAATAAAAGTAGCTAAAAATTTATAGAACTGTCTATGTTGAACTAATATTTCTGATATATATAATTCAAATACCATACCTTGTTTCCTAATCACATTCGATCGCTCTCAGAATCTAAATGGAGTCTATTGTAAACAGCTCACCCCCCATGAGTTGTCAAGCTTTCCTTAGGTTCACAGAGGAGCCATGAAAATAAAGCTCAATGGGTGGTATAGCACCGACAAGGACGACTATGGGATGCACATGCAGTGTCCTTATAATGGGGATCTGCGCTACTTCTATCACCATAAGTGTGCGTGCGTGCGTGTAAATATATTCTTTTTCCTTGTCTCGTACCCTCAAATGTTCACCATACAGAAAGCAAAACTTCGCAACAACCTCAGCGATTGGTCATCGGGGCTTCATTTTTGCGCATTTGCAAAGGCTTTCTAAGACCAGCTCAAGCACACCCGCTTGCAGTCCAGAAGCGTGCATGCGATGCAGATTCAGCAACCCTTCGCGTGAATATATAATATATATTCAAATGAACGATGAGTTCTCTTCTCAGGAAATAACTGGCAGTCTAAATACGGTTAGATAAAAGTAACATGACAGGTTGAAGACTCATGAAGTCAAGATTGGACGACGGAAGAGTATAATCCACGTGCCATAAGATTTTTTTCAAAAATCTACTAATAAACTCATTAAGTCTAATTTTAATGCGCATAATGGTCAGTGTAGCACATCAACAAGTAGTCAAGCCTATCCAAATATGTGTATGAGTGTATCCCACTAAACTTCGTTTTCTTTTTTTTTTGCCAATTATCTCTGATCCAGACTAAAAGATGCACTTGAAAATTTTCCTTTAACTTTATTGACAAAACCTCATAGGGACCACCATGCGATGGATGGGAAGGAGCTTGCGTAAGATACCGAGCAGCGAACACTTTATTATAAACAAACCGTACCCCAGAGGGATCAAGCGTCCATTTTCGTATAGAACATTCAAAGCCCTGAGAGTTCTAAAATACTAGCCAGCAAAATGATGAAACGAAAATGACTTGACAAATGAGTTAACGACACGTGCCGTGCAGTGCATTTTTATATCGAACAAGTTAGAAGGAAATGACAACCACAAATAGAAGAAGGTGGTCCTGAACACAAACAGGCTCAGTACTACAGAATTAGAATGACATCAATATTAACAACAGAATAAAAAATTAAAACAGATTCGTAAAAGTACGACAAAACTAATGGGTCAAGCAAAATCGTAGATTTTAAGAGAACTTTATGGCCTGTCAAAGACGACGGACCCAATCACACATTCACACGCACGCCCTTTTCTCGAAACATATATACTATAGCAGTGATAATAGTAATTAAATATCATATAGTTCTTTAATATTATATAATTAAACAATTAAATAATGACTTGGAAACAGTAAAGTGATCCACTTCAAGTGTACTTTCATCTCGAACTACCAAAGGAACTGGATTAATTAATCGTTGTCATTTTTTTTAAGCGGCCACACACATGCAAACCCATTTAAATATCACTGTCATTTGGAAGCACTCAGAGAAGGGCTTTCGAGAAGATCATTAAGAAAACTCAAAAATTATGATCTCGTGATATACCAAAAGTGGCACTCAGACAACATGGGTTATGATTCAAAATGGGGCATAAGAAAGCCCTCATCACAACTATACAGTAACATACATTTTCCTAGGAAACATCAAAACTGTGCCATTAGATTCATCTAGTAAACATAATCAGTTACCAACTAGTTTGTCAAACCCATTAATTGATCATGCCAACATTATATTGCTCTTGAACTTAAAATGGGTTTTTTTTTAGATTTTAAACCAGACAGACGTAGGATGGACAACATTTAGATAGAGAAGAGTTATTATTGATTTTTACTTAAATAAATGAAGACAAGCTAGGGCTCACGAATGTCAACAAAATAAAAAGTTGAGCGTTATAGCTAGCTCCAAGTTCCAACCTTTGGCACGTACCCCAGAACTGAAGGACAAGAAGGCAGGTTTTCTGATGCCGAATGCACCGCTAATATTTAATACCAGGCTCTCTGAAGAAACTGCTCACACTTCAGACTTCCATCAGTACTCAGTGATAATAATAATAACAATAACAACTCCCACTACACATCAATTTACCAGCTAGCTCTTTCCATCACCTTTCTGCATTTTCCACAGTGCTGGACCCTCAACTTAATATTAGTACCCTCCATAATACTCTACAAAAATAGCAAATGGCTAGCATCCTCGTTCCTTTAATATACCGTGCACCAATATTTGTAAGGTTGGTTTCTTCGTTTGGAAGGTTGGTTTCTTCGCGTATGTGAATGTGAAATGAACTGGCAAGCATACATAGGTGACATGGACGCGTCAAGGTGTTCTAAATAAGCACCAAACATGGGCATAGCAGGTAGGGCGAGGGAGGTCCATTTATATTATTCAGAAGGCGGGGTAAAAGCGGTGGCAAGGTTGTGTTTATTGGCCAAACTCGGGCTTTCATTGATTTTTGGAATAAAGCGTCTGACACACGCTATGCTACAACCTACTCCGATGTAGCATTTGGCTACTTGCTTCTCACATCACTGAATCCTCTCACAGAGCCACCCACCCCAAAAACTATTCACACATACGAGTGTATGACCAAGAGAACGAGAAAAAAGTACGACAAATCGAGCACATTTATCCTTAGCGGCATTTTCATTAATTACTACTACTTCATGCATGCATCAATAAATCTGAAAAGTTAACGCACGTTGCGCTATAATGGCAAGATTAAAGAAATTTAAAATGTTACACGACCCTATCAAATTGATATCTTTCTTCTGTCCTTTTCTTTTAACAAATACACCTCCAATTTTCTTTATAAATCATTTCCTCCAACCTCATTAACAACAACACAAAAATTATAAAAAAATAAAAATGTTCAAAATTTTAAGCGTCTATGACAAATTTAAAAACCATAACTTATAAATAAAACTAAATTAATTTTTTAAAATATACCTTATAAATTAAATTAAAAATTAATTTTTTAAAACGTATCTTATAAATGAAATTGAAGGGAGTGCATCCATATTACGTTATCAAAATAAGCGAGACCAAATGTTAAATATGATACATGGAATTTGATCACAAATATGATTCAAGCACCGTGATTTATGTACATGCTTCACACAAAATACGAACATTTGATCACTTTACACAGAAGAAACAGAATTACGTGACAACTGCTAACTACACCACTCCTAAGTATGACCCTCGTAGTTGCATTGCATCACGATTTCGTAATATACTTGTTCACCAGACAAGTCGCAAGCATGATTTCAATCTCAAACCAGTGAATAACCGATACAGACACACCCAACCTACCAACACACATGAAACCCACTTGCGCATGCAATATTAATAAACAAACACACCAACACATACACACCCTACTTGCTCCCCTGTACGATACTCGTATTCTACCGTACTTGACGAGGTCAACATGCCAGTTCATCTAAATATAAAAAATATTATAATTATAATAAAAATAATAAATTATTATAATATTATATCGACAAAGGCGCGGATAAACGTGATCTGAAATATAACACCTGCACAATAAACATTATAACACCAGCGAGATATAACGTGTACATGGTTAACCGACAAATGAAGGCCTCCATAGAGCGGTGCATAGCGGCGGTTCAAGCAGGGTTATAACCATAGGTATGTCTGGTAAAGGTAGAAGGAACAAAATTGCTGATTAATTTAACTGGATTGTATAGATACAGCCAACAAGACAAGATTTGATAATGAAAATTCATCCCAAATAAATAAGAAACCAAAAAGAAAAGTCCCTATATTTGGGTTATTGAAACTTCCACCAATTTCATGTACAAAAAGATTATTGAGCTGTCTGCATATAGCTTGCAGGACGACCATGTTTATATGCAGAGGAAAAGTTTTGAATTGGATCATCATATCTCGACGTTAATTTTTAGCAGTGAAAAAACAAACACTGAAAGGTGATATGATATGATATGATATGAAAGTGGGGTTACATCTTGTAATGGAGAATATCAACTTTTCAGAGGGAAAGAGAGGACCCACAAGAAAGAAAAGAGATGAACAGAAAAAGGGAGCTCCCTTCAGTCCAAGCACAGACAAGAAAAGGATGAAGTTTACCTCCTGCATCATTCACACATTCACAATAACCATACAAAGCTTCCTGATCTATTGTGTTTGAATGAATGAGTCAGCAGCTAATTCAAACCCTTAACCCTATCCATGAGTGGACTGAAGGAAGCTCTCTTAAACTGTTAATCATTCACCATCATATTATTGTAACATCTCTTGAGAGTCATCTCATGTATTGCCCTAATTATCAAAAGAAAAATAGCAGAATAATGATATCAGAACTATAATTATCTAACCGGAAGAGAAGACACCCAAACGAGAGATTATCAAAACCCGCAATATGATAATAACTAACTGATAAAACAAATAATTATAACAAATAGAATCAGGTTCACAACAAACAACCACGCCTACACACGTCTACATAGACACAACCCATGGAAATAAAGTTTTGGGGAATTCATTAGACCACAGTTGGAAAGAAATGGCTCCGCTCCTGCAACAGAAAAACTATATATTTAAAGGAATAGAAATGATATAGAGCAGCCTGTGGGCACTCACTAAGCGTAATCATTCACAATAATTGACCAAGCTTAAAGTCCAGGGTCTACAACAAAACATAGATGACCGACTTGTGATTCTTGATCTCAGGTATAGCAGCAAGTACAGAGACAAAAAACATGGTTTTCAAATAATTCAAATTCAACCCATTTTCCTGTATTCTTGAAGACGCAGGAGCAAAGAATTGGACTAAACATGCAAATTTAACACCATACTAATTCAACGATTCAATTCTACAGCTGTGATTTGAACAGCTCTAAGAATAGCGGATAAAAATTCTCACAAAGCCCTAACCCTAGGCCTTGAAATCTAGCCAAGTACACCAAGGAAAATAATACGCCCAAACATTTTTTGTTGCAGAAAACATAAGACAATCAAAAACAATAAACTTTTAGAGAAAAAAAATAAAGGTAATTACACCTTTATTTACCTCCACTGCAAATCTGCAATCGATAAAACCACACTAACATCATTCACTTCATTGCAAAAGATCAAAGATTTCTACTGCAGAAATACATATGTAAAATGATAATAACAACAATTCAGAATGAACTAGTAACCTATATGTGTGATATAATGCAACTAAAAATGCATCGAAACCAAATTAACTCACTGCTTCTTAGTTTACGCAAAGTTAAACGACATAGACCTAAAATCGGAAGCTTCTCGTCTCCGTTAGAAGGACAATCCCCAAGCACCGTTAAAAGAACAAAGAAAACCAATACACAAAGGAGTAGAGGAATATACACACACACATATATATATAGAACTACGACTGAAGCAGTAATAACCCATTAGTGCGTTAAATCAAACCCATCACGACCTCTGCTTATCAAAAGGAAAACAAAAGCGAAGATGAAATAAAAAGTACAAATCACGCAGCAAAAGCAGATAAAAAAAAGATAGATATTGGTTAAAAGGGTGAGAAGCAAAACAACGGCAGCGGGGGGAGGAAGTGTCACTTTCTTCGTGAGAGTCAGAGAAGGGAAAGCGATTGAAGATCTAATATATACACGCACAAATCTGGCAGACCACGATTTTTCCAAAAGAAATCCTCACAAAGGTAAGCAAGAATCGTCTGTTACTTTTTCCAGGAGATAATATTTTGCGACTCACTAGCAAAGGAGAGAGCAAGAGAGTGTTCTTCCTCTCTTCACCTAGCTTTCTCACTATTTTCTCTGCATACTAACACCCAACCCAATCTGCACAGTATAAGTACTGTGAAAGAAAGAGAAGGATGGGAACGTGGTGGGGTTCTCGTTTTACCTTTAAGCACGTATCCCCCCTCCTCTCTCTTGCTTTGAGGCAGTCACTTCACTCCACTGTTGTGCACTATTCTCAAACACGACTCTATGAAACGTGTCTGACCATTTTTATAGTCTCTACACTCTAGTCTATGCTAAAATCTCCCATGGCCAGTTATTGTACATAGAAAGTGCTGAAGAATGGTGCGTATATATAGGGTTTGAGATCACTCATGAGTCTGGCGGAGAATATCATGGACCAGGGTGTCTGCAATTATATGAATTTTTTTATTAAACAAAATTACATAAAAAAATCATTCAAAAAATTATTTATAAATAATGACTAACAACATTTTCATTTAAAAAAATTAATTTATAATTTTATTTTAAAAATGCTCTTTTAATTCTATTTATAAAATAAAAAATAATTTTATTTATAAAATATTTATCAATTCTCAATATTTTTATTTATATTTTTTATTAAATATTTTAAATAAAAATATTAATAATAAAATTTAATAACATTTATAACGAGTAAAAGTAAAAAGTTATAAATTTTAAGATAAAATTAATAAAATTTTTAATTTTTAATTTTGATAAAATATATTAAAAATAATTTATAAATAGAATTAAAAAATAATTTATTTTATCTTTTTTGTGTAAATAATATTCTTAAATGATGCTTGAATTTTTTTTTTTTTTTCAATTGCATCCACATGTGCATTATCAGGTCACGAACTGGGCACTTGGCCAGGAAAATTATTCCAGATTTCGCATTTTCCTTGAATCGTTGAGTCTGGATATTGTTAAGCTTTCTTGCCCTGGCTGCCATGTTTAACAAACAGTTTAAGCTCATCTGGTCTAGTGATCTAGTACTGCGAGTAACCGAGCTTTTTTTGACCGAAAGCAACCGAAAATTTAACTTGATTTGTACGGTCAAGAAAACTTGTTTTGAATATTTTAAATTAAGGTCGTAAAATTTTCCTGCAAAAATAAAATAATAATATCTGTCATATTTTAATTTTTTTTCCATTCTTGCTTAATAAGAGTGTATATTTTTAAAATAGAATAATGATATTTTTATTGATGAAATTATTTTTTATTTGTGTTTTCAATATATACTAAATAAATCCTAATTTACAACTAAGATTTTATGTAATTTAATCAAATAAATATATCCAAAAATGTGAAGGTTCTTTTGAAGAACGGGGATGTGTTAAGTTTCTGGGCGTGGTTGCTGGTAACGGCTTCATATATGGATGCATTATAATCTTTTACATACATACATACATACATACATATATATATATATATATATATATGGTGTTCTTATATATCATCAACTGTATATTGTTACGAAGGTATCAATGAATTTCAATTTTGCGGGCACCGAATATTGTTCCAAATAGCCATTAACTTCTCCTTTTTCTTAAGCAATTTAAATAGTGTGTTTAGATAAATCTAGAAGAGACGAATCCTTCATTTGCGTGATTAGACATTAATTTCCATACAGCATCGATTAAGAGTTTGACCAAAAATGTCATTATCAATATTTTCATAGTAATGATTTTCTTGATTCAGTGAGTCTCCTTTTGCAGGCGCCAAAATATATCCAAACCAAACCAGATTTCTCGTGTTTACCGAATCTTTCTACTTTCGTGTTTCAACTTTGGTCATGATTGATCCTCCTTTCCCCGGCCTCGTGCCATGAGCGCAAACTCCATTTAATTTAAATTTAATAACCACATATCTAACACTTTAATTTCCTCGTACATGATTGCTTGTAAGCTGTTCTTGTTTTTACTTTTTAGTCATATTACACATGCATCTATATATAATACGCCACGATACGAAATATTCTGGTTTTCAAAAGAAACCCATCTCGGTAAATCATTCACGTCAGCCTAAAACATTTTTAGAATTTATATGCTAAACAAATAGAAGCATAAAAATAATATTTTTACCGTTGAAAAATGCATTGAGAGCAGCTTGAGCTCCTCCTGTGCTATCGTGTTTTTTCTTAATACCAACCTATTTTTCGAAATCACGTCCTGTACAATCTTTTTTTGAGATAAAAAGATCATTATATCAAAAAATTAAAACAACATTACAATTTAATAGTTTCATAGCACGAGGCCAAGGTAATTAGAAACTACAACAAAAAAATAACAAAAAGACAAAACAAGAGAATTAAATTTAGTCGCACAACATCAGCACTGAGAGGTTGAAAACTGACCTATTGGTTCTATGGAACTTGGAAATGGGTCGCCCCGACTCTTATAGCATACACGTGTCATGTACTTTTAAACAATTCCTTCCATGTATTCTAACTCAAAATTTTAAAAAATAAATTGGTTATAAACTCAGATAGGAAAAATCACATGCTAGAATAACTAAAATATATTATTCACAGAGAAGAATTAATTACAAGTGAAAAAAATAAATTTCTGTTCTTATTTTAATAACAATTAATTTCTTATTGATTATCATCTGTGAGAATAATTCTCAGCTGTGCTTATACGTGATTCCTTTTACTGGAGTTAATCCGGAAGCAAACAAAGCCAATAGTGCCATGTAGGCTTGACAGATTATATTGTGAAGGCATGAGATCGAATACCGATTTCAAGGAGACAAAACAGGGTCGAGAGTAAAGCTTGCTGTCAAAGAAAGCGAAATAGTTATGGAGCAGGGAGGAAAAACTAGCAAGCTAGGGTGAACTAAACTAATGAAAACAACCCTTTTTTAAGATAGATGATTTGACAGCATAAAACATGCGAAGAAACTTAATAAAAAAAAAAAAGAATGAGATACAGGCATACAGCTTCCATATGCGTATAATAAATTTAGTTCACGGCTACCCAAATTTACGAGTGAAGAGACCTGCCCTTGGAAAAGATACGAAAGGGATGCAACCAGCAAGAAGAGAGAGTACCCTCATCGTTCACAGATTCATTAGCTAGACTTGGACAGCTCCTTGTGACCCCGCGTTCAATGTCCGCCCAACCACTTTCTTCGCTGCGTGTTTCTCGTGAAAAAGTCGTGTTAACCTTTAAACATGGGGAGGGTTACATTAAAATCCCAGAAAAAAAATTAATTATTATAAAATTTATTAACAATTAAATTAAAATTATTAATAACTGATTGTATTGTCAATGATCTTAATTTAATTATTAATTAATTTTGTTATGTCAAACCTAAATGTAATTTTACCTTTAAAATGTCGATAATTATTATAACAACCACTGTCATGTTTGTGATATTTATACAGCATAGAAATTTAGCATGCTTTTAAAGACGATCCCTTGTTTATTTTAATCAGAAAATCAGCATGGATTATAGAAAACTCACGGTAACTTTTTCGTGAAACAACCAATGACATTATGATAATTACTCCATTTATTTAAAAATATAAAATATTTTTTAAAAGTTAGATATTAAAAAATAAGACATTTTTTAATTTTTTAAGATATAATTATTGTCTTTTTTTTAAATATTCTTATTGATGATGACTTTATATTTACTGTAAAATATTTAATAGGAATAAATATAAAAAGATAAGGTTAGTTAAAAAGTAAATAATTATTTTATTAAAAAATAATATTTAATTAAAAATATTTTATATTTTTAAATGGGATAAAATTTAATACAACTAGTAAAATTCGTGTAGCCAGATGAATATAGTAAATGAGTCTGCGTGTTGGGAGAAAAAAATCGGCCCATGCTTTTTGCCCTTGATGTGACTGTAATATCTTATACATGAACCAGGATGTCTTCATTTTTTTCTCCTCTCTTTCCCTCCACTTCCTCCATCCCCATCATTTAAATTTTTTATTAAATAATTTTTTAAATGATAAAATTAATGAATAGTAAAGATAAAAAAATAAAAAAAAACGATAGAAAAAAAATGAAAAGTCCCCTAGTCCATACACGTCCTCTCCCAATTCATAAAGCAGGCAAATTACATGCTGAGTTAACTTCACCGTCGATGTCTCGATCTAGTTAATGCAAAAATTAATTATTCATCGTCATCATCATCATCGTCAAATCTAAATAGTACATCAACTGTTGATTTGGATGGAAAGAAAATTAGAAGGAAAATAAACTATAAAAAAAATGTCAACAATAATAAATATTTTTAGTATTTTTTATAGTTTTTCCCTCCTGATTTTTCTCTTATTCTTTTTCTCTATCCAAACTAAGCATAGATCTAACTGATAATATTTTTAGTATTTTTTATAGTTTTCATTTTTCTCTTACTCTTTTTCTCTATCCAAACTAAGCATAGATTTAACTGATCTGCAAATCAAGCACTGCATATGTCGCTTTTTTTCAAAAATAGAAACAGATGTCGTTCGTCAATTTACTTGCTCCTCGGTTTTTATTTTTCTCTGATATCATGCCAAACATGGTGAATATTCAAGTGAAGAGAACCATGAAAAAAATATATATATGTATGTATGTATGTATGTTTGCTATACAGATGTATTTAACTCAATTGGATCATGAGGTCGATCGCTTGCCATTTTTAAGTATTGAAAAGACGACATTAATTATATATACTCAATCTGATGATGGACTTTACCGAAAGCAGATCATCAAATCCTCTAAAACAACTTTCATGAATCAAAAGCGAGGGATTAGACATCCTTAATTCCAGGATTTCACACACAAAGGTTGATTCATGTGATCTGACGACAAGATTCATGTCGCTGGCTAAGGGCAACACATCATGTGTGTGAATGCCTTTCTGCGCCTAAGACGCAACCCAACACAAGCGTTGTCCAACGACTCAGTTTTCTCTTTTTCACTTTACATGTCTTTGTGTGTGTTTATAGTTAAACAGCCTGAATAAGTTTCGCAGGGTGCAGCCCCATTTTGGTTTGTCTGGTGGCCACCGCCATCAGAAAGAAATTAAAATTATGATTCGGAGAATTTGCTGATAAAGTAATGTGGACAAAATCTTATGTTGGAAGAGTTTGCTCCGCTTGCATGCTGGCTTGGTCATACCATGTGGGCGTCTAGCATGCTGGATTGGAACTTGAAAAAGGTCCAGAGTTGAATGGTCAACCCATCACTTCTTAATACTCCTGCAGGTTTTACGCAAATTTTATTTATAAATTTAGACAAAGTAATTATTTTTATTATAAGCTATACCTTTTTTTAGGGGAATAGTCGAATAAAGTTATTAACTAATGTTGTTTTAAAGTTATATTATAATTATTTATCAATAGTGATTGTGATTGGATCAAAGTCATATAAACTCGACATCTTTTAAAGAAGACCACAGATTTAAACACTGGATAAAAATAATATTAATAAAGCCCCTGTGTAACATCTTTTTTTTTTTTAATTAACAGCTACTCAATTCAAACTCGAACCAAGCAGGGCTGAGATCAACCACTCGGGTTGCTTAATTAAAGACTGATCCGTGACAGAATCCACCCACTGATACCACGTTGTTTTCGTGGTATATAAATTGAGATTCCACCATTTGTCTTGCGTTCTAAAGTGTTGTTTGGAGTTATGTTCGTGTTTCAAATGTTTGGTTGAAGGTTTCACGTTAGTTTTCAAGTTTTTATGTCGATGGTGATGAAACCCTTGTCGTCAGTGGGTTTTCATAATTTCTAGGATTAATTAGATGGCTTAAGTCTTTGGTCATACAAATGCATAAATATACATTCACCGTAAAAGTGAATCAGATGAGTGTCAATGTACCTTTCTGAAGAATTTTCCAAACTAATCTTAGTATTTTCTTGCTAGGATTTTGCAAGTATTTATTAAGAGGTACATAAAACAAAATCTATATCAAAGACCAACGTATATTTTAATATCCTCATAATCATTCCTAGCAATAAATTAATTATATTTTATTATATCTGACTCGGTCAGTTAAAAGATTGAGAATAACCGACGGTTATAAGGTTGTAGGTTGGGTCTTTGTCCATTAGATTAACTTGTGTGATCCATCTATTACGGTCCACATAAGATTACAAAGATTAATCTATTTAGACTCATTAACTAACATGAATTTGTAAATAAATATTTCAACATTTTTTTGTTTCTAGAGTATTGGCTGAGTTTAAGATGTGGAGACATTTGTTGTGAGCAGTGAGTAATTGAACCTAGCAATGAAATTGAGATATTCTCTGTTTTTTTTTTTAAACCTTGAGATATTCGGGTATTGAGAGTTGGTGAATACTTATTCCTGTGAAACACGTGTTTTGTTGATTTACATATATCTTGCCCATGACCTTGGTTGTTTTGTGATAAACTAGTAACTTTTGAATTATGTAATATGTGACTATGAAATGCCTTGAAACACTGTTAATTTATTCCTTGCCAAACTCATGTTCAAAACTACTATAACAATTCACGGCAAAAACGTTTTCGACACTGCTATATGTCGCACTCAAAAAAATAAATTAACAGTGTGAGGTAAATGACGGCGCGCGAGTGGAGGTCCCGGCCTTCGCGGCGGGAACCGGATCGAACGAGGAGTCGCCACTAAGATTTTGAGGTAAATATCGGGAAACCGAATAAAAGGAGGATAAGGGTGGTCTGCGAAATCAGAGAATAGGTTCGGGAGTCAGTTGAGTGTGGGGAGGGTGTTAGGCATCCCACAACACCCCGTTCGTCGGAACGGTTACCTGAAGTTTGCTGTACTCTTTTAGTATGGTTTTTATAATTATTTAAATTATCCCTTTTATATTCATGTGTTTCAAAAAAATGATAAGAATTAAGTTAGAAATGTTTATTTATTTACGAGGGAGGACGGACTTGATTCAGAATCTGTCTCTAAGGCCTACGTACCCTGTGATGGGAATCAAAGTCCACATAGTTCGGGCTTAAAAGTTTGTTGGTAAAAATACTTTTTGAAGGAAAATTAATTAGAAATAATTCACATTTTGCAAATAAAACAATTTCTAAAATTTTGATATGTGCGTGTTTTAAATTGCAAAGGTGATTTAATTTTAATCATTTTTCTCCATTTTTGAATTTTGGAATAAAGAAAGAAAAGGGTTTTAAAATTATTTTTCTTTATGTTTTATGATTGGGAATTTTAAATGTAGTACCTGCAGAACCTTATTGATTCATACAATAATGCAATTGCTCTAAATATTTGCGGAGATTTTGAAATCTCACACGATAAAAAGAGTTTGGCAATTTGATTTATTTATTTATATTCTTATGCACATTTTTAAGTATTAATAATAGGTTTTTTTAGCATGTAGATACATGTTTTGAAGAATTTTAATCAACATACCTGCAAAAGCCATGTTGACTTATACGGTAATATGATTATCCTAAATATCTGCGAAGATTTCAAAATCTCACACGATAAAGAAATTAAATTTAAATATGTCTTTAATTTAATTAATTTAATATATAATTTATATGTATTTTAATAAACTTAATCGTTATATCTGTAAAGTCTCATTGACTCATATGATAATACAATTATCTTATAAGTCTACAGAGATTCAAAAATCACACATGACTAAAGATATAATTGATAAATGTGATTACTATTTAAATACATTATTTTGGTTAATTAATTTCTGAATGTTTATTATATGATTATTTACGAACATCATTCATATATATTTAGAACCACTATATCTGCGAGGACTTATTATCCCACACGATAATGTGGATTAATTTAAGTCCCTACAAAGATTCTTGAAGTCTCATATGAAATTTAAATTATTTAGATCATAAAAGATGATGGGCCACAGGAACACAATATTTATTATATAAATTGGATCTTTATACTTGTGAACTCTTATTGATTTCCACAATAAGAGATCCTTTTTAATTGCCAATGAAAACTCTTAGGATTTTATGAGACCCACAAGTAAAAACAAATATATCTTTAGAGCAAATATAAAATAATTCAACTTTAAATGCACAGTCACGGTATATATCATCACCATGCCAAGCGGGTAAAAAAAATAATTTGACACATTAGCTTAGCAATATTTACTTGCATTGTGTCAAGAGTTCAAAAGGAACCACCAATCTTCAGTATATATATCAGTATTACAATGAACCACATAGTCAAAGTATAGCAAGGTGTATAGCAAACAATTCATGTTGCATACGTACACAAATCATAGAATCCATAACAAGCCACATATTTATAATTCAAGAATGATAATGTTGAGGCAATTAGATTTCATATAATACATAGAAAAGAAGAGAAAAAAAAGAATATGCTAAGAGTAACATAAGGATTAAGAGATGAGAGGATTATATTACTTGGAGCAGCCAGTGTCAATGGAGATAGTAAAGGAGATAGGGATTATGGCCTCAGGTCCTTCACCGTATCACCGTGTGATATTACAGCTTCTGATGAAACAGCTCCTTTCTCGTCCTCTCGGCTTCTCTTTTTCCAGCCAGAACAGCTTCTTCCCTCAACTCCTCAGTCTCTTCTTTTCAACTAGAATAGTTCCTTCGGTCCCTCTCTCTTCGTCTCAGTCTCTTTCTTTCTCAGCCTTTGTTTTAGCTTCTAATCCGTGTCTCCACCTTGTTCGTCCTCGATGCTCTGTTTTCGTGTCCCGTGACTGTGGCGTTTCTTCTCTTTTCTCCTTCTCCGTCTCTATTTCTCTTTCTCTCCAGACTCTCTCTTTTGTTTCTTCTTTCCCTCCAGACTTCTCCTCCTTCATTTTTGTCCTGTCTCTCTCTCTTTCTCGTCTCCGTCTTCATCTTTTCTTCCTCCTCTCGGTCTTTTTTTTTCAGTCCAGCTCATATTTTTTCTTCCTTTCTTGCTCTGTCTTCCAGCCCCTTCCGTCCTCTCTGTCCTCTCCTAATCTGAACATTCTTTTATACTCTCAGTCTTTCCCTCTCGGCTTCTTCTTTCTCTCCTTTCTGCTGCTCTTTCTCTACTATGTTTTTCTAGCTAGCATTTTTCTGTGTATGCGTAGCTGTGTGTTTTGCTTTTTCTGCTACTGTGTTTACGTGTGTGCTCGCTGCTCTGTCTCCTTTTGTGTTTGCGTGCACTTTCTGTTTTCGTTCTGTGCATTTTCTGTATACATCATCTCTTCTTTTTTCTATGCGTGTTCCTTCTACCTTCTGTGCTTCTGCATGTGTATTGCTACGTGTTTTGTTTTGTTTGTGTGTGTCTGTCTTTCTTTCTTTTGTTTTGCATTTACTTTCTGCGTTTTTGTGTTTTCATTTCTGCATGCTTCTGCTCATGTGTGCTTCTAGTTTTTCTTTATGTGAGTTTCATGTGTGTTGGTGCTGTGTTCTCTGGCTCTATCTTTTCCTGCTGCACGTGTTCCTTTACTGGCATTTCGTGTTTTTGTTTCTGTTGTTTCTGCTGCATGGCCGAAAGTATGTGTGCATTCATGTTTGCGTCTAGCTGTGTTCTACTTTCCTGTTCCTTCTGCTGTCTTCGTGCACGTCTGGCTCTCTTTTCTATTTTTTTTCACTCGTGGGTCTGAACTCAGCTCTACTCTATCCCTTTTCTTTTCTTTTTTTAAGAGAAAAATTTAAAAAACATTTAATCCTCAAAAGTTGATCCTTAATATTTTTTGAATGATTGAGATGATTTAGGAGAGATTTAAAAGACTCAAACAAGATTTTTGATTTTATTAAAATTTAATCTTAAAAAGGATTAAATTTTATTTTTGTATTTTTATTTTTTTGATATTTTTATTATTAAATTTAAAAAAAAAATCAGACAAATACGGTGTTCACACTATAGAATAAGCCATGTTTCACGATTGTTTCTTTCTTTCCTTTTCTTTTTCTTTTTTGTATTTGATAGTTATAAACTGTCAAATAAGAGCCCTTCATATATTGGAGGTGAGCTATATTCAACAATTGTAAAATCATCAAATATGGATTTAAATATATAATGATTATAGCCAAACGTCAAACATTGGTGCTCAAATGTTGTCAAAAATATGAGACAAAAAGGTATATTTGACAATTATGGTAAACAATCATTAAATGTGAACATTTTATTTAACAGTTATTATTATATTTTTAGACAAGAGGACTGCATATCTCCGAGTCCCTTCGCATTAAAGACAATCAGACTGCAACCAAAACAAATATGCTATAAACCAATCTAGAATACCTCAAGCAAAAAACCTATCTTTTTTTTTTATCTAATCTCCTAATACATAAGAAATTAAAACCAATCAAAAATAGTAAACCTAGCATATTATAAGAAATTAAAAAAGTATGGGTTATATATTTTTGACCCTATAAGTCGATACATTATAAAGCTTTGATACTCAAGATGAAATTCTTATTTCAATTATACATATAGTCTTATATGCGCGGGCGCGCGCGTGCACATTATTTTCATTAAAAAATGTAAAGTATTTTTAGTTAAATCTCACTCTAATAAAGTAGTATTGGTATTAAACTATACCTTATATTTTATATTTACTTCTATCTTATAAGGTGTTTCACTTTAAAATAAATAGAAAGTAATTTATTCAATAGAGCAGCTTAAAAAATACAACGATTACACTTAAAAAAATTAAAAATACGTTATATTTTTAAACATTTAATCTCTTAAAAATGACTTATATTTTTTAATGAAAGAAGTAATACAATTGCTCTGATAGGTTAAAAAATATAATGATTGTATAATCTATTTATTTTCAACAAGATGATGTTGCACCTGCTCTTAAAGCATTGATTTTATTTAATTTTGCTTTTATTTTACATTTGGATAAAATAATTATGAGGAATTATTACTAACAAACTTTATCAATCATTGCAACAAAAGATATAATTGACCTAGAGATTTTGTAACAAATGAACATTATTAGCGCCGCAATATATTTATTTACCACAATTATTAATTAAAATAATTAAATAATAAATTTAGTAAATAGATAACGAGCTTCTCAAATTGAAAAGAATTTTATATGCCCATTGTGCATTAAATATTTATTATACTTACAGGGAAGATAAATTTTTTATCAATTAATAATTTTTATATTACAAATGAAATGATTAAAAAGTTTACCATAGACATGACAATTATTAATTTTTATGTCATGAAAAATCGACGGGCAAGACTAAAAAACTAAAAATATATATTTTTTTTTTTGTATATTTATACAAATTAAATTAACTATATTATGCCATTGATGGTGTGTGGTGTGTGTGAGATTTTTTCTTTGATTATCATACATACATACATATTTTGTTATTCCGCCTTGTCCGTGATTTACTTGATTTTAGATCCGATCCGAAGTGTGGTTTTCTACCCAATTAATGTTAAGTACACAAGGTTTTTAAAGGACGTTGTTTACACCCTATCTATGACTGATCCTTGAATTTAACACGGTAGAACTAATTATAAGACAATCGTGTCTTAAAAAAAATATAATATACTCTCTCCCTTTAAAAATAAAAGTATTTGTTGAGAAATTAAATGTTAAAAAATGTAAGGCATTTTTAGTCTTTCGAAATATAAT